>NC_139822.1:865000-1347828 GCF_963457635.1 Microchirus variegatus
GACTAGAAATTGACAAAAATTGTGACTCTTGGGGAGAAAATAGGAGAACTCACTCTTCATTAAAGCCAAAATGCTAAGTACGAATTAATGTTGCTTGCCCGAAATTAGCGAAAATGATTGAGCACAGGGTAGGACATCATCACAACTCTGCCCCAACTGAGAAGATAAGCCGTTTCATGGCAATGGTGAGTTCAAAACCGCAAAGGAACTGCTCACATTCACTTCCACTGATCTCAGCAACTGAATAAGTTGTGTTTCCATCCCCTGAGCCAGTCCGAGCCACTGAGCATGTCTGAGTGTTTGCTTCAGTAAACCACAAACTTTAGCATGACTAATGTAATAGAACCTTCCTTTTTACAACATGGTGCAGCACTCAATACTTTTATTTATCACTTACACTCTTTCTTGCCACACGAATGGACAAGGGTGATACAAAGAGGACTGAATATGTCAGCCTCCACTTGGAATATTGGATAGAGTGGGCGAGGATTTGGGGTTGTGCAGATTTCAAGGGATAAGCGGGTTCAGCGAGAAACTACTCTTCTTCGCCCATTCATGGCGAATCATACCCCATTAAGTGGGTTTTGTCCTGTGACGAGGATGCTGCTGGCGCTCCTCAACAATCCCATTACCGATCATAAAGGGAGCTGGGGATGTGGTCTGAGAGCACTCAGGCTGCGCTCCTCAAAAAGGCTGCCAGGCTTTGTGTGGATGGCAACTGTGCCACATGTGTTAATGGCGTTTTAAATCCAGGAGAACTTTGGAAGCTTTTCTTCTCGTCATGTTCACATCTGATTCTTTGTGCTCAGTGGTTAACGGCATGGGGACTGGTTTGATCCGGCTCAAATGTTAAGATGTGCGAAAACCAAAGACTGTTTGACAACACTGAAAAGCACTTCACTGGACTGGAAAGATGATGGGTGTGTTCCCCTACCCTTCTACTTTCATTATACATCTTCCTTTCCTTTGATTTTTGTGCTACTATCCTACCCGCTCTCTGAATATTGTAATAAATAAATGAAATAAACCAAAAGCCCACTTATCTATGAAAGGGCCATTTGTTATGGGATGGTTTTAAAGTTTTACATCACACGTATCCTGACCAAAATAATTGGTGTTTCCGAAATTATTGCAATGACCAAAAACAATCTTATCTTAGTTTTATTGTAAAAAAAATAAAAAAATAAATAGGTGCAGCCTTCGTCTGGTTGTCAAAAACATCGCAGATAGGATACATCATGCGAGTGGATTCATTAATCATGAGTCATGAGGAAAGACACAGCTGCCCATTGTGGCACATTAAAAAGTAAATCAAAAGGACTGTATGCTGGCAAACTAGACAGAATTTTCTAGTCACTCATGAAATATTGATGTTTTTCTTCATTCACGATCATCATCATAATAGAAGTTCACCACGATTAATTACCCATACCCTTTGTGATACTGTGCATTTTTTTAACACACGTTCAGTGCCTATTAAGGCTCTTTTTTGTTGCATTTGTTGGCCCAAAAACTAAGATCTCATTAACCTTGATTCACAGACTACACACCACATCTACAGTCAATCTCAATTAACCTAACCCCTGCTTGGAAGTCATTGGAAAAGTCATGCATATATATATCAGAGCATACAAATGCAAGCCAAAAACCTTTTCTTTTGTACCACCGTGTTCCAGTCTTCTCAGTTTATAACGATAATTTAAGATAAATTAATCAGTTTACTTGAGTAACAACATCCATTCCTATGATGACATATTTGTCACTTTGCCAACTGTTCCCTTGTGTCATTACATAACTGTACACAAACGCTTGAATCCTGTTGAATCACACAATTACCCTCTCTTTTTTTTAACCTTTGAAGCTCACTGCTGTCACTCTCACATTTAACACAGTGTTCATCATGACTGCAGATTATTTTGAAGACACCAACCTTGAGTCTGAAATAGAAATTTTAGGCGCTACTAGTGAATGACACTTTGGGCTATGTACAGTATATTGAAACATTAAAAGAAGATACAGTGTCTCGAACCCACACTTGGGCCAGGAGGGATGTCACAGAGATGAAATGTTCCCAAAGGTAATAAAACATTTTACAGGAAAAGACATTTGAAGGCTGAGTCTCTGAACAGCTCTGACTTTCATCGTTACAGGTTTCGCTGTGGGCAACCTCTCATTTGTGGTGTGCTTGAAGTTGTGTGCAATGCATCACATTCATTACTTAAGTCTCCTTCGCAGTAAATATCAGGGGGTATTGCCGGAAAGGCTCCACAGTGCAGCACAGAGTTCTACACAAACTTCCAGCCTCAGAGGATTTATCTGTCCAGTTGATACATGTTATATATGACGGCAATGTGCCTGCTAGAGCCTGCAAACTATTACTTTCCCAAATGCTAACTGCTGTTAGCTCCCAGTACCCTCTGTGGTTGGTGTAATTTCCTGTCCCTTAAGTTTCGTTTTACTCTTTTTTAAGGTGGACCTAAAGAAATACTACTAAACAGAGTGTTCTGAACAGGGCTGTTTTGGCAGGGTGATTGAACTGCTGTGGTGCTTCATTCTTATGGTATTTTGACCAAAGCATGTCACAGACATGTTACCTGGTGTCTTAATGTTCATTAAGACACCAGGTAACTAGGTTAACTCGGAGAAATGTGATATAATATGGTACCTTTATGGTGTTTGGTTTTGCATCTTTCCTCACCTTGTAATTGATCATAATGATGAAATAAAAATTTAGAGTCCTGTTCCAAATAGTAAAATGTTTGCTAAAAACATTCATGACTCATGGCTATAGTAACGGCCAGAAGATTAATGCCTGTCAAAGCTTTGCACTGGAAACAACGCAGGAATTTGCATCACTGCCAAGAATGAAGACAAAGAAGAAATTATGGCCAAAGCCAATAAAAACCTGTGTCATTTAACTCAGGTTTAAACTGCTTTTCGAGTGAGGTGTAATGGGGTATTAAGACTGTGAAAGCCCTCCTCAGTCTAATTTATCCCCACACAGTTTGACACAAAATTTCTGCATGTCTTATAATGACTTAACAAGTCAAGCTTTTGCACAATTGTAATCTATCAGTGGACAACTTATGATATCAATAAATGTCCATAAATGTGACAATACTTCTTCACTCCAATGGTGCACTCACACCAAATGCAAAGTGTTTGTCCATGTTACATTACTCCCATAACTGTGGTCGCTGGGTGATCCACACTACTGGATGTCGTCTCAGAATTGGCCCCTGTCCCTCCCACGCTCACAGTCAGCAAAGGCTGAGCCAACAACTCTGTCTGCTGAGCCCTCTCCACACACCGTCTATACTCATGACTGCTTCCCACACCATCCCAAAACCACTATCGTAAAGATTGTGGCAGAAACAATAATGGCTGGGCTTATCTCAGATGGAGGTGACACCTACAGACCTAAAGGGACAAAGTCCAGACTCACGCACTGACTGTGTCCAGGCCAGAAAACATCAATTAAAGCAGCTTTACGAACCAGAAACACTGCTCTATACTACAACCAACCATGTCTAACATTTTGAAGGAATTTCATGTGAATTTTCTAACTTACACTCTGTGTAGTTTTTTTTTAAAGGTCCCATATTATACCCTATTTCTCCAAGCACCACAGCAGTTCAATCACCCTGCCAAGACCGCCCTGTTCAGAATGCTCTGTTTAGTAGTATCTCTCTCTAAAAAAAAAAGTTAAACGAAACTTAAGGGACAGGAAATGACATCAGGCACAGAGGCTACTGGGAGCTAACAGCAGTTAGCATTTGGAAAAGTCATAATTTGCAGGCTCTAGCAGGCACATTTCCATCATATATAACATGTATCCACTGGACAGATAAATCCTCTGAGGCTGGAAGTTTGTGTAGGACTCTGTGCGGCACTGTGGAGCCAATAATATAATTTTTTTTTTCCGTTTTTCAGATGCCCACGCCAGCACTCTCACGTGTTTTACGGACAAAGCGGAGCTCCGTGAGACAACAATTCCAGGAATTTAGCGCACTGTGATGTCCCAATGAGTGAGAGAGAAGTCAAAAATGTGTTTCATCTCCTGTACTTAGACTGAAGAGGACCACAAAAACATGAGTGAGTCATCTTTTTTCACACTTTGGCAACTGGTAGGGCCTCCAGAGTCCCAAATATAAGTATTAAAATGATTAAAAAGCTGATTGTGCATAATGGATACGGATATGCATATGGAACCTTTACCTTGACAGTTTTATTGTGTATGTGCAAACCTGCAGTCTCCATTTAGTCAAAATGTTATTCTTATTTACATTCAGATTTAAGTCTAGAAAATAAGAGATTTGAGACTCTCATATGACAAGTCTCTGTGTTCATCTCACTTTTATCCCATTTAGGGACACATACTTAACTATATAACCATATTTTTAAACTTTATATACTGTTTTTCAACAGTATACTAGGAAAGTGAAAATGCACACCTTGTTATTTACTTGCAACTAAGTTAGATATCCAGAAATTGGGTCCGTGCTGGAATCATGGGATTTTAATTGGCAGACACATGGGAATAGATATCCACATGGAGCCAAGTGTGGTGAGCGACTTTGGGAAAAAAAATATGACCACTCACGTATACACATTATTTACTTCTCTCATTATGGAAGTGGAGCATCTCAGGGAGGAAGTGTGAGCTTCACATTCAGCTGGTGTACAGTGTGTATTCATCTCCACACCTAGCTCTGAGCTAAACTTCTGTGCTGAAGCATTGCCATTCATCAAACAGGCAGCTCACAGTTTTTTAAAAAAAAACAGGCAAGTGGCATAAATAACTTAAACATCAGGGGAAGCAGACACAAAGACAGAGGTGAATAAGAAGTGAGAAGGGAATTCACAGCCAAAGTCACCTTGAGTCCATTTAATTTACAAAACAGTAACACGAGCATTAACCACAATGAGAGTGATTAATGTCATAAAAGGCATTCACGGCTATTTACAATGTCAATGTGTTTACATGTAACTCCCTGTTTGGCAAGCTGTGTGTTTTCATATTTTAGTATGGTCAGCTACAGAATGCAAACAGCTTGTCTTTTTGGGCAACAGTTGCACTCCCTGTGCTCTTGAGATGGAGCCAAATAATGTCTGACCAAATAATTCAGAAGCTCAGGATTCAATAAAGGTTTTCACACTTCCTTTAAGACCAGAATCCTTTGACCTGTTCAACTAGACTGATGTATATTAATTATTGCAGGTTCAGGGGTAATCTCATTAAAGAACAGTAATTCGCCAACAATCCATTGTGACACTGAGAAGAGAAGGGGAGTTGTTGCGATAGAAACAGAAAGAGCTATATGAGCAATACAGTAGGGATTTGGCCGATCCGATCCAGTATCGGTATCGGGTTCCGATACAGACATAATTGACGGATCGGACATTTTCGATTCAACTATAGAGATTTTTCTGCTGAAATGTCTCCACAAGTGATTCCCTGACTGCTCTGATAGCTGGCTGCAAAAAGTGGAATGAGACGCAGAGTAATGCACGGCTCCGTTCAGGAAATCCATTCCATAGTTTACAGCCAGCTAGCAGACGAGCATGATTGACCAGGAAGTTCAGCTCCGCAACCTGCTCTCTTCAGCCGACGTAATCACAGCCGTCACCACTTTAAAACGCCTGTATAAAGGAGTTTATTAAAGCCTTATAGTCAAAATGATGATAATAACAAGGATGATAATAATATTAAAGTAAACAGAGCATCCATATCGGAATAGTATCGGTATCGGCAGATATCCAAATTCAGAGATCGGATCGGAAGTGAAAAATAGTGGACTGTGCATCCCTACAATACAGTGCATATCGTGTGGTAATCCTTTCAGTTCACAAAAAAGCTTCCAGGTTTTCCAATTGTGAATGCAGTTAATGTCTGATGATTCTCAGTTGTGAAGAGGGGTAAATTAATGAAGCCAAAACCTGTGCAAATTGAAAGTGGGACGCCTGACGCTCACACTACTCCTTCACAATTACAATAGCGACAGCAGACTGACGATGACTGGAGAACTGCAGCAGAAAAGGAGATCCATCCTTTCATTACGAATCTCTCTTGATAAAAGAACTGCTCTGTAAGGAAATCCAGGCCGAGTTCAGCTAACTCATGCACTTGACCATGCTCAGCGTAACTCACACTATTGATCAGTGGGGCCGTCCTCATAGGCCTTTGGGGATGTCACAACATGCCACTGACTGCTTGACTGAATTGATCATAGAAATGCATAAATAATAAAGTGGCATGCCATTCTGACTTCTCATTGATTTCCCCATTAGCGGCTGATTGATACAAGCTTTAAATGTCAGGAGCCACATTGATTGACACAAGTCCATGCACTCACTTGCAAGGTAATGGCTCTTTTCCTGCAGCTCAGCACCTGGACAGACTAAATTAAAGGTCAGCAGGTGCACTGCATCATTGAGCTGTGTTTGGGCTTCGTTCACACCAAGTCTTTAAACACAATTTGCAACATTTAATAGCTCTAGTTCCGCCTCGCTGAGGAAGGCACCACTTTAAAATACTAGAGGTCAACCAATTTGTGTTTTTGTCTATGGCTGCTGCTGATCTGTAGAAATCAGTGGAGCCAATGATGAATATGTATGTCTGAAATGTAACACCTGAATAATAGCAAATGATGCACAAAATTGCTTACCTTGATATTAACTGAACAACACTTATAGTCTCTCCAATCTGACTTTTGGACCTGCACTGCAGTGTAGAGCACTCATATTTTAATTAAAGGGACACTGCGTAGTATTTATGGGTTCATATGACCCAAAATCCACTTTTTTATACATATTATGTGCTCCTGCATTGTCTAGTTGCTAGTTGCTAGTCACGCACACACAGGGAGAACATGCAAACTCCATGAAGAAAGGCCCAGAAAGGTCAGACTGAGTTGGTGATTTGCTGCAAGTTAACAGGTAGCCACTACGCTGCCACGTGGGCCCATGTCGAGTTGCCTCCATAAAATATCTTTGAGTAGTTTGGGACTATTCAAAATCTGTATTTCACATCTTGACCGGTAAAGTCAAACACCTCTGACATCTTTGATGCGTTTTTCACACAGTTTTAGGTGTTATTTATAAGTAAAGATAAAGAAACCATGTGTTGGCATTGCTGTCTTTTTGTCTCGTGCACAGTTATTCTGTACACCCGTTGAATAATTTACAAGTGCAAAGGTCAACAAACCGCCAGATATTAAAGACAAAATTGTGTATGACTCTGTGTTTGAACTTAAAATTAAGAAGTGCAAGTATTAATAAGAAGAAAAAACCTTTTTTTTCACCCACAGCCTCAGTAAAACATAGCTCCCTCTCGAGGCTAATATTCCAAGTAGGAGACAAGGGATATGCATTTGGGATGAGAGAAATTAAAAGTGTATTCATCTCTCATGAAGGAACCTCTTCCAAAAAGGCCACAAGCAACAGGGTAAACAAAGTACCAAGCACATAATCTATCTTCATACATTTCCATTTGTCTTTTTTTTTAATGATTCAGAAAAAAAAAGTGCCTAAAGGCTAACACACACACACGCGTCTCAAAGAAACAACAGAGAGCTGGGGATTCTCAAGCACAACTCTTGACATCGCGTGTTTGCTTTTGAGGCAGAGCTTAGGGGCAAACATGGGGAGAAAAACCCAAACTTAAACACTGGCTGCTCTCAGGTACGACAGTCGCAGTCATTTTTACTTGAGGGCCTCAGTCAGATCCTGCTAAGCCTGTTTATCAAGCCACTCTTTCCAAGTAGCTTGCCGAGGAACATGAACGTCTTAAAGAGCTCATAGTAGGCATGTGCAGGTTAATGAAGCAGGGCTCCCTCATGCACTTCCTCCTGCTCCTACTGCTGAAATCGTTTAATGATTCTCTTACAGCCTATTTATGGCAGCGTTGGTGAACATAACAGAGGTTAATAAAGTAGAGGTCAGCTCTTTATCACACCTGCCCCTCTCCTACACTGTATCTCATAGAAACATTTCACATTAATGATCTCCCCCATAGGGCCCATAGGGCGAGTAAGTATAAATGTACGATGCAGCATTTAATGCTTTGACTCCCATAGGCACACTTGCCTGATCGTCAAATTATTCCAGTGCCATTGCTGGTATTTATTTCATGCTAATAGCCAGCATCTTACCGGAGGCTGGGAAAAAAAAGTGTAGCGTACACATTACACAGAAAAATGCCAAACACAGGCCAATCAGGGTTGTAAAAGTAACTGATGGAGTGAGACAATACGCAGTAGACTAGTACCAGCAGGAGGGAATATGTGTTTCGAGTGAGAGGAAAGGAATGGTGAAATGACAGTCTGTTGCAGGGCCACACATAGAGACAAACAACCATTCACTCATGCTCTCACACCTACGGTCAATTTAGAGTGACAAAATTTACCTAATCCCCATATTGCATGTTTTTGGACTGTGGGAGGAAGCCGGAGAGAACCTGCTCATTTCACTGTATAAGAAGTAATTGCTATTTTTTCTTCAAATTATTAAAGTTGTGGTCTCTTTTATATATATTTGACTGCTGTGTTCATTAAAAGAAATGAAATGAATAGGCTTTGTTTTAAACAACAAAGGCTGGAAACTAACTGGTGTTATATGTCACATACAACATTTTAATGGACGATAACTATTGGTGGTCTTTCGAGCCACAGAAAATACAATGATATATTGTGCAGGTTGAGGTGCTGCCATTTTTACTTCCTTGAAAGTGAAGTGAGTCCACAAGCAAAAACACTGTTGACCACAGAAATGTCACATTCTTGAGACACTGCCTAACAAAAAACAAAAAAGGTAGAGAGCCAACAACATTTGCATTTTGTGAATGCCAACTATTTTTTTTTTTCTGTAAAATGTTCTTTGTCTTCTATTCCTTTGTCTGAATCACAAGCATACAGCAGAAAACAGCCTCTGACTTGTTGTGTTCTTAAACCTTGTTTATCAGGGGAAATTTTATTCATTAACTGTGCCATGCAAAGGGATCAGATTCATTTTGTTGCAAATGCTGGTAATTCATGCAATAGGAGACAAAGCTGCTTCTGTAAAAGTCTCTCTCTAAGAGAATGCTGCGTTCCTCTTTGCTTTGGGTTTTGTGCTACTGATGCTGTTACTTGTCCTTTCCCTAGTGAATTTGGACAAAAAAAAAAAATCATTCACATAATGTGCTTTCAATGCGGTTCATCATTATAAGACATTTTCAACGAATGAATGCTTTTGTGTCAGTGCTGAAGCTTCCTTCAGGAAGTGCTTCCTTGCTCCTCTGAGCTTCTTTAATGATTAAAGACTTGATCAGTTCCTGGGTTGTGTGAGGATGAAGGATGGGTGAGATAAGAAACACAAGAAACGTTCATGGAAGTAATAAACAATTGATGGCAGCCTATTAATTCAAATGAAAGCTGCTGTCTTTGCACTTCCTTGCCTTTAACGCTGGTTAGATTAGTCTGCATTAATGAATGAGCTGAAATAATATCTTTATACTTTGCTGCTTTTAGGATACAATGGATTCTGGTGATTGGAAGTTTGACGATGGCACAGTGTTTTCAGTCAGCTTTGTGAGGGATGATCAGAGTTTTGCAAAAATCCTTTATCGGCCGACACTTGTATGATGAGTTGCTCTATACACTCTTAGAAATAAATGTGCTAAGTAGAACCATATAAGGTTCTTTGGCTTGTCCTCATAGGAGAACCCTTTTTGGCTCCAGGTAGAACCCTTTTAAAACCCTTTATTCAGGAAAATGGTTTTAAAGGGTTCTCTGGATCAAAATGGTTCTGGAACTGGAACCATTAGTGCAATTTTGGAACACTTTTGGAACCCTTATTTCTAAGACTGTAGCCATTTTTCTTACAACACAATACTTGTTGTGAATATCCACTATCATACCAGTGAAAGAAAGAACAGAAAATCCCCTGCTTCCCCAATGGCAGTTTGTAGAGGACTGTTGTAATATATCTTGTTTCTACAACAATGTGTTTTCGGATCAGACAAAAAACTCTTGTTGATTTAACCGTTCTCATTTCTCATGGTTCAGGTTTGGTTACTCAACAAAACATATGGTCACCAGCTGTGTTGTTGGAGTGCCTGTTGGAAGCTGCCCTGGAAATGTACATTAGATGATAAATTGGAAACTAGAGAGCAGTCTGTTTTTGTGTTTTTAGTCTTTTTAGTTTATGTAGTCACAAAATCAACTTTTTCGGAGGGTAAACATCATGTTTAGGATTAAACTGTTGGCAACGGCCAATATTTGGCGGTAGTAGTTAGTCGATTAGGGCATAGGACTTTTGTTATCTGTTAACACAATCATTTACAGATTACAGTCTTATGAGCAATGTAATATATTGGAATGGAATTCCAGTTAAGAGAAAACATCTATGACCACTGACCAGTCATCAGATCATTTTATCCCACAAGTAGGTTGGGGATAAAAAGTTGGGTTGACACCGTTTGAATTTAAACTACTCCAGCACCATGGACAAACATAAATAGTGGACATAGTCATCTAGCTTGCCGACTGAGGCCTTCACTGGTTGCAAAAAAGTAGTCAGTTTGAATGGAAGTCTATGGGAAAATTAGTTTTCCTTGATTGATAACATCAGTGAACATTTTCCTGAGGAGAAAAATAGCATGTATGAGTGGACACCAGTGTGATTGACAGCACGTGAAATCTGTAAACGCCTGGTTTCAAAAAGGGAACTGGATCCGTAGCTTCACAATATTTTGTTTTGTGACCAGAAGACGACATCAACTTTTAGGGACAGTCAATAATCTCAGGACAAGACAGAGGGCTGTGTTTCCAAAATATGATTCAAGTGAAACACAACAATCCAGGGATCCAGCCTACTGCAGCTTTAAACCACCAGTCAGAGACTATGGTTTGTTTCTAAAACGTTGCTCTGCCGATCATGAACGCTGTTGCACAATACAACCAAGCTGATCCACTAGTGCTCTACTACACCACTTTGATACAGTAATTCAGCTACTTGCAACGATAAAGAGGTGACACACACACACACACACACACACACACACACACACACACACACACACACACACACACACACACACACACACACACACACACACACAATGAGAGAGAGAGCTGATGTCTTCACTATAAAACCCAAGACAACATCCCCTGCTGGCTTCCACCAGATAACACTAGCAGCTGTGTTGTTGGGTTGCCTGCTGGGAACTGCGGTGTGTTGTTGCATTCACATGCTTCTTGACTACAGCTAAAAGGTGTGTGCATTTCTGCATGAATGAAAATGAACCCATCAGTGTACGTGTCATCTGCTTGGTCATTTTCATTCAGAAATCTAACACAAATGCCTTCGTAGCCACCAAGGCAACATGTCATGTCGCTAGGCCTGTCACGATAACAAATTTTGCTGGACGATAAACATGTCTCAGAAATTATTGCGATAATCGATAATATTGTTGTTCTTAGATAATTTTCATCTAATACAATGATAATGATATAATAATGCAGGTACACCTTTTCAAAGAGAAATAAACTTGTATTTTTAAAGAATATTTAACACTAGAACACAATAAATTAACAAACAAGCAAAAGCAATAAATAAAATGGGTCAGCTGCACTCTGCTGTGGTAGGCTACACCAGGAGTCCCGCCTCCCCACACATCATGCGACTGACAAGTGACTGACATGAGGGTTCACTCATCGTTACTCTGGCTTTACACGGCAACGCTCCCGGGTGAAACCGACAAAATATTTGATCAGATGTGCCTTTCGTTTAGACGGCGATGGCGTTTTTGGGGCTTAAAAGCGCAAAAAAATGAACCCACCCTCCAGAGTGGAAATCTTAAAAACGCTCCGCTGTCGCGTTCCCGTCTAAAGGGTTGAAAACGCAAAAGTGTTTTCTGAGCTGCTCACGCTGGCACGACGCTGAAGTTGGCACCACATTCGACGCTGAAGTTGGCACCACATTCGCCTCAGGTTCTCTAAAGAGAACCGGGGGCGAATGTGGTGCCAACTTCAGCGTCGTCACACTGGCTATCCCTCCTGTACGCTGACGTCAGATCCATGTGCAGTTACAGACAAACAACAACAAACATGTGGATTAGAATCCATCAGTCGCACATTCAAGTCGCCTTAGCTGCTCTGATACATATCCAGGAGTCATTTCAGCAATTACGCCGAGTCAATGTTTTGGTTTTCGACTGTGGGCTACTCAGCGCTACTAGAGAGAAGTAGAAGGAAGTTTCAGCGCATGCGCGCGCTCCTGGTGTTGTTGTATGGCAGTGCTTCACAGCGCCACCTAGCCACCTGGCATGCATACTACATCAAATTTCACACACTTTAGGACCCGAGAGAGAGGGAGAGAGAGAGGGAGAGACAGGGAAAACAAAAAAGCATGCAAATGGCATTTATCGCAGCCAGAAAAATTATCGAGCTAATTTTAATTATCGTGCGATTAATTGATTTATTGAATATTGCGACAGGCCTACATGTCGCATGGAGTCAGTTTTTATAAGTGTGTATTTGCATGTTTGTATAATATGTTAATATGTGTACACATGCCTGCAGGTGTGGTGGGGGGAGGGGGGTGCTGCTTTGCCTCCGTCTGATAAAATTCAATGTATTTTTTCTAGGCCAGCCCCCCTCATCAAAGTGATTAAGCAATTACACTGATTGTGCCGATGCTAGAGAGAACGATAGAAGGGACCCTCGAGTATTGAGTGTGAAAGCTTTCTTGGAGATAACAGCTTAATTTGTGGCTAATCAAAATAAACCCAGTTCTCTCACATATCCAACCTTCCTTCAAGCAGTGGGAGGCTCAGGGAATTTGAAAAGGTATCGTTAAGGGGGAGCCAGTGAAGGAAAGGATGCCCCTACTGAGACACTTTCTCAAACTAGAATCGCATTACATGTGGGCATCTGTGCATGATGCAGCTCTTTGCTTCCAAATAAAGAAATAATTAACATCTGAGAAAGAATAATGATACCAGCCAGTGAAGATGCTGCATATATGCAGAGTGGATCCAAATAATGAAATTTAGGGAATCAAATTTAACTGGCAGTTTGTCTCTGAGCACTGCTGTGGTAGCATCAATAATAAAACAGGAATCTGGAGAGTTCCCTTGATCACAGCACCCAGCAAACAAAACACATGAATCCCGGGGTCATTTACCTCTGAGACACACACACACTGGCACGCAAACATGTAATTTTTCAATCAGACATTTCTTTACCTGCTCAGTTTTTTGGGCCACAGGGAAACAAGTGTTGCATATCTTTGCACACACTGAATCCAGCATGAAAATTTAATCACAGCACAACTTGAACCACAACCACTGTGTCTGCATGAGCAACATGGAGGAGGCCTGCTGAAGATGCATGTGTGTAGAAGAAAAAAAAAACATAATTTTGAACAGTCGTAAGATTCAGTCTTAAGGTTTGGATTAAAAGAAAAGAGTGGGCTGAGCAGTAGGATCGTTTTATTAATGAACGTCCTCACTACTAAGACAAAAAAAAAAACAATGCATGTGTGTAACACAAGAAAAAGGGAAGGAGAAAGATGGGTTAGATGCAGAGGGTGAGAGGAACTCACCCTGGGACGATATCTGGAGGAAAAGACGGGGGTCTGCAGCGCGTATGGCCGCGGCATACCGATCCCCGATGCCGGGCTCCTGCGCCTTTTTCTCAGGCATGAGTCGGACTCTAAGCCGGCTTCCCCCTGAGCCGAGCCACCACTCCAGAATAGATGTGAGGTCCATTTCCAGAGTAACCACGGGATCCTCCTCGTATACAGACAGGCCCCCGCATCCCGTCCTGACTATATCCTCCCCGATTTCCACCACTACTTGACTTGACTCCCTCAAGCTCAGTTTCAGAACTTTGGACAACGGCCGCTTGAAGAAGAAGGGGAGTTGTCCGTCTGAAGACATGTTCCTCGGTGCTGAATCTGTTGCGGACTTGGGATCCACAAAAGTGGATATGATTTTCTGCAAAGGTATGCAGTGCATTTGTAAGTTGGCACGCACTGTGTAACATCCGCTAAAAGTCTGGCAGTCGCCGTTCAATGGCCTCTTTATGAACTCCGCCAGGAAAGAGCGCAACAGAGATGGGACCACGAAATCCACAGCCACCTTTCTCCTCTTCAGCCTGGAGTCCAGTGTTTGATTCTGGTCTTTTTTCCCACCAGTTTCACCACTATAACCACCACCACCGCCGCCGCCGCCGGTGCTGCTGTTGCTGTTGCTGTTGCTGTTGAAGCCGGCGGTGGTGAGATCCATCGCCGCCGTGGTTCTTGGCGAGGCGCACTGCAGCCCAGCGAAAAATGCCGCAGAACAAACAAGCAAAAACAACACCACAGCTTTCATGGTGACATAAATGAGTGTTTCGTCCAAGAGAAGTATCTTTATCCCGGCCGTTAACTGCCTCCTCTTTGCTCTTGACACACACACACACACAGCGCAAAAAAAAAAACCACTAAGTGTGAAATCGATGATCCTGCGGGTCCGGCGTCTCTTCGTCGGTGCCCACTCGTATAAAGACGAAGGGAATTGAGGTTTTTTTCACATTTGTTTGCCCGTGACTGATGCTGTCCTTCTTTTTCCGCACATGAAAAGTACCATAGCTCTCTGGTCCGCACACATACACACACGCGCGAGCGCGCGCAGAGCTAAAAGACAATGCGTTTTTACGCGCTGCGCGTCGCTCTCCGGGACGCTGATTGATATGCCGCTCGGGTGCGCTCCGGTCGCTTTCAAAGACTCCCTGTCTCTTGGCACAGTTGTGACGGCGGCACAAGTGGTCTCTCTGTCAGCTGCGCGATGCAGCGACGCTCTGCCTCCTCTCTATTCTCCTCCTCCTCACTGATCAAATCATCAATTCACACTGAGTTTGAAAAACCGTGTGTCCATTAAACTTAGATGTTTTTTTTATTTTTTTTAAATATATATTTTGTATAGTTTTAGCGGCTGGTGCATCTCAGCTTGGTTTGTCTGTTGCGTGGGTGCAGCTCATGTGGAACAGACCCACGCAGCTGCGGTCGCTCCTGTCGTGGAAACACACGCGTTTAAGTCACTCACCAATCTGACGTCAATATGAGCGGTTTCCTGCGAACACGACTCCCATGAGAAGGAGCCTGAGCATCCAGCTTGGGAGCCTGTGCCGTCATGTACCCGATGCGCCCTCGGCGCATCCGTAACGGTGCCTCTGTGTCCTTATTGGGATTAGATGTGCCAGGAGGTATATGGCAGCACCGCTCCACAGTTTGTCTCTCGTGATTCTCTTTCTCTTCAGTGAATCACCGAGCCTTTGTGCTGACTGGAAATTGGATTGGATTAGTCGCACTCCCCTGGCTGCGTGCAAAACAAATAGTTTCAGGGGGAGCCCATTTGGGTTGGAGCCCATTTGGCTTTGTTATGATTTATGTGCACAGGCCAATATGTCCTTAAAACATCAGGGAGCTGTCTTGCGATGTTGCCAGTTCATTTGCAACACAGTCTGCGCTACACCATTTAATTAGGAAGGTGAATTAAAGGGTCAGTGTTTGGGGGCAATGGGGAAAAACTGCCAGAAAACTGCACCCCCTAACTTAAAGCACCCCCACCCCTTACTCCCTCTCTCTCACTTTGTCTCTCTCTCAGTACAAAAGTTAGTCGGGTGAGACACCCGCTAGATGGCGTCAGCACATGCTTGTGGTAATTCACTCTCCTCACTTTCAAATCCATTAACGCTCTAATTGCTCCAGAATGTTTTACAGTGTCTCATTAGAGCCTCGTCTATATGGAGGAGGTTTAATAGTGCCAGGGCGAAGACTTTTTTTTTTATATATATACGAGTGGAGGAATCACACAATCTTGAGAATCATGAAACAAACTTTGATATAAGTGTCAGAAAATGTGTGACTATGGTGCGCCAGTAGTTAAAAGTCTGACAGAATGTTTACTTACAACACCATATCAGTTCCAGGTTAAAATGACACTATGTATTTCATACTCCATGGCCCGGTTTTTCAAAATTAATCCGCTCAGATTTTGTATAACGGATTGGATCAAATCTTGAAAATGGGTTTTTCAAAAGAAAAAACAGGATTACGTAATCGGATGAGATCATGTAATCCAATCTTGGTTTTGATCCGGATCAAACCTTAAGTTTGGGTTTTTCAGAACTTTGTTGTAGGATTGGGATCACTTTGATCCAAAAAATCTGGATTATACTGATCCCATGAGAAGGGTGGATTCAGCGTGGATTTCAGGCCCAAAATGTATGACCACAAATAATATATTAAATTCTGTCACTAATTAATGTGTACGCTCAATTGCATTGCTACTCTACATTCTACTTGTTGCTCTTTACATATCTATAGTTCTACATTGTTGATTTCCTATCCTATTTGCGCTTATCCAGATTTGGTGATCCTGAAAAGTTTCTATCTGGATCAGATTGAGCCAATCCGATGTTGCTTTGAAAAAAACGTCTCAAAAGTAAGATGGATTACGTGATCATGTAAAGCAAAAAAAAAAAAGGATTACAAAATCCGAATCAATTTTATCCAGATTAAACCCTTTGAAAAACCGGGCCCATGTGTTCATAATAGCTCCTTTTAAACACAATATTTGCATATTATTATTACATACATTCTTTAAAAGCACTCCTACTATGATCGCATTGTCCACAGGTTTTGAGCTGACCTTCAACTGGATTATCAGAAAAACTATACGTCAGCATCAGCATCCTTGATATCCTTGATTGAGTGTTCCAGCTACAACACTAATAGCGAAAATCTGGGCAAAAATCAATAACAACACTAGGGCTGGGCGATATGGCCTCAAATCAATATCACGATATATTGAGCAGCTCACCTCGATAACAATAAATTAACGATAAGTTTGAAGTTGCTAAATGATGCCATCGCCTAATTTGCATAATTGACCATTTGCCTGATATAATGAGCGAGTGTCTTAAAGGGACATGAACATACAAGTAGCCTGCCTACCTACACGCACAGCCAAAAACAACTTTTATTTTGTTTTCTTTTTTCCTGAATTATTGAATGTATCGTTAACGGGTTAACGATTATCGTCGTAAATTTCAATAACGATACATTTCCGATATACATCGCCCAGCCCTAAACAATACATATCGAAGGGTTTATTATATATCTGTATCTTGTTATGTAATGTGCAAATACACACTGAGAAAGTGTTTTGCTTCTGTGTTTAAAAAGTGTTTGCTGTGTTCTGTCATTTATAAACAGACCAACAATCAACTAGTTTATTTAACATCCCCTTAGGAGCAAACCTCTTGCATTATATTGTGATAATTATCAATATTGAGTGATTTGAAACATTATCACGATCAGGTTTTTGGCCATTTTGCCCAGCCCTTCGTGAATGTTTTAAAAAAACGTACAGCTGACATCACAGATCTGTCCATCCATCCATCGTTTACCGCTTTATAATCCCACATGAGGGTTGTGGGGATACTGGTGCCAATCCCGGCTGACATAGCGCGAAAGACAAGGTACACGCAGGCCGTCAGTCTTCACTACAGGGAAGTCCAGTGTTTTAAACAGAAGTCTCTGGCTTCTGATGGTGAGATACAAAGCAAACTCTCTGTGACAGCTCCATTCAGGTGTCCACAGCAACAAAGTATATTAAAGTATCAGTAAGTATTGACATCAATAAGTAGTATCTGGATCAGTTTCAGTATTAATAACATTCTAAAAACCTAGATACCCTGCCCTGGTGAAAAGCAGACTGGGTATTCATGGGTTTGATCAGATTCATAAGGTCTTTTTTGGGAAGGCTTTCTGATGACATTAGAATTTTTATGTGATAAGCATCTCTTCTCATAAAGAGAGAAGAGTTTTGAAAATCACATCATCTGAGTCTTTATTCTTCTTGTAACGCAGCCGACACGCTCTGTGATTTTCATAGCAGTGGCAGGTGCACATTAGAGAAAACAAGTCTAGGATATGAGAAAACACCGGAGACACATGGGAAGCATGTAGGGTTTGTAAAGACTTGTGATATATGGGTGGACATTTGTGTAAACTAAGAACAATTTAATTTGTAACAATTAGTTACACAGAACTTCAGCCATGATAGCTATCACTGCGTATGCAGACCATAGCTCCAAATGCGGAACTGTTCATTATCTGGTTGCCTTTGCATAGAAATGTATTTTATTACATGCTTGCTGCATTTATGCCCGTAAGCAGAGGAGGGTAAAGGATATAAAGGAAAGGAATATATAGCTTTAACATTTGATGTCAACCTATATTTATTATTGTGGCTATCTATGTTCTATTGCTTACAGAAGCCATGACCTGATGAGTGGACAACACTCGATCTCGTTTAAGCCACAAGAAAACATGCAGGTGATTGTGACTAATGACAAACACCGAGAGCTCAACTGAATTGATGTTACTCACTGCACAATAGAACCCTTTTTCTTCACACCAATGAAGAACCATTAATTGCTTTTGTTAAAAAAAAAAGAAAAGAAAAAGAATTCAATACTTTTTCCCTGTTCCTGTTTGAGAAACAAACTATTCTGTTTCTTTGGGGGTTCATTAAGAATCACTGAAAGTAAATGAATTATTAATATATTTATTATTGATCGATCCCTGCCTTGTGCCTTCATAATTACTTCCTAATAATAGAAGTGTCTTACACAGGTGCTGTTGTTCCTCTCTAGTATGTGTGCTTGCTACTTGCAATTCAATACCATTCTACAGGGTATTGGTTTTATTTGCAATGGGTTTATGTAAATCTATATCCACACAGATATAGCGATGTAGACAACAAGCTACAGCCTCATTTTCATCAGAAAGAGCTGGAGAAACTACTTTGATCTCTGCAGCAGGGACTGTGTATTATCATGATGCTTTGGCATGTACAGTACCTTAGATTAGTTACATTATTCTCCTAGGGGGTCAACATGAAGGAGGACACACGATGAAAGTGGAATCATCCAGAAATCCATGCAAAGGTCCAGTAAAGTGCACCCACTAATGCTATGTTATCAGCTCATCTGTTGTGCTACACATAGTTCAAATTTAAACAAATCGCCAACATATTGACCCGCTGAAGATAATAAGTGCAATGTTTCACTGACTTCAAATTGAAACACATAACACAAAAAGAAAAAGAAAAAACTCTATTTGATTTATTTGATAGCTAAGACAAATAAAAATGTTTCTTATCAAAACAGTTATGTATGTATTGTAAATGCAAACCTTAATAATAACATATTAGCGGATAGGATGATAGAGAAACCTTTGAATAATACAAATAAACCCATTAGATTTTAGTCAACTTAATCTACAGTAATAAATAAAATATGACTATATTAATTTGACTAAAACTAAAAGATCTCAGATGAAAAATGTTATTCATAAGACTAACTAAAACAAAATAAGATTTGCAGTCAGAATTAACACAAGTTACTAATAACAAACACACACACAGTATATATTAAACAACAATGTGGATTTAACTTTAGCTATTGCATTTGAAAAGTAGAGAGGATAGGTTGAAGGGGAAAGTGATCAGAACCATGGACAGCGCTTGGTCAGAGTGCTGAGCGGTGGAAACAATGCATTTCGCCAGAGAAGAGGAGCTGTTCAGTGTCATTGTAGTGCTGAAACGACCACTGACTGTGACAAAAAGGCAATTTTTTCATCTTCTGTACAATAACTTCACAAAAGCACTCCTACTTGATAGTAGTATATAGAGCACAATGAGACTGAAGCGAGCGGCGATAATTGAAAAAACAAAACAAAACAAAAAACAGCACTGTACAAATTAATCCGACAGACAATCTGCATAAACCACATCGTGATGATTTTACTGCAGAGAACATCATTATTTTTGTCATATATATGACATACAAACAGACTCAATCCATAACTCATAGTCAGTGGAACAAAATTGCGCTTGTGATGTCCTGCTGAACACGCTGTGACACCTGGCATTAAAATGTGCTCACATCACATCAGATCACATTGTCCACATCAAGATCCGATTACTATCCAATCAAGTTCATCAGTTTCATGTATACACAATACATAACTCCCATAATCGAGGACATTCACAATAGCTTTTTAAGGGTAAGAAATAATGAGGCAATAAACAAGTTAAGCCATGATGAGTGGGTTCATTTAGAAGCACTAAATGCTGCATATTAGACAAAAGCTATTAATCACTACATGATAAATGGGGTCCAACAATGCTGCACAAACAAAAGCACATTTACAATCAAAAGCTAAAGGGCTGACAAATGCAAAAAAGTAAGACTAATTTTCCAACACATTATACAAGGACTGCTGAAGAGTGACATGATGTATGAATATATGTTGATAATTTTAATGAGGAAACCCAAGAATCGATAGTATGATGACAAAATAAAGACATTTCTAACAATTTTGCCCAATATTTCCATTAACGCTGTAGATAAGCAAGATCACTACCTGATTGTTGTAATTTAATCTGCAGGTGAAAGCAACAGGTGACCCAAGCAATCTCTTCATTTGATTACCTTTGATGACAATGATGGTTATTAAAAAAAAGAAAAATCAAGTCAGGTCAAGTGGAAAACACTGTCTCTTTTTTCTCTCTAAATGCAGTGGGGTGTTCCCAGGCACAATGAAACTTGCAAAAGTTATTACACTTTTATAAAAGATAGAAATAAATAAAATAGATCTGGGTTCTTTGAAAAATATTCCTGAATCTTTCAGGAACTGTTTTGTGCTCGTCATTGTGGCTCTGTCACAGATCGATTTCCAGCTTAAGAATTAATGAAAAAAGATGGCACTCTACTTTGTGTACACATTTTACTGCTTTCTTTGTTTCCTTAATATTTATTCTGTTTATTACTACCATTTTTATACTGCCCACTTGAGAAGCATGCAGAGGAATCCTAGACACTCAAGTGTACTGTACTGTACATGAACAACTGGTAAATAAAATATTGATTTGTGCGTCTTGAAAATGCCAGGAATTGTGATAGCCATAGAAGATAATATACAAAGGCATATTACTTATTTGACAATAATATGTTGTTTTTGTTGGGGCAACAGTAGCTCAGTGGTAGAGCAAGTTGTCTTTCAACTCAAAGGTTGTGGGTTCCTTTCCGGTCTCCTTTTACAATCCAAATACATGCAGGAGTTAATTGGACACTCTACACTGCCTGTAGGTGTGAGATTGAATGGTTGTTTGCCACTATATGTTGGCCAACCTGTCCATGGTGTACCCCACATTTTGGCCTCTGTCAGCTACTGTATGTGATTGGCATCAGCAACCCTGCAACCTTCATGTGAAGGGTAAAGTAGTAGAGAATGGATGGAAAGTTAGATTGGAACCGACACTGACAAGGTTAAACTAAATTTAAACTGCGACAAATATTAAATTTTGTGACTCATTGACACCTGAGAAAAATTCAAACGCAGGCCCAATCAAAGTACAATGTGCAGTAATGATGGTGCACGTAGGCATTTGGGTGCAGTAGTGCTGAAATGCTTGGAATTATTTGCTTATTTGTTTAAAATTCAGTTAAGTTACAGTCATGTTTGGGGCAATGATTTTTAATCAGAGTAACAGTTTTACTGTGTTTTTAGTTCACAGTATGAAGACTGTGGGAGGAAATTTCATTTCAGCATTATGACGCACACACTATCTCCTGTGTATTTCAGTGTCTGCTTGATAGATGGCAAAATATCACAATTATAGTTTAACTTCAGGTTAAGTATTGGCTGTTTAGCAACTGTGAAAGACAGACCATCTGTATTTACCATGTACCATGTAGCAGGGATATGCTCCCTTCCTGTCATTCAATATATAAATACATATTTATATATTTTTATATATATTTACATATATATACACATATATACGTATATATATGTACATATATACGTATATATGTACATATATACGTATATATGTATATATATATATATATATATACACAAATATATACATACATATATATGTACATATATACATATATTGAGCTTTATTTTGATTGTGATCACTCAACCAATTCAATCTAGTAAGGCTAAAAAACACATCAATACAATTGATGAGTTTGTTTCCTTCTACTGCTCTTACCTGTGGGGCAACAGCAGCATAAACCCAGGAAAAGATCAGGTATAATTTATTTCTTCATTCATCACACAGTCTACAATTAGTTTTATTCATTTTCAGACAATGTGCGGAATCCCAAAATGTGCAAGAATAATAAAATAAAGAGAATTGGTGACAAAAAAAAATCAACTGAAGTTCATCTAAAATCCAATCTGCAAGGCTATTCTTGCAGGTGCCAAGCTGCTGGTGTAACAAGCACTTCTTTTCTATGCATGGTATTATACACTACATGGACACTGGTGATTACAGTCAGCAATTGTGTAAAAAATATGAGCACTGGAAGATATATAGAAAAACTTTATCCAATAAAAATATTTTAAGCCATGCGCAGTACTAGCCAAACACCAAATATGCCCCACTAAATTGATGTTAATGAACTGCTTTTTATGTGCAGAATTGTGATTCAAATGAATTAATTTTAATGCTAAAGAGGACTTGATGCCTGGAGTATGTATGGCCTGAGATGAACTGCAAATAGTTAAGAGCCAAGCATGGCGCTTTGAAATCCGTTCACAAGACCACCGAGGCAAACTTAATTACTTTTCTGAGTGATGACTTATTTCCACTTTTCAGTTCTTTTGCTGTAGAACGTAATGTGGCTAGCTTTGAGAACACTTCCCAGCTACAGTGTCCAGTTAATCTCGGCCACGTTTGGTATCCAGCTCACAGGTCTGTGAGTGGAAAAAGGTTGGGTGGGGTGATAGTGTGATAAATTACAGTCAGATAAGTTCTTACAAAGACCCTTCCCCCCTTTTCATAGTGCGAGGTACACCTCATAAATCAGCAGCTGAGCACGCTCAACTAGCGACCCTTCCGACCAACATCATCATACGTCATGACCTGGTTCATCCACTTTCTGTATGTGCCATTCGAGTTCCCGGGTTAATCACTGCAAAAGCCGACTACAGAGATACCTCATGAAAAAAAAAGGAATCCAAACTTTCTTGAGCTGTAGATCTGAATCTCTCACAGCTCACAATGGCCATTTTTAACTTTTGTCTGTTTGTGCCTTTGTAAATGAACAACACCTCTTCTGAAATGATCGAGGAAAGACATGCCGAGTCTTGTGCATTAGAACCATACATTACATGAAGCAGAGGTGACAGTTTCACTACCTTTGTCATCCCCAGCACGCTTTTTCTTTTAGTTCCATTAATCAAACACCCAGACCTGCTGAGCAGAAGGCAAAAAAGTAAGGCTTTTGAAGAGAATAGATAGTTTCCAGGTGACAGCTGTAATAAGAGTTTGAAGCAGTCATTTCCTATGGAATATGTTCACAATTGATAATTGGCAATTGTTTTGGGTAATGAACTTGAAAAATGTCAAGCTTTTAGCACCAATCCACTGAGCTCTTTGCAGGACCAGCATGAACATTAATCACAGCACTGCAGAGGTGTAGCCTCATTTTACCCAGACACTTAGCATGTCAGTGGCTAAGCTGATTCGTGTACCTATATCCCAAAAGCACATCTATCAGAGTGAATTAGCTGACAAAATCAAAAACAGAAATAACCCATGTAGAACCTTTTGAAACAACAGTGCTAATGATTACATTTTAACAAATTAATAGATTCCGTGTGGCCTTTTCACACAACAGTGTGCACACTTCCATTTGCAAAATGTCACACTTGATATTCCACAATTCCTTACATAAGAGGAAATTCATGATAAGTGGAACCATTTAGACTAATGACACATATTTGGTGACTTTCCTGAGCTCCTTTGCTCTGCATGAGGTAACAGTTTATCATGTTTTCAATGTGTTAGCGGGGAGCTTTGTGAGGTGCTTAGCATGATATGTAAAGGTGCAGCATTTGGGTGAGATGCAAAATCAACTTTTTAATAATTTTAATACTTTTATTCGGGACTCTGGAGGCCCTATGAGTAGACAAGGTGTGAGAAAAGATAACTCATTCATGTTTTTGTGGTCCTACTCAGTCAAGTACAGGAGATAAAACACACAATATTGACTTCCATGATCATTGGGACGTCACAATGCGCTAAATTCCTGGAATTGTTGTCCTGCGGAGCTCCGATTTGTCCCTAAAAAACACGAGAGTGCAGGCGAGGGCAATAGTATCCAGAAGAGCGGAAGCCCTCGAAAAGATCTATTCTTGGCTCCACAGTGCAGCACAGAGTTCTACACAAACTTCCAGCCTCAGAGGATTTACGTGTCCAGTGGATACATTATATATATGACGGCAATATGCGGAGTAGAGTAGGCAAATGATCGCCTTTCCAAATGATAACTGCTGTTAGCTGCTGGAGCCTCAGTGACGCTGACGTAGTGTCCTGTGTCTCATTTGCATTTAAAGAGACAGGCACTCAAAACAGACCGTTCTGAACAGGGCTGTTTTGGCAGGGTGATTGAACTGCTATGGTGCTTCATCCTTTTGACCAAAGGATGTCAGACATGTTCACTAGGACACCAGGGAATTAGATTAACTTGTAGAAATAGGGTCTACTTTAAGAGGCTTCAATTGTTTAAAAAACATCATATTAACATTGATGGTATAATATGTAACATTTGTGCATAACAATATATAGTAATAGTCTTAAACTGTGAATAGTGACAAATGTGGATTGGCTGATATTGACTATGTCTTTTAAATGAACTTATGGTATCATTAGTTCTCAAAAATTGTCAATTTAAAGGGAGACAGAGAAGACAAACCTAGATCAAATTAATGTTTAGTGACCACCCTTTGCCGTCCAAACAGCATCATTATTTCAGCTTATCTTATTTCTTTAGACAAAGCATCTCCTCTCTTTATGCTCCAAGCAAGGCTAAGAACATAGAATGCTTGTTTTTCGCCTTTTCACCTTATCCTGTCGGCCACGGAACCTCATAATGAATTCATTGCTTCTCTTCGTTCCGCTACTTGCGGGCTTTATCAAAAAAAAAATGTAAAAATTGACAAACTGACCGCGTCCAAAGGAATTCATCTTTCCCAGAAAATGAATTTTTACAACCACAGGCCTCCAAAATAATGAAAAGGATGTAGGTTAAAATGAGGCAGTTTGGGCACGTTCTTCGAAAAAATGAACTCACACACACACAGACAAACAATACCTGGGGTGCTTATCACTAGACATGGGATGAGATCTCTATGGTATAATATGTTTAAAGATTCCACATGCAGCTTTCTTCATGTTGAAGCTTATCCCTCCATCTAGAAAAACATGTTTTTTCAAAGGCCTGTTGGTGATTCCTATTTTCTTATTTCAGTAAGCCTATCACGCGTCTGAAAACACACTGCTAATCCAATGAGTTACCCGTTTTCTTTACTCACCTTTGCCCTCCAAAAATAAAGGAAATTAAGGAAATCACTATCTTATTCTAAAGGTGTGTTGAGCAGACTGGGGGAGTTTTGACTGATCATTCAGTTGCAGTTATGGATTAGATGGAAGGCAAAGACTTCACTCTTAGATCTCTTCTCAATTAGTTAACCATCAGCCTGCCGGAGCCTAATGGGCCATTGGTGGTTGAGTTCCGCGCTACATCTGATGAAATTCACCGATCAAGCTTCTCTGGAAAAGAATGGGACGAGAGAGGAGAGGACCATGGGGGCTAAGGGGTGATTTTTCACCAGCCACTTGTCAATACAACCCAGGTGCTGTGCTGCAGCACGTCAAGGTTGAAAATGATCTATTCGCCAAATGGTGCACAACGCTGGGCATGCCCGCCATTTGACTCTGTGATATATATCACAGGGGAGAGGTCAGAGGTGAATTAAAAGTGAATTATATGGTGTCAGGGGAGCAATGGGCGGGTCAGTGGTGAGGATGGATACAGTCAGGAGCACAAGACAATATCTGCACATTTGTTTTGTCTCTGCAGAGCAAACCATATATCAATGGCTAACAATCTTAAAAAAAGGAAAAGAAATACAGTCTCAGGACAGAGGAGAATATGGGGTGGAGTATGTGTGTGTGAGTGTTGGGGTGCGGCGGGTGCCAAAAATAGACTGCAGCAATGCTATTTGACTCTGTATCGTCAACTGACTATCCTCTTTCTCTCTTCTTGGGAGATGTATCAGTATACCCCTCTCTTTTTTCTCCTTTCTATCTTGCTATGTCCCACATTTCCTAGCAACAGACGTGTGTGAGATTGAAGCATCGTGTTTGTCCATATGTAGCATTTGATTACTGTGCATATCTTGGTGCTTTCCCTGTCACAGTCCCCCCAAAGAAGAAAAAAAAAAAACAACTGCAGATGCACAGTTGCAGGATTACATTGCCAATAAGCAGCCCAGCACATTCAAAATGCAGTTTCGGTTGCTCTCCTGAAGAAAAAGGCAGTGATAAACCCATGTGGGACTTACAACACATGTTGACCACTGAGAGCTGCAGTAAAAAGAAAAAAATGCTCTCATTCAGTATCTTATTTTGTTCAAATTACTACTAGTAAAACAGATGCGGCCCCAAAATCGAGTGGCCTTGTACCCAATGTTTCAATTTCTTTTGATTCTGTTTATTACCATCTGTGGTCACTTCCAATTTAAGGCAAAATAACAAGTGTTGCGTTTGTGAGGATTGGTCATAGTCCTTTTTACAATTATTATGTATTTTATGGTCGTTGCGCAAGTCTGTTCCCTAACTACGATGCGACTGATATATTCTGTTTTACCAGAATAACTTGTTTGAGACGTTGTGTTGTTTCAGTACCATGGACAGCATTGTTTTATTGTGTGTACAGTGGCACAGACAGACAAACAGATGCCTGCTTGCTTGCTGTGGTTGTAAGAGGAAAATAAAGGGAGAGTGACGTGTGATGTGTAAGAGAGATACTAGTCTGCAAATGACAGCGCTGCCACATACCTCCAAGTGTGCGTGCATGTGACATGTTTAGTCGCTGAGCCGCCTGAAAAATAGGGTTCCCCAAAATATCACGGTGTAATCTGAACACTGCTGCCCCCAAAGGCTTGTAACATAGAGACTATGCATGACGGCTGCATGACCCCATTTCCCAGATGACGGTTTACAACTTTTCTAGTGGTTTTGTTTGCTTGATGCAGCCCAATAATTTCACCCTTCTGAAACAAAGTAACGTAAAGTAAATATGTTGTGGCAGTGGCAGGTTGAAGAAGAAGAAATGAAAAGCTACGCACTGCATAGATGAGAGGTTAAATAAGTTGTTGAATGTTAAATAGAATAATCACTGCAGTAATAAGCCAATGTAACGCTCTTATTTGCTTTTTTGCACTTTTAACTACTTTTATCCCTATTTCCAGACTGTTTGATATTATTGCACTAGTGTTGCCCTGAGTGGAAGTGTGGATGTTGTTTTTATGTTTTTATGTGTTTAAGGAGCTGCTGGACAGTTGTATTTCCCTTCGGGGATAAATAAAGTACTATCTATCTATCTATCTATCTATCTATCTATCTATCTATCTATCTATCTATCTATCTATCTATCTATCTATCTATTATTACTTTTTTAGTCAGGCAGTGTAATTTCTGCATCACAATGTCAGTTAATATTGTTCAGGCTTTCTATTAATACTTACATTTCTCAGAAGAACGTAGGTACCATCTGCCTTTTCACTTTCCACACTTTATGTCCACAACGGCCATCTGCCATGTTTTCAAAGATAATTTAACTGCCTGCTCAGATATGGGTAAACTAAGCATAAGTGCTCCAAAAGAAGTGCTCTATAGATTATTATCTGAGAATAAAAACAGTGGCAGGCAGGCAGGAAGAAACAGCTGCAGGAATTCTAATTGCGAGCCATTTATGCTTCTGCCTCAAGTCCAGAGGAGGAATTGTTATGACAGGGAAAACCTTTTCCACAGCTTTGCCTGAAGCTGACCACCTGGCTAGCATTTAGCATTGTCAGTCATTCACTGTGTGTGTGTGTGTGCACACATCAACGAGTAGAACATGGGACTTCGGAGTCGTTACACACCCACAAAGAGGGGACTCACATTGGGCAGGGGACATTTTTCATGTCCCCACTTTGTCATGCCTTAAATCGGGTTAAAATCATGTCAAACATGCTCTGGTGAAAATATTAGGCAAAGTGGGTTTGCGTGTGTGTGCGTCTTTGCAAAATAATCCCCACAAAAAATGGCCATATTATACAAAAAGATAATTGAACCAGGGATTGGTTGATCGTCTCCTCTGTAACAATTGAGGGGATTATAATTCAACGGACACTATTTTATGCTGCTTCCACTGTCTTCAGTATTGCAGACTACACAGTAATACTGTGAGGATTCTTGTGAGGTGTGAAAAAACTTACTATTACTAGTACTGTGGCTTTTTGGTTATAGAGCTATAAATCCATTTTCATTTAATCATGATAGTGATCTTCTCCAAACCATCACCACATAGTAAACACAATCTCATCTCCATGTCCCTATTAGCTGTACTTGTATTTCTTTTGGGTCATATCAAATTATCTTCCTCAGCAAAAGGAGCTTACCATGAAAAAGATGTTTCAGTTTTCATGTGCACTTCCGGAGCTCTGTAAGTGTACAGGAGGGGGGGAAGCTGTTTTATGTGAGAGCACATGAGGGGTGGACAATATGCTAGACCGGCATTGATGATGAATAGAGAGCTGTCCAACAACAGGCAGTTTTTTTTGACACAGCCTCCAAATTATGAAAGCTTGTTCCTGTTCATGAAGACCACATAATATTTTTACAGATGTGTCCAGTTATACTGGTTCTGCGTGTGCTGTGGGGTTTTTTATTCACATGAATACAGCACATTTTCAAGTGAACGACGCCTCTTAAAGAATTTAAGTAACCCATTGTTTCTACTTTTGAAGAACAAAAATGTGTTTCTTTTCCCACAATCTGAGTTTATTGATGTATCTGATGGCACTGATTGTGTTTGTGTGTGGGTGTTGCCCTTTGTGGCAGTGAGAAAGAAAGAATGAATCAACGGAGTATAGGGAATGCATATTGCACATGCATACATGTAATGTACTATAAGTGCGTGTATATACACATACCATGAATTACATTCTACATTTATAGTGAATTCTTTAGGAGGCTGAGTATTATATTAGTAAAAATAAAGACAAATTGGCGCAAAATTATTTTGTAGGGTTGGGATCTTGATTCATTGAAACGTCCCGTTCAGTTTTAATGTATACTTTATGTCATCTGCACAAATGTAATCCGACTTTGATGCAAAATACTCTCTAAAGACTAATGCAGTTCAAGTTAAGTTGAATTAAGAGAAAGTATTCTAAAGTTTTACACATAAATTATGTTTTTCCTTTTTCACCTCACAGGCACTGTGCTTTAAAGGGTCTATAACCAACATTTCACTGTTAATTATCCAATTGAGCACACGTAATGTTTAAGGGCTTGCCTTGAGTGATGAACCCACAGAGAATAATCACACATTGCAGTTCTCAACTTCACTGTTGTGTTCTCTCTCATTGCAGCTGTTAAAACTGTCTGTTTATCAGAGTAAGTAACTAGCTGGTGAACATCATGAAGCATTTGCAGCTAAAAAGTATCTGCCTCAGAAGTTGAAGGGAAAAACCAAAGAGCTATTAGCCCCCAAAAGTCCTGAAAGTGCTTTTTGAGACTTAATTACTTAATTGGTGAAAAACAGCACAAGTGACTGCTGGACATACATTCATCAGGTAAACAAAAACATGACTCAAGGTGAAAGCTAATGTTGCTCATAAACAGATAAATGTGACTAACCAGCATTACCAAATATTTCCTTTGTCACTCTCACATTTCAGGAAGTTATAGCTACCAGAAATGGTTTGTATTTATATAGCGCTTTTCCAGTCTTGATGACCACTCAAAGCTGCTGTACACCCATTCACCCATTCACGCACACGTTCATACACTTTTCTATCACTCATCTTTCATAACTTCTCACACACCCTTCAAGTTAAAAGAGAACTCGCTCTCTCACTGAGCCACCGCCGCCCCTGTGCTCATTGTGTGTATATAATGTGGTTGTGCATTTGCTGTGTTACAGCAGACACAGAGGTAGGTCATAGAAGACTATGTATGGCAGTGTGTGTGTGAGCTCTCCATTAGCTAAGTCAATGTTGTGTTCAGTTTCGAGGCTACTACTGTTATTATTATCATACAAGTCATCACCATGGCCTGAGATGGACTAGCGAATTGTCCAGGGTGTACCCCGCCAATCACCCTATGTCAGCTGAGGCACAGCACTTAAGTATTGCACTTAGTTACCTTATAAATCCTATCCGTTACTGAGTAAAAATAAAAATTCAGCACAATGAAGACATACAGGGATGCCTAGGGTTGGCTCATTGTGTGAATTGTTGGGTTTCTCTGCTCCGCACGATGTTGTCTATGTTCAGTGCCTTGAGATAATGTATGTTATGATTTGATGCATTACAAATAAAATTGAACTGAATTGAACAATCTTTTTTTTTCTTGACGAAGACAAGACAATGACGAGATGGCACCAAAAACACTCACTAAGACTAGATTAGCATGCATTATTGTTGTAAAATCTCTCTTTGTTTTCATCAACAAAATGAGGAGACCAATATCCAGCTGTTATGCCTTCAAAAAATTCCAAATGAGTTCATGTGCAACAGCTTTATTTCCGGCACGTGCTGTTGCTGCAATGCTATGACTGCAACACAAAACTACATGGAGCAAGAAGCTTTTTAATTGTGTTTGTTCAAAATAAAAAATGAAAGTCAGATCAAGTTTATCACTTTTGAATGCGTCCCTTAAATCAGCAAACCAGACACTATAAAAGTGTTGAAAAGCATTCAACAAGTGTATTTTTTTCTGGTCTATTATGTGTGAGACACTATTGGAATGAAATAATATCAGAATTTAATATTATATGTTAAGAAAATACACCGAAGACGCCTTGAATTCTCTTTTGACTAAAACTAGACTTAAATGGCAAGACTTTCAGTCAACTAAAAAGCAGTATGTGAATTACTAAAAATTAAGATTAAGACTTCTTTTAAAAAAAAAAGGATGAGAAAATGAACACTATCAAGACTAGAGATGGGTAAAAGCTTGTGATATTAAAAGGCGACCAACATGAAATGGTCCTTTATCTTGAATATAAATACAGGTTTCAATGGATATAAGGCTGTAGGAAATGTTTCGGCTGATGTGAATACATAACACACAAAAAAAAAAATTATATTAGTCTAATATGTCTTTTAGATTCATTTAAATATGCAAATTGTCACATATTATACACTTCACTTAAATGTAGGGGTCAGCTTGACTTAAAGTATATATCTAAAAGTATATATCTTTTTTAAATGTTTAAGAACATTTACACATTTTTGCAAAAGATAAAAATAACTCGATAAAACTACAAATTATGGTAAAACCAATTATGACAAAACCATAGCTCATGTGCAGCAACGACAAACACTTTATATCAACTAATCAATGCAAACACATCATAAAATACTACACACTATTGCAAATGGAACACCCCAGTTACAGCTCCAACATACACCTATAGTCTGTATATTAGACTAATCTGTCAATTTTTTTACTCGATTAATCAAGTAATTGTTGGTAAATAATATGTCAGGAAATGAAACTGGGAAATGATGATGTTCTCAAATATCTCGTTTTGTCCACAAACCAAAATGATTCAGTTAATAATGATTTATTTCTTATTTGGAGCAAAGAAGCCATAAAACGTGTTTTTTAAATGAAAAAAAACCTCAAATCGGATTATCAAAATAGTTGAAGATTAATTTAGTAATTGATTAATAGAGTAATTGTTTCCGCCCTACTGCATAAAGTTAAGCAAGGAGCTGAATTAAACCACAATTAGAAGTCACACAGAGAGATTACTGCATCATTGAATTACTGTATTGAAGAACAAACACAAGCCCATTTCCAAGGTTACTAACACTTTCAATTTGCGTGTGAACATGCATTCCTTTATATAACAGCGACACCGAGAATCTAAAATATCAAGAACAGAGAAACAATAAAGCAAAGAACTGTGACATTACCAGCACATAACATCTTATACATAGAATAACACATTAAATGCAGCATTATCCAAAGCATGCTGGGAAACTCTGCCCACAGCCACACACACATATGTATCTACTGTATAAATATTTACTCTTTCTTTTTAAGTTTATTGTAGAGGCAATTATTTTGATGTCTCATTCAACAAAATCACATTTCCTGAATATGCACTGTTGTTCTCTTTAGGCACCTGTTTGTGTTGCTCATCCTTTTTTCTGAATGAGTAATCCATAACCATAGAAGTGCCCACTGTCTTTGAGGCAACATATGAAGGCTGCTCTAGCAAAACAGCAAGAAGGTGTCAGACCTGCAGGATACAGTCTGCATTGTAAGCATAATAAATGTGGCAGACAGTGTGTTTTATTATTCAGGTTGAAAAGCCCACAATCGGAAGTAAAACACACTGATATCACTATAGACTATATAAAAATGTGTCTGCAACTACAAGAGCAACAAACTGCTGTGCAGGTATATCAGTCACTTCGTTTGATAAACCCGATCAACTGCCGATGATTGCAAATATCCAATCAGCCATTCACATACGATACGATACGATACGATATACTTTATTGTCCCGTTCAGGGAAATTTGTCTTGGACTCAACAGCTGCGCCATAAATGCCTTGACGGCCACAATGAAAACAAACAAGACATCATCAGCCATACCATCACTGACAAACACATAACAGTATTGCACATATCCCATACATACACTATACATAAGTAATACATGCTAAAAGATTACCATTATAAATAATAAAAAACACTCTAAAATATACACTAAAATGATTATTGCACAAGTATCGGCCTCAAGCAGCATTATTTAGGAATTTGATGGAGGTTGGACCAAAAGTATTCTTAAAACGGTTGAGTTTACACAGAGGGACTCTATATCGTCTGCCCGAGGGTAGGAGGTTATATTCTAAATGAAGAATATGGGATGGGTCAGTCAATATCCTCTGGGCTTGCCTAAGAACAGTTTGTTCATAAGTGAACTGCAAGGTCTGATAGTCACTTTTTCCTATCACCTTCATGGCCGTGTGCACCAGACGAGCGAGTTTAGTTTTTACATGGCAGTAATTTACTGTAGACGTGGCCAATACAAGCTGCTGAAGTTCAGCTCGAGCACCAGAATGAAGGAAAAAATGTTTTCAGAAACTGCTAGGATTCATTTTCTTGTTTAAATACACGCATAAACAATGTCACTATGTAAATAAAATACAACAAAACAACATAAATTAGGAGAGTGGAGAAAGAGAGAGACTGATTAGGTGTGCATAAACAATAAAACAGACCAAGAAGAGCCCACTAATAAATAAATCAATCTGGTCCGCAATGCAAGAGGCAGCATAAATACATAATGTTATAGCATAAGTACATTAATAAACAACAAAGACATGCTAAACGTAATGGATTAATTTTCACCGAGGGCATAAACACAATTTTGGATGACATAGTGTGGTCATGCAGGTTCATGATCCCCTTTGCTTTTTTGACCACACGTTTATCCCAAAGGGAACACAAGTCCTCCTGCTGCACCCCTATTATTTTGCAGCACACCTTCACAATGTTGGTCATACAATTGTCGTCTTTAACACACAAGCTGTTGTGCCAACAGAGGAATTAGAAGGTTGAAATACTTTCAATAAAGGACTTTTAAAACAAGCACTGTATCTTCCTACTTACATTAAAGGAGTTTAACTTCCTAAGTTGGGAAGTCCTCTGTTGGCCTTCTTAACTTTAGCATCTGTGTTAACATCAAATCTTAGCTGAGAGTCAAAGACTGTTCCTAAGTATTTGTATGACTATGGCAATTTCAACCTTCCTACCATGAATAGAATTTGCAGCAGGCTTGGTGCAATTCTTTACAAAGGTAATAATAAGTTTGTTGGTTTTGGACATGTTTCGGTCCAGAAAAATCCTGTTACACCAGGTAACAAATGCTGGGAGAGCGTAGCCATGACCGGATTCTGGAGCTTGAAGGAGGGACAAAAGAACTACGAAACTATGCTCCTTTCCTGAGATGCAAATGCGAGCATGTTGCACTCCTACAAAGCTATATATATATATTTTTTTTTAACTCAGTACAACCTTCTCCTATGTTCGCAAAGAATGGTCCGGAATGAGAAAATATCCAGCAGTTTCTCGGGGAGAAAATACATTGTTGATACCAGAGGTCACAAAAGAATGACAAGACAGTTTCAAAAATGATAGAAAGGCAAACGTAACTCGCATCATTTTTTTTTTTTACAACCAAGGAAAACAGAAAACCATCTCTGAATGCTTAACAACTCAAACCCAGAGTCAACCTGCTGCTTATAGCAACTGCACAATCAACAACAACAAAAAATGGTACGAAGCTATAATAGATTATGTACAGTCACTGAATTGATGCAGAAATGTCCAGGTTCATTCACATCAAAATCCATCTTAGAATGACTATTTTTGACAACCCTAAGAGTGAATCTTAGTGCTGAGCGATAGGGATTTTTTTAAAATATATCATTAGATATCAATATATATCACATCAATATTTCTGTCAATCTTAAAGTTTCCCCTTTATTCTGTGGAGAAAATATTGTTTATTTTTGTGCATGTTCTGCAAATATAATATAGATAAATAGGTACAAACTATAAGGTGATAGGTTCAAAGTTTCAAGTTTTACAGGAGAACAAAATAAATGATTTGATCAGTTCTAAACAAAGTTAAATATCAGGAACTACCGTGATGCTGTATTTTTCGTCTTTGTTGAGCTCAAAATAGGTTAAATTGTTGGCAAACAAATCAAAGTTTTATCAAGTGTATCTTGATTTTATATATATATTGTTATAGCTACATCACCCAGCCCTTTAACTCGAAGCAAATACAACTTTTCATAAATATTCATACACATCAGTAATAATGAGCCAATGATTTAATTATAAGATGTAGGGTTAAATGTGTACAATGACTCCCTTTGAAACATTACATTACATTTGAGGCTCATATTATCATACTAATGACACATTTTTCAATGAAGGGCTTTTTACCATTTAATGGTGCATGTTATAGTGCATAATTGCATTGCAACAATCCTCACGGTCTAACAAAAAAATCAATGAGGGTAAGCTGTGGTGTTCATCATTTAAATCTAAATGAATGTCTCTTAAATATAAGTAATTGCCAAATTAGTTGACACACTGCTGATTAAACATTTTAGCTCCCTGTGACTCTGTATTTCTTAGTATGGTGGTGTTCTGAATCTTGGGCCTATCAAGATTCCTGCGCTGCACACAGGAAGTGATTTGTTTTTTACGTCAAGACTAACAGACAAGATGACAAGAGTTACGCAGCGGAGCTATAAAAGGAAGCATTATTTTTTTTCCCAAACTAAAAACTGAAGAAATTACAAGCTAAATAAAATAAATATATCAAGGTTATTTTTTTGTATAATTTATAAACATACAAATTCGTTTCCTTAAAGTAAAACAGAGCAACAATTTGACCAGAACAAAAATCCATCATGATTATTTTACTATTAGTGACTGCTGATAAGATGACTGATCGCTCTATCGTAGGAACGTAGAAGTATAAACTTGACAAAATGACTATAACTGTGTGAGTTAAATTAAATTTAGTCAGTTAAATTCCTGAAAAAATCATGAAAAATCACTCGTCAGATGAGATTGAGGAGCAGTGGAGGAGGTGTGTTGAGTGATATTAACGACAGTGCAATTACACTCAGCAACTACAGGAGTGCTCGTGAGCTGAAAATCTTTATTACTTTGATTTCAGCATATCTGCAGATTATGCACAATTAAAGAAATAGTCCAGCGTCTTTTCCCCTCTCACTAAAAATTGTGGACTACAATCCCTTCACTTTTGTGTCCAGTTTTGCTTTTCTTCGATGTCTTGTCAGCAGAGCATGATGAATGAAATGCAACAGAGGTCCAAGGCCACATTCAAGGGCATTGTGCTTGCATGCAGTTAATACATCTACCCTGGCTCCTGGATCTCCTCCCATCACCCCACCCACTCCGACACCCACACACTCACATATCCTGAGAAAAAACGGCCTCATAAAGCTGCCACAACACGCACAAGGGCAAAACTACAGCATAAACCCAAAAGTAGGTATCTCTGTAAACACAGGACTATATATAGCAACAGCATTGCCAAGCGACCGGATTCTTTTGTCAGCATTATCTAAGAAGCATTCATGCTAGGTTACTAATTGCCCTCTTCTCCATCCCTGCTCATTCAATCCTTTTACCCACTTCTTGTTCTCACCTTGCCTAATGCAGTCACCCTAATGAAGCTTTCCAGTCAGGAGATAAAGGGGTTGAGGTATCCTATGCTCCTTGTTAGCTTCTGAGAAGCAGACACACATCAGGAGGGAAAACCATCCTGCTTAACCCCCCACACTGTCCCCTCTACTCCCACTCTACAGACGTAAATCACAAGGGGGCCTTCACAGGATTTAAATGAGCCAATTAATTGCCATGCTAATAATCACAATATTGGGTGGTGGAGAAATGATTAGAGCTTGCAGTGGGCACTTGGCATTTTGTTTCACAATGCTGGGTGATTCAGTTAAGAACAACCAGCTAAGCATTTGTTAAAAATGCAGTGTGTAATGTTTAAATATAAACAATTACATTAAAACCTGCTGATTAAGTCTATCAACTCGATCTGTGTTTCTTTGTATAGATTTATTTTTCTCATTGGAGGTAGGATAAGTCCCAGGTCCCAAGGTTTGGATGGGCTCTGGAACGCAGCATAACAACAGAATCTGTTGCTTGTGAGTTCCCATTGTTGCGTCTTCTTCTACTATCCATCCATCCATCCATCCATCCATATATATATATCACAGGAAGTAATGTTTTATGTCAAGACAGATGGAGACAACAGCAACATTGTGCTAGTAAAGTGAAATAGTTGCAGTTTGACAGGATTAATGCTTCTTGCCCTGCACTGTCACACACACAAATGCTCACTCAGTCAGGTCTGATAGTATTGTTTGACAGAGCCTGTTTTTAGACAGAAACAGCATACAAATAAAGTTTCATCTTTTCTGTTCACAAAGACCAAACATAGGCAGTATAATAACATCAACAGAACAAATCAGAAAAATATGCACTGCGGCTTTAAGAAAGTACAATACAAAGCTGCAGAAAATTTAATGGCCACTTGTTCTTACATAAAAAAATGTGGATTTTGTTCTTTTTCAGTTGAGGGCACTGACTCATCTTTGTTTGCAGTGAAATGCCTGCCAGTGACATTCATTTGCCTGAGGGGTTGTTTCATAATCCTGTTTACTTGTCCTCCTACACTGAGCACCTCGTCTTTCTTCCAACTCATGGGTTTTTGTGTTACATGTTCCTCTCATGTCTGTGCACCTATCCCACAACTACCACACTCACTTTATCGAGCATGGGATATTAGCTCAATTTGGCAGGTTTTATTTCCTTTACAAACCACTGAAATCAGCGAGAGCTAACCTTTATCACACCCTCCCCAAACAATTCTGCTTTTCATATGTGGTCTAGTTTGGTCTTTGAAATCTGACCAACCTTTTTGAGGTTCTTAAATTAATGTGATTATGTCATAATTTAATAATATTCACATGCTACTCTGAAAACTGAAGGCAGAGTATTCGGCACACGTCATTTTAATCGTTCATGATGAACAGCAAATGTATAAAATCACCAGTAGCACAGTGCCATACTCTGCAGCAGCGCCGTGTTGTTCCCTGTATAATTGGCCGTGAATGAATCATACACATAAAAGTGAGGCAGACTGGGCGGTGGCTGTTACGTGCCTCTCGCCATATGTTGTAAATTTATTGAGACCTTAAATCTCAAACAGTAACTTAGAGGATGCCCTTGGCTGCACTTTACATTTCAGAGAATTATGAATCACTTTGTAAAAGTAAAAAAAAAAACTCATTCATTAGTGTCATGTATAGGTGTGGCTTCAAAGAACACCAGGAAATGAGCGAAACATAAACATACCAAAATGTTTCAAGTTTAAAAAAAATAAAATAAATAATCATCCTCAGGCTACCAGTCACAGACACGGCCCCCTGGTGAGAACTACATCAAAAGTAACAAATCATTTTCGGTCAGACACAATAAATTCTTGATATTGCTCCATATATCTATGGGCGTCACTACACTGACTTTATGTAAATATGATACACATGAATCTGGTGATTGCTGGTGGCTGGCCTTTGTAGTAATTTGCACCACTGCATCACGAACAAGAAGCTGTATGCAGCATATTGACCCATCTATCAGTCAGATATGGCATCAGCAGCAAAAGTTAAGGGCATCTGTGACCAGTTCAAACAACTTAAAGGGGACATATTATGCAAAATCAACTTTTAATTATTTAAATCCTTATATTTGGGACTCTGGAGGTCCTATCAGTCGGCAAAGTGTGAAAAAAGATGACTCACTCATGTTTTTGAGGTCCTCCTCAGTCTAAGTACAGGAGATAAAACACACAATGTTGACTTCCATGTTCATTGGGACTTCACAATGCACTAGATTCCTGGAATCGTTGTCTCAAAGAGCTCCGCTTTGTCCGCAAAACACGCAAGAGAAAGTTCTATTCTTGGTTCCACAGTGCAGCACAGAGTTCTCCACAAACTTCCAGCCTCAGAGGATTTATCTGTCCAGTGGATACATGTTATATATTACGGCAATGTGCCTGCGAGAGCCTGCAAATGATCACTTTTCCAAATGCTAACTGCTGTTAGCTCCCAGTAGCCTCTGTGGCTGATGTCATTTCATGTCCCTTAAGTTTCATTTCACTCTTTTTTTTAAGGTGGACCTAAAGAGATACTACTAAACCGAGTGTTCTGAACAGGGCTGTTCTGGCAGGTTGATTGAACTGCTGTGGGGCTTCATCCTTATGGTATTTTGACCAAAGCATGTCACAGGGAACTAGGTTAACTTGGAGAAATATGGTATAATGTGTCCCCTTTAAGTTTCATTTAGTTTTAATTTGACAAAAACTCGGTAGATACTGCTTCCTCTGTCAACATTCATTTTAGTCATAAAAAAACAGAATAAAATTAGATTTTTAGCATCCTTGCAGACAGAAAAAGAGTGCATGTATCCCCCCACAACCGCCGTAGTTACTTGGCCTCAGAGAGCAAAATATTGTATATGTGCTACTTTCATAATGGCTCATTATGGTGTGCATTATAGCATTCTAGACCTTGGACTGTTGTGAAAATTGTGAAATATCTAGCAAGAATTGGAAAGAATCCCATTTCCCAAACTCCCACAATTAGTGTCCTCTGTTCCTTGATTCTTACTGAGTGTTATTAAAAGAACAAAAAGTGATGCAACATAGAGATAAACATGGCTCATGTTTTGAAAGAAGCTGCATGCATCGAGTTGAGAATGAGTGTGCGAAAAAAACAAAAAAAAACAATGACATTTCATGGTTAGAGCCATGGAACTCAAACTGTGGCATGCATACCACCTGTTGTGGTAATTGGAGAAATACCACAATAATAGGATTCCTGCCAGAACAGGATCCAACACCTCCCATGAGGTAAGTGGAACATATTGAGGTAAATCTAGCCATGTCACTATGAAACCTTTTATTTTTTTTATCTGATTTGTTAGTCTCTGTTCACCATTGAAGTTGCACAAAAATGTGTTGCTTCAGAATGTTGAAGTGAGACAGTGAAGCAGATCAAGAGGTTCAATTCAGGTAACACAGGAGCATGAACAGCTGCATACAACGCACAGATCCCATATATATATATATATATACATACATATATATATAAAATTGCCTATTTTCTCATATACGTGTGTGTATTAAAGCTCCCATATAGTGGTCCTATAGCACATATATGTAAGTTATGGAGGTCTACTTACATACATTAACTTGTTTTTATGGTCAAAAACCTCCTAGTTGCTGTAAATGAGCTGATAGAAATCTCTCCTCACCGAAGCTCTCGTCAGTCACGCTGTTTCAGACTGAAGAAGACTGTGACTGTGTTGTGATTGGCCAGCCAGTATAGAGCCTTCCAAACGGTCTTGTGATTGGCCAATATCTGGAAGTGACGTAATTAGTACGCCAGCTCTCTGAAGCGCAGCTACCCCCTCTGGAACGGTGGATGCACTGCTACTCATTATCAAAACATTGTTTTAACAATGTTTAAAAATAGCTTTGTCACGACTCCCCGCCACAGTCCCTTTTTACGAGTTTGACCAGGAGTCGGATACAGAGTCAGAAGACACTGTCGCAAGCGAACACCTCTACAATGGACATTCTTCTTCTTCTGCGGTACAATGTACGCAACCGGATGCGCTTGGACTAGTGCCCGGACCAGGTGGATCCGCTGTTCAGGAGAACTGCTGCTTACGACCGGGGTTTTTCAGAAATCTCGCTGAGCCCGAGATTACAATACAACACAGCGTTCTCAGCAGTGGCTGAACTGTTTGTTTCGAAACTTCAGGGCTTCATAAACAAGGTAACAGCGCAGGCACACACCAAAAAAAACAGTATTAATTGGAACTTCCGTTCTCGGTCCGCTTTAACACAATTTACATTGCAAATGTCGTTAATCAGATAAAAACCTGCAGTGACCATCCAGAAGTCAGAAAATGCATAAATTAACAGCATTGTGTTTCCCAGCAACAACTGCACTTGCCATGCACCCTCCCATAAATAAACAATCTCTTCACAGTCGTCAGGCTGTGTGTACTGTCGCAACATTTATGCAATTAACCAGAAGTCCAGCTAATGTGAATGACTCTAATATTCAGGGGTGTTATAAATTCTGGAAACACATTTGTCAGTTTGATTGAAGAGAGCCAAAGCTTCACTCAAACTCCCACACACACTGTAATTCATGTTGTAAATGCTTTCCTGCAAGTGGTTGTCATACATCCAAAACATTAAGCTGCCCTTGAGTTGTTAACTTTGCATTTATTACAGATACCAAATCAAATATCAAATGCTTTACATCATGGGTGTCAAACTCTGGCCCGCGAGCCAAATTTGGCCCGCCGTGTAATTTCATTTGGCCCTTGAGGCAATATCAAATTAACATTAGAGCTGGCCCGCCGGTATTATACAGCGGCAATCGCGCTGAGTTTAGCCGGCGATTTGGCGACTTTGATGGTCAGTATAGCGGTATTTTCAAATTTATTAGCTTGTGGAAAAAGTTAATGTTGATATTTACCTCAGAAGGCTGCAAATAGAAAAGAGGCATTACATTTTTTATTTAAATTTTATTTGATATGCCATTGATATTTTTTAATTATTATTATTATTATTTGAAACTCGATTTTGCATGTCACTATAAAGTTATATGAGCCTTGCTAGTTCAATATTCAATGCAAAACTTGTTTGGGTCCCTATTAAAAGATTAATTTGTTCAACCTTGGCCCGCGGCTTTGTTCAGTTTTAAATTTTGGCCCACTCTGTATTTGAGTTTGACACCCCTGCTTTACATCTTTAAAAAGGAGATCCAAAAGCTTGTTTGTGTTATTGTTTGTGTTATTGTGTGGTCACAGCAGCACATGTACATTTTACACTTGCACATTTTGTAGAATGTCCAATTGCTGTAGTTTATTTACTCGATGTTGTACATCTTCCCATAACAGTTATAGCCTTCTCAATGGGTTGCAAAACCACACTTTCGTTTAAATCCTCACCACAAAGGCTTTGTTATCTTTCGTAAACTATTACATCAGAGTGCAGCTTGTACATGGGAATCAAAACATTCTGGCATTCCACTCTCTCAACTTTTTAGCCTCCTTTAAATGATTCATATAAAAGGTGAAAAACATTTGTGGTCATCATAAATGTCTTCTATTTGAACAGTTTACCTTCCGAGGTTTAAGACATGAGGAAAGAATGGAAGGATAATTTGTGTCTAGACTAAATGTGACCCTTTCTCCTTCCTGTTGTCCTCTGACTCTCTGTCTGTGGCTGCTTTCCAGTACTAAACAGATTTTATAGCTCGACAGAAAGGAAGCCTGTTTCATGTTAACCTACACCAATGTAGGTCGACAGCAGCAATGCCATTAATGTGCGATAAAGTCAAATAGCAGACAGGCCGTTTTCACTAGAAACAGTATGTCACTTGCTTGTAAAATTATCGTTATCCCCTCAGGAGCTTCCAATTAAGCTTCACCAGGGTTTCATTACAACCCTGTGCTCCTCCAAGCAGACTTTGCATTCAAAGAGCAAGACCTGCAAAACTCTACAAGGTAGCGGCGCTGACTCTGCACTACTCCCCCAGGATTTAAAGGTTTCAAACCACGGTGCAGTCACATTCTCGCTTGATCCAACAACTCAGCTGCCTCTTATTTCGCGTCATGTTCCCCCTACGGGCCAACTGTAAACAAGCCACCGGCAACACTCCACCCTACGAGTTTCCTGGCAGAGAGGAAGACAGACGGCATTCTCCGCTGGGGCGAAAGGAAAACGGAAGAGACCCAACAAGTACAACACCAGCAGCATCCCTTCAGAAGCTGCCTTTTGTACACAAATGATAAGAGAGTTTTAATGCTCAGAGTTGACACGCATGTAATCTACATGGAGCCAATGAAGGCGTGCCTCTTGCGGCTTGAAGATGCAACAGAATACAGAAGTCTTGTTTGATCCAATATATTTAACATTGTAAGTTTGAAGTTAGTGCCACATATTTGCTAAAGAATCTGTGTTGACAGTTCCATGCTGGTCTATTCCCACAGGTTAAGCAAAGACAATGCAAAAATAAATAAATAAATAAATCAGAAAACTTTAAAATGTTCCCTAAAACAGAATTTTACTCGATGTTTACACTTTCTAAAACACTCTCAAAACCTTCAGCCTTTTTCATATTATCATCCAAGGGCTGGGTATCGCTACTGATATTCTGAATCAATCACATTCTGACACAAGGTCCTGACTCAATGCAATTTCCAATTCAAGTCCGTCTGATATTGGTTCATTTAAGGATATTTCAGTTTCCATATCAATTTGGTTATGATAGCGATTGTCACAGAGCTAATGCTGTATGTGGTCTAAAATGTGGAGCTTTAACATGGTGCATTACAAGATTACAAGTTGGCCCCCAAGAAGTTATATTAAAGGGGACATATGCAAAATCAACTTTTCAATCATTTAAATCCTTATATTTGTGATTCAGATTCATATTCAGAGGATTTATCTGTCCAGTGGATACATGTTATATAAGACGGCAATGTGCCTGCTAGAACCTGCAAATGATCACTTTTCCAAATGCTAACTGCTGTTAGCTCCCAGTAGCCTCTGTGGCTGATGTCATTTTCGTTTTGTTTTACTGTTTTTTTTTTAAGGTGGACCTAAGGAGATACTAAACCGAGCTGTTTTGGCAGGGTGATTGAACTGCTGTGGTGCATCATCCTTATGGTATTTTGACCAAAGCATGTCACAGACATGTTCATTAGGACACCAGGGAAGTAGGTTAACTTGTAGAAATAGGCTATAATATGTCCCATTTAATGCACTTTTTGATATAATATGGTCACACTATTTCTCAATTTGTTTGAGAGCAATGCCGAATGACTACCTGTAGCAGTTGTTGTATTTTTAATTCAATCATTGTCATCTCAGTCTGTAATTCATACTATACAATTTCCCACCTTTACTCACCATCACAGTATAGTTATATATTGTATTACATATCCTTTGTTTTCTCCCCCCACAACATTACAACAATGTTATATTGAAACGTAGCTCATTTGAAGCCATGACAGGCATCATTAAAGTATAGACATAGCAATCATAAGTCAAATGCAACAAAAAGGTTGAGAGCATCGGGGGGTCAGAAAAGGATGCAAGTGTGTCTGGGCACCGTTTGATTGCATTAGGCTGAATTTAATGGAATTTACTATAAATCATGTTTCAATGGTGAAGATAATAGAATACTAAAAGATGAACTGGGGTTATTTTTATTTTAGTTACAGTATGCAATAACACCTTTAATAAAACTTTAGTAAATCTTAAATGAGAATGCCAACCATACAGAAAAATATTATTTTGTTTTTCAGCATGATCATCAGTTTTATATCTGACCCCCTTAAAGTGCTGATCTGAGGTTATTACTGCTGCAGTGCTGGGGAAGGAATATCCACTACGTGAAGCAATTTCATTTTAGTACCTAGGGCTTTGTTATTGGAACTTTGCTTGTAACATTAGAACAATCTACTGCTCTCGATGTGTCACCTGTTGAGTGCAGTTCTGCATATTTGCATATATTAAGCTACTTGTTGTACCATATTCATATTTTACAACAATGAGTTCACACCATTGCTGGTTTATTTACAGCTAAGATTTTATGAATATGGATAATCAACAAAACCCAGTAAATTCTTTGAAACATTTAAGTGAGGCGTGGACATTTTTAATGAGGTTCATTAATTAAATAAAAATAGAGCCGATACAACAAAAATTTTAACAAAATCTACTGACACTTTCATTGACAAAATCTGATCATACTGTATTTACATGCAAATATTAAAAAGATAAAGATAAAGAACACCAGATATCTAGAATTAAAGATAACTGTACTGCACATTCAAATCTACAGTTTGAATTACAGTATTTACAATGTATTGTCACACTCCTGAAGCATGAACCTCTGAAAACAAAGCTTTTTCGAGAAAAATTATATCAAGATATAATATATCTTGATATAATTTTTCTATGCTCTGTGATTTTAACAATTCAAGCCACCAAGAAAAAAGAGTCAATAGATAATTATACAGCATAGCTTTCACAATCTCGAGTATATATTTTATTCTACAGGAACCTGTCGTTGTGTTTGTCTGTTTGTGGTGCACAGTCAAAGAAGACGAACCAAAGGATTTCACCCTCATCCACAGATGTACAAGGTGTTAACATGTACTGAGAGCTAAATGGTTATTAAATACATCTGCTGATGTTGGGAACTATCAAGAAAGAGGTCTGTGGAAAGGGACGTTTGTAATAAATCAAAAAGGATGAACAATAGGTGTTGTGTTTTTACAATCAACGTGGAAGTTCCTTAATTAAAAGTAATAGACAATAACAGTATAAGATGCCTATTTTCCACCCCAACTATGATTTAGGACATTAGGTTCAGTTCCTGTCTAACAAAGAGACAAATGACTTTGACTGACCAAAGAACTGGTAATAACACAAGGAAAAAAAGTCCTTCACTCATGGACCTCCTTCAGGTCTATTAAAGGACTCATATTAAACCCTCTTTCTCCAAGTTAACCGAGTTCCCTGGTGTCCTAATGAACATGTCTGCGACATGCTTTGGTCAGAAGGATGAAGCTCCACAGCAGCTCAATCACCCTGCCAAAACAGCCCTGTTCAGAATGCTCCGTTGAGTAGTATCTCTTTAGGTCCACCTTAAAATAAAGTAAAACGAAACAAGGGACAGGAAATGACATCAGCCACAGAGGCTAATGGGAGCTAACAGCAGTTAACATTTGGAAAAGTGATCATTTGCAGGCTCTAGCAGGCACATTGCCGTCATATATAACATGTATCCACTGGACAGATAAATCCTCTATGGTTGGACGTTTGTGTAGGACTCTGTGCTGCACTGTGGAGCCAAGAACAGAACTTTTTGCAGACTTTGTGGACTTCCGGTTTTTGGATACCGATGCCCTCGCCAGCACTCTTGCATGTTTTATGGACAAAGTGGAGCTCCGCAAGACAACAATTCCAGGAATTTAGCGCATTGTGGTGACCCAATGAGTGCGGAAGTCAACATCGCTTGTTTTATCTCCTGTACTTAGACTGAGGAGGACCACAAAAACAGTGAGTCATCTTGTTTCACACTTTGCATCCAGATTCCAAAATAATTTAAATGATTAAAAAGTTGATTTTGCTTAAGATGTCCCCTTTAACATCCATCCAAGTGATTCTATCACAAGCTAAGTACAGGTCTGAACACGACACCGACCCAACATCCAAAATGCATCCTTAGATCTCTCTCAAGCAGACACACGTCAGACTAATTGAAAGCATTATTTTATTCTCATGACGTCAGTTTGTATTGAAATAAATGAAGGGGGACCTCACATGGTCACAGGAGACTCATCCACGTAGCATTTTAATACCAGGTGTGAAGAGTCTTATTTAAAGCTGTCCGCATGTGATTGGATGACTGTGGGTTCATGTTAATATCAGGTCCAAATGGGACCAGAGTTACAGCTCTTGACTGGTTTTGCATTAAATCGCTCTCCACTATTAGCATCCTGATGAAAAAGCCTGTTAGTGGAGGTTCAGACACTTGTAGAATCTGCAGCAAGACGCTTTGAAGCTGTTCAGGAGCCATGCTGGGTTTTCCTCTAATGTGTCCCATCTGGGTCTGCTGTGCAATAATTAACCTGCCGGTTGTCTGTTGTAAACAGCTGATTATCCCCACAAGTGTCTCAGTGTGAGACGGGTATTAGAGTCTGTGGCAGGAGGTCTGAGAAGATGCAGCATCAACATTTCTGTCTCCTGCTCATTCTTTGCAACAACAGCTGTTGTGTCCTGTGTGAAAAGCAATGTGCCAATTAGCATTTATATCAGGTGGTTACCATTAGAGAAGCTCAATATTTGCTATTTATATCTAAATCGGTTTCTATATCAGTTTCTCTCCTTGTGCCACAGCTGTCCATTTACCAACTTACAATAGCTGTGAGTTTGGCTAGATTTCGATTTGTACAGCTATGAGTGGTTTTCTTTTGGGTTCTATTGATTTTACTCTGTAAGAATAAGTCGACCCTTACCATCAGTAACAGAACAACATCTTGTCCGATTTGGAAGGTTTAGCATGAGTTGGTTAAAGACTAAAACAGGGCTAAAAGAGAGTGAATACTGAACATAAGAGTAGATTCTGTCAGTGGCTTAAACCATTAACCCAAATGAATAAGTGTCTCACACAGGAAAGGCCCGTTTTTATTTTATTTTTGCTTATACACTCAACGAAAATATGCAACACTTGTTTTTGAATCTGTTTTCCATGTATTTAAGTACATTTAATTTGTTGTTACTCTAAATTCCCCCCATGCCAACAGACTAATTTCTCTTAAATTCGATGTGGCATATTGTGCTTACACTTTTGTTGAGGTTATTTTGTTATTTGCAAAGCTGCTTTGTTAGGCATAAAAGGAAAACCTGTTGTGAGTTGTTTTAATAAAAGTGCCTGTGACATTGCACATATGGCTTTGAGCTAAAATTTAACATTAAGCACATAAAAACACCAATGTACTGTAAATCACCATTTACAACATTAGGGGGCCATATTATGAAAATCAACTTAAAGGTGAAGTTAGTAGTTTATAGTGCCATCTAGAGGAGAGGCTGAAATTTACAACAAAGAACTGCTCCTCTGCTCACCCCCTCCCTTCCCTGAGCGCTACGGTATCCTCAACAGGTCAAATGTCGACCTCATCGTCTTTCTCCGTGTCAGCAGATGAGGTTCGTGAGGCGAGGGAGAGGGCAAGCTACCGCGGCCCTAGCAGACGAATCGGAGACAGAGGAGGCGGGACTTCAGCTACAAGTAAAGAGACGCTTGATTTGTTCTCTCGCGTTTGTCTATACAAGCGCCCGTAGAAACATGGCGTCGTGGCAATGCTGTAGCGGCCCGCGACCATGTTATTTTACATGACTTTTTGAAACACTACGAAAATTAAACAAATATTATACAGCGACTAGACAATGCAGGAGCACATAATATATATACAAAAGTGGATTTTGGGTCATATAAACCCATAAATACTACACAGTGTCCCTTTAAAACATTATATTTGGAACTCTGGAGGTCCTATCAGTCAGCAAAGTGTGAAAAAAGATGACTCACTCATGGTTTTGTGGTCCTCCTCAGTCTCAGTACAGGAGATAAAACACACAATGTTGAATTCCGCACTCATTGGGATGTCACAATTCGTTAAATTCTTGGAATTGTTGTCTCGCGTAGCTCCGCTTTCCCCGTAAACACACAAGAGTGCTGGCGAGGGCAACAGTATCTGAAAACCGGAAGTCCGCGAAAAGTTCTATTCTTGGCTCCACAGTGCAGCACAGAGTTCTACACAAACTTCCAGCCTCGGAGGATTTATCTGCGGCTTCCCAGTGGATGACGGCAATGTGCCTGCTAGAGCCTGCAAATGATCACTTTTCCAAATGCTAACTGCTGATAGCTCCCAGGAGCCTCTGTGGCTTATGTCATTTCCTGTCCCTTAAGTTTAGTTTTTTTAGACAGACCTATAAAGCTGCGTTGAGTCTGTTACCATTAATACATGCTTTTGGTATATCCAGACTGGCATTTGAAAGTCTAAGCCGGAAAAAGAAGAACACAAGACGATGTCAACACCAGTGACAGAGTGACTACAACATGAATTGTTGCAATTCATACCACACTCCACCATGGCTGAGTTGTCCTTGTGCAACAAAGCAGTGTGCACTGCATTTTGACAGAGTGATTGTTTGGAAAGCGAGATGACGCACCTCCACGTTTTAAAAATTCCACATCAAAAAATCTCAAGCGACTACACCTGCGTCAGAACTTAAGCAACCCATGCAGATATTTTTGGACACACAAATCCAATTTGATCACTTGCAAATTATCAGTGCACCTGAAAAATGCCCCCAAAAAATAGTTAAACAGTCACTCCAGCAGTTCTAGTCATCATACACTGCTAGTTTCAGTGTTCAGCTCTGTCTCATTGTGCACCATTTCATCCCTCTTACAACAAGAGAGACAGAAAGCAAAAAAGAGATGTTGGAGCAGGTGAAGAGTGCCTCTGAAGATTTGTTATTCCACATACACTTTAACCCCATCTTGATACATCCTCTCGGTTTGTTGAAAGGAAAAGGTAGGGGAAAAAAAGGACTGTCAAGGCCTCTATACTGAGAGTACTGTATATCTTCTCACACAGCAGAGTTATATAAGCACAGGCAAAGGGGAGAAGTTTGGGTGAGAAAAAAAACACTTCCTTATTCACCACAGCAGTAACTTGGCTATCTCTGATACAGTCGAGATTATTATTATTTTTTTCTTCCTTGTCTTTTTTTTAAAGCTACAATGTAATGCCCCAGGTAAGCCTGCCTCAAGGTTTTGCTTATGCATAAGTATTTCATGTCTGATCACTGGTTTCATTATACAGACCTCAGTTAGGTAAGACATATTCATTAAGTAGAAAAGGTTAAAAAAATTCAGAGCAACCTTATAATATTCCCCAGGTTAATACCTGGGATTGCAGTTTAAATCCCTGATCCTTCACTGGTTCTTTGGTAGAGGTGTTCAGAGTTCAGCAGCGCTCACCCTTCAGCTGCACAAGCTGTAATTGTTTGCAATTCCAACTTTCATTAATCGATGCTTCCATCTCGACAGATTGACATGCCCACCCACATGAGCTCCACTGTCAGGATTTCACCACTCCTCTGTAGTACCATACACTGGATATGAAAAATTCATTAGATGCCTTGCAACCAGTAAGGTAAGCTTATAATGCAAGCTGTTACCACAAGAGAGAGAGAAAGAGACAGAGAGAGAGAAATGAAGAGTGGGAGTAAAAGATGAAAAAGAGGAGCTCTAGATGATTGGAAATGTGTAGCAGACACTAATTCATAGTTAACCACCTCAACAGTTTTTTTCCCCTCTCTCCACTCTTGTTGAACCACATAGAGAGATTGCTAGGGTTGCAGATTGGAAATGACTGCCTGAGAAGCTTACAGGACCACAAGGACTTTACTTTCCCTGTTTTTCGTATCAAGCAAACACAGTGGGCCTTGGGAGGAAGTGTAAGGCTATAAATCACTGCAAAGTGGACCAAATACACAGTTCTCCACCTAAAACTGCTCCAAAACAGAGTCTTGTGCTTAATCTGCTTCCTTTGATGCTCTGAATCAAGAGGGAAAGCTGTAATGTCGTTCACTGACAATTACCATGGGCAAGCTTCACCATCGAGTAAAGGCTGGGGCCCCACACTGTTTCAACTCTCTGAAGCATGCGTTTCAGGTGATACATATTTTTATCAGTTACAGTTAATATTCTCCTAAAAGACACTGGAGTCAGATAAGCAACACTGTTCATCTTGGTGACCTTATGCAATACATAAAACTCAAAATTCAAGCAGTCATTTCTGAATTATAGATATGGATTAATAACAAATATGTAAGATTTGCAAGTAAAGAGACAGCAGAAAAGCCAGCTGCTCCTTTCTTTTGACTTTTATGAAAATAGATGGCAGAGGTTGCCTATGGGTCAGGTTGCAAAATAGCCTTTGCTATTCCCACTCTGGAGAAGAGAAGAGAAAAACAAGCAGTTTGAAAAAAACTAATAGTAAATTATAAAGTCATGAAATTCATGCAAAGATGCAGTAGATATGACGTGTCGCAAACCTACGCATTGGTTTGCGTATGGATGTTGGGGGCATGTCGAATGCTGTGAGAGCAGAGCATCACAGCCAAGCAGAAATACATCTGTGACTCACAGAGGAGAGAGACAGCGCAGGTGACGCAGTGTCCCCACCAGTCATGTAACCAAACATACGCCCTTGGTAATGTTGCCAACTTCTTACAATCACAATCCAAGGCCATTTATTGGCAAAAACAAGCACTTTTGGCGCTATTGCCCCATAAGATTACACTGCAGCCATTGCCACCTGTTGCAGCTGCTGTCCTGTGGCAATGTACTGGACCAATAATGAAACTTTTTGTAAGTGCTATTCACGTACACACCCACATTGATAAACATGGAGCCCAGGAAAAACACAGAAATTCCCCGTTAATAGCATGTCAATATCAACAATTTTCTCCATTCACCATGGCCTTGCTGCTGGTGCATTTACCATATTGTGTGATTACATACAACAACATAACATGATCTATAGTGTTGTAATGGCATCAAACTAAGCCTTGCAGCATCTAAGTAAGTAAAGCAAACAAATAATCATATCCAGGATCTGTAATAGCAAGAGACATGTTATTGTGAATTTGAGAAATATCAGATGTTTATGAAATTACCATGTGCATGAGCAAAGACCTAAGGGGAGAATTTAATTGCAAGGATATTATGACTCTTATTAGTCATAACTCTACAACTGAAAAGTTTTCTTCAACAAGTTGGATTAGTGACTTTGCCAAGTGGGGACAATTTAGTACCTGCGGGCATAATAAGCAGCGGGGTTATTTAGTTAGTCTCAAGAGCCTGAATTTAACTTCAAAATTACAACAGTACACACTGTTCACAATAAGAAACCATGGTTGGTATGGCAACAAGATATCAGTCAATATGCAATCAGTTGTAAGCGCCAAATGAAATATTTATTTTGGCTTCAACAGTAAACCCATTCTGATCACTTCGACTTATAATGCAAGCTCATTTCATGATGCTAAAATCTGTGTCTGTACATTACTCTCCTTCTTGTTGTGGCTAAATTAAACATGAAAAGCAGATTGCACTGTAAAACTATGATCTCCTTTTTTAATCAGATCTGGAGGAACAATTAGCTTCAGCAAAGACCGGAAGAGAAATTATAGTCAAGAGGGCCCCAGGTTCAGTACAGTAGGAAAATTAATGATCAAGAATGATTTAATTAATTAACCAACAACATCCGTGTCATTTCCTTAATGTCATTTCTTTTTTTTCCTCACATGCTTTGTAATTAAAACGTATCACACATCAACCAAAACACAAATGTAATTAGCAAATGTCGTCAAAGTGCAAGAAAATGTGACAAGCGATAAAAAGGCAACTGGTTCGTTTATCATTGTTCACATCACATCATATAACCAATGTGCGTTTGACTGTTAATGGAAAAGAAAAAAAAAACTGAATTGACAGTAAACATTTTTGTTGTTGAAAAGTCGATCTTTTGTAAAATGTCTGTATGTAACTTGGGCTGCGTTTACACTGCATGGTGAAAGTGACGAAAATCTGATTTGATCCATGATCCAAGATCCTAAGAAAACAAAAAGCACATATGGCACTTTTACACTAAACAGATGTAGCATGGTGCGGCGCAGCTCAACTCTACAGGGTTTGGGTCGTTTTCTTCTTATTACTATAGCAACGCCTCAGCTGATAAAGGCAACATATTGGAATTGGGCATCAAGGCCTGCAGTGTAAATGCAGCCAACTGAAACATTGCAAATAATATAGTTCTTTGATATAATTGGATGTGAAAATATTTTAGGTTGTTTGTATGGCCTTTGTCATCTACACTGAATAAAAAATTAACAACTAATAACTTATATATTTCATTACCATCTTTAAAACCCTTGACTGCATTTTACTTCATAAGCCTACTTATTTACTTACTACTCCTAAGAGATGTAACCGAGACCTTTTACTTAATGTACCACAGCATGAATAGATGAAAGGTAGTGCACTACAACACCAACTGTAATTGCAACATTTGAATCAGTCCTTTGCAGAATTTATTTCTGGTGAATTGGCATTGGTAGCATGAATAAACTCTTGTTAAAACAAGCGTTATGGATCAAGGTTATCAAGTCAAGATATTTTTGTTGAGGGCATTACCATAGAAACAGTTAATCACAATGCTGAGGCTTTGAGTGGAATAATAATGTTAACAAAACAGAATGATCTTGATCTTTGACAACAGCCGGTGGAAACGAATATCATCCAGTCAAAAAATTACCTTTGTGAAGTATATGTAAACGTAACTCAATATCTTCAGGCAGTTAAGTGGTTTTGCATATTAGAAGTCCTGCTTCAGAGTTCACCAGTATTATTGGCCTGTCAACAAATGCACCATGTTACCACGACATAAAATTGACAGCAGACACTACCATTTGCCAACTGTGGGGGAACCCGATAGCAAATCTGACAATGTGTGAGTTTAAAAATGGCTTTAGGTTGCAGCTTTGAACTTATTTAAGTGTATGTGGTGAGCACAATACGGGATATTGGATACAAGAATGAATTGTCAAAAAATAGGCAATAGTGGTTGCTTGTCAATCAGGGCGCAATGGCACTGTCCAACCTTTCACGCATGAAGAATAATCAGAAAACTTCATTGACTACAAAATGACCAATGTAAATATCATACAGTTCTGAGTAAAATGTATTGTCTGTAATAACAACGTAGATGTAAATTGTTCTACACTGTTTTTGCTAAAGAGGTGACATACTTCCTGTCCAGGGCACAGAAATCTTTAGTCTATTACATGTGCAGTTCACTCCTCTCAGTACAAAAGATAGGAGCTCCCGGGGCACTGATTTTCTGTGCCTCAAACAGAACAAACACAGGGAAAGAAAATGGTTAATTTGCTAAAAAATAACACAGTTTGACGGGAAAAGCTACGAGTGAAAGAGGTCAGACCAGTTGGACCTCAATCATCTGCTGTTTCTGTTGCCGTCTTCTTAAATGTGAGTTTTTGCTGTAGCTGCTTTTTTTTTTTCTTTTTAAATACATGTTTATTCATTTGTCAAACACATGTGTTAAATATACACATGCAGATATTTAACATCTATCTGCATAATCAAGATCTTCTAAGACTGTGAGGACATCGGTCTTCTCTCAAGAGAAATCAGAAAAGCTAAACAGGATATCCAACACCAACGGTCTTATAATAAATGAAGGAAAGACTCAAGTACTATGAAAAAACACCACAAATAACAAACCCATCAAGTTGAATGAAAAACTTCTGGAAGAAGTCAAGGAATTCACTTCTAGGTAGCAATGTAACCAACGAAGGGAACTGTACAATGGAAGTGGACATAAGAATTAGTAAAGCAAACCAAGCTTTTGCAATCCTCAGGCCAGTGTGGGCAAGTATCAATATACATACCAGCACAAAAATCAATATCTACAGAAGCAACATGCACAGTGTGATTTTATATGGTGCAGAATGTTGGAAGGAGACAGCTGACGTAATACACAAACTGAATGTTTTTCAAAACAAGTGTTGTACGCTGGATCTTGAGAATCTTTTGGCCAAATACAATCTTAAACAAAAACTACACCACAAAATCAGGCCTCATGCCAGTCGATCGAGTGATAGAAGCCCCCAGATGGAGGTGGTTGGGTCACATCTGCCCCATGTTATCAGAAAGACTGACTAGAGTAGCCTTACCGTGGACAGCACAGGGGAAGAGATCCAGAGGCCGAAACGAAACAAACATGGAGGCGAACTGTGGAAAGAGAAGTGAATTCGGGGCTTCTCCCTCAACAAAACGATCCAGGTGGAGGGACTTCTTGATGCCTCAAGCGCCACTTGGCACGGAAGCGTTTGATCGATGTGTTACATATAATTAAATGTTACAAAACCACACCACTGATAAGGTTATCATTTTTGTTATTTGTCAAGTTAATGACCTTGAACTAAGTGTTCCAAGTCATAGGTAAATTTGAACAGAAATAAATTAAATAAAAACCTAGTTTGTACAAGATGTTTGTCAATTTTAAACACAGACACTAATGTTGGTTGAATGCTGACAAATAAAGTAAATATAATAACTTAAGCTACTGTTTCAACATCAGTAATGTAAAACCAATTACCAATTACAATTAGTCAATTAAACACAAGGAAAGCAACTCATCAGGGAAACTTACCTTGTTGCTTGCTTGTAGCGGTCTCGTGTTTGGTGATGCAGCTGGTGAACTTGCATCAGTTGAAATGTTATCCACCACTATGGAAAAGCAGAAACATAATATTGACATATCATCAGGTATTTAAGTCACAGTTTAAGTCGTGCTGCCTCAGCTGTTTGGTGCTGGTCAGGAAGTAGAAACACTGGCCTAAAACCTGGATGATGAAACCCTTTAACAACACCATCCACACATGCTCCAAATTTTTTTTACTTTTGTTTATTTTTATATTTTTTATTTTAGTATTTCTACTTGTGTTGCAATTATATTCACTGCAATCAGTTGAGCCACAACCTCATCTGTTAAAATGTGCGAATGGCCACATAACACACGGCTCCTGCATCATCCATGCCTACAATATGTTGTTTAGCCTAATTATCTACTATTTCCAAGCTGCAATGTTGCACTTAGTAAGAAAAGACACAAGAAACTGCACATATAACCATGAAACAAATATGATCTCTGTGTGACAGCTCTAGGTGGATATCATCACTTTCTCCCTCATTCCTTAAACAAATTGCACTTGGCTGTCCAATAATTGCTGCAGCCTATCATCACCCTGAGTTGTCAGATCTGCTTTCCTTGTCCTCCAGTTTCCATTTTATTTTTATTTTTATTTTTTATTTTTTTTTGGGGGGGGGGGGGGCATCTGAACCTCAGAGGAAGCGTCATTCACCGACTCAGTTATTGCAGTCCAGTCTCTTTTAAAAAAGGCAGTCACTTGGAGGACATGCTTTGGAAAAAACTCAGACAATTATTTCAACTTCTGCAGTTTCTTCAGTTTGTCTTATAACTTTTTGGAAAACTCATTCAACTCAACTTCCGCACTTCAGTACACCACTCTCTTCATGATACACCAAACAGATGTTCTATATAGAGATATAGAGGCTTGGCAGTATGCTAAATGCAGGTAGCAGTCACACAATTGTCAACTTCAACTTTCTAATTCACAAACATACTTAAGGTGAATAAACAGTGAACATTTGCTGAAAATAGATATAATTATGTTGATGAGGACAACAAAAACAAGATGCTTATTGTCAGTTTCCTCCTCTGTATCCACGTGAATGAACAAACATTTAGATTTTATCAGCAACATATGTATTGTTTTCCACTTCAGTGAAAAACCAGACAAGAGCCAGAAAAGAGTTGGTGGTGCATTGCCCAAAGTTTCACTTGAAGTTCATTATTGTACATCCCGTCATGTGTGTGGAAATCCATGTACATTACCTTTTTTGTGCATAATTATGTACCATTTGTACATGAGGCAGTAAGGATTATTTGGCATCTCAACCAGAGATGGACAAAGAATATAACATGCTTATTATAACATTACTGAATGTATGTTGAAAGGGTAAAAAAAAGGAAACACATTATTCCCACCACAGATGTGTCCAACCTCCAAACTACAATACTCCATACTACTCCAATTTAAAATAAAATACAATTTTAGTTCCCCTTCAGTGTAGAAAAAAGGAGTTAAGTTATTAATACAGGTGTGCATCTCTGCCTTAGACGTGAAATGGGGGAAAAAACAATTTGTGGCCAGGAAATAGTAATTTGTGGGTTTATCATTTCCATCAACAACTTGGACTGCTGGGTAAGCAAATGGAGTGCACCCTCGCCTGAATCTGTGAGACGAAAGTAAAGTTATAAAAATGTGCACAGATACAAACTCCTTCGATCAATAACAATTGATGATCCATTTTGAATCATAGTGATGTAGACAACAAGCTACAACCTCATTTTCATCAAAAAGAGGGGCATTATATTATTATTAATTACTATTTTGTGTGCATTGTATACCTAATTTGTGGCCAGAAAACAATATAGTTTCTTTTGCACAACGTCATGTCTGGGGAGCTGTAGAGCACAATGTAAAACAATGTTTTTGAACAATTCCATACAAAATATCCTGACAAAAGAAAAAAGTTGAATGAATGAATGAATGAATGAATGAATGAATGAATGAATTAATTAATTAATTAGTTAATTACTATTATTCTTTACATTTCTATAGCGCTTTTCTATACACCCAAAGTGTGTACAAATTACCCATTATTCATTGACACATTCTCACTGGTGGTGGTAAGCTATGTCTGTAGCCACAGCTGCTCTGGAGCAGACTGACAGAAGCGTGGCTGCCAATGTGCGCCAAGCGGCCCCTCCAACCACCACGATCATTCATACACGTTCAACACCCACACCTATGGTCAATTTAGAGAGTTCAATTTAATTAATCCCCATATTGCTTGTTTTTTTTTTTGTAATGACATTATCATGTACTTATATCAGTACTCACTATGAACAAGTACAAAAACATTTTTTATTCATGCTAGGTCTGAAAGAAAGCATTAATACATCTGTATACAAGACAAGTGACAACTTCAGCACCAGACAGCACCTAAGAAACCTCATCTCCTGCAAGACTGACTGACAGCGCAGGAACTTCAGCACTGGACAGCACCTAAGAAACCTCATCTCCTGCTCGACTGACTGACAATGCAGGAACCTCAGCACTGGACAGCTCCTAAGAACCCTCATCTCCTGCAATACTATTTTACAGTGCAGGAACTTCAGCACTGGACAGCACCACAGGGGTCACATCGGAGCATCTGCTATAGAAATGGGCTCTTGTCACAGTAAAGTTTTAAAACTTTTAAAATATAGCTATTACAAAACAATCTTTGGACAAATACGACCCACAGCAAGGTTTCAAACGAGAAATTTTTTTTATGATTTGTTCATACTCAAGTAATTAGCAAGTGGCTTATCATACGTCAGACAGACAATTCCATGTGACAAAAAGACGAGACAAGAATGTAATACAACACCACATCATGGAACCATCTTACCAATGCAAACAACGTAGAAAACTCTATTTATGTCTGAAAATATCAACACTCGTAGAGCCTTTTTCAATTTTTAGGAACATCCAGTTTGGGAACATTTTGATCTCTTTTCCCAGCCCCAACCAGCACTGATATAGAAATCAGCAGCAATTGAGACCTGGAAGAAACTGTTTGCAGTGATGTCTGCCATCTGTGTCGGTGTGAATGGAAGACATGATTTAGAGATGTGGGGCGGTCTCTCCTCTTTGGGTGGACTCAGGACTCAGGACAGGCAGTTGATCTGTATCCTGCCTGTGATTCTATGACTTAAATCCCATCTCGAGTGCAGTCCCTTCTCCTGGCATAGTCCCATCTGCCTTACCTGATACATACTGTATGTGGGTGGGACATTTTGGTCTTTTTGTTTAAATGTCTACACTACAAGTTGGTCAGGTGTAGGTTAATTATGTGCCCAAAGAATGTGGTCAGCTGACTATCTAAATATACTGAATGACCATCTTCTCTGAATGAGTGCAGTAATCAAAGCTCAAGGTGGTCCAATGAAATATTAGTGGGTTTTTTTAGATGGCGACCTTTTTTGGACCAGGCAGTAAATATCTGGTGCAATTATCACTGACCATGTTGTCATTGCAGGTTTGTTAATTTGCTTTGTGTTGGGTGCTTTTATGCTTTCTTAATGAACAGGTTGTTTTCTTTTAACTTGCCAAGCTCCTCTGAGACTCGCTTTGTAACCGAAGGCTAAATAACTACTTGGAGAAAATGCTCACAGCTCCACAGCAAAAAGGTCTGGTAAAATTCAAGCCATCTACCAGCAAGGAGTTGATTACTAAATCAGAGTTAATGACACTGCCACCGGCTGCACCGTCATTCCAAATGCACATTGTGCTCCTTGCTCTTTTTTAATTACATAGCTAGCGTACATGTTTGGTGCGTGATTATACTGCTCACTTCGGCAAGTCAGCCTAATTTAAAATGTATATAGCCTTTCTTTAGTTGTTAAGTGAGGTGGATATTCTAAATGAGGTCCAATGTGTCAGTAACAATTTGAAAAACGGGTTGTGGCATCTTGCTATTGTAGGGCATTTTAGTTGGTTTATTTTTAGAAATAAGTGGGCAAGCTATGCCTACTTTGCCTGTCCTGATGGCAAGCCACTTCTATATAATTAAGTGTTTCCATAAATACCAGGTTTTTAAAATGCATCTACACTCACCACTTGAATTGCATGTTCGTGGAAATATCTAATCAGCCAATCGCATAGAAGCAACTGCATTTAGACACTTAGACATGCTGAAGTTCAAAGTGAGCATCGGAATGAGGAAGGAAGGTTTGGTATGTAGGGCCCTATGATTTCCGTGTTAACGGAATCGCGGACGGAATCGCGGAATTGGCCAATAAAAACGGAATCTAATGTTAAACGCGGAATATCGCGGAAATTGACATAATGTGACTGAAATGCTGTCATCGTGAGGAGAAAGAACGTTTGTCTGGAGAAATGTTCCGGGGAACGCTCATTCGTGGCACCACCCGTGTATCTCCCCACAAACACTCACCCGGTCAGGGTCTCCCCCAGTGCGTGTTGCTTGTTTATTTACTTTATATACACTTTTTTTTTCTAAACCGCGGAACAAGTGCGCTGCGCTCGCATGTAACCGGCGAGCGTCTCCTTGTCCAGGTGCCGATTGAAACCCAAGTCACACCATCAAATACGCCATTATTACGGTTATATTGTTATTGTCAATAAAGATGTTGTATTTAGGAATGCACCGATAATTCGGCGGCCGAACCACGGCGAGTAAACTGTGGAACATCGCCTGTTAAATGCTGGAAAGTATCTGCGCAAAAGTGAAACTTATGAACTCCCCGCGACTTTCACTTCACAGCAGAGAACATTCTCTCTCTTTGAACAGTTAACTAAAGACATCAGCTCATCTGATGCATCTGTTATTCCCTTAATTACAGCGTTGTAGAGGTAATATTGCGTGTTGAGAAACGATCCAGTCGGATACGGAGAAGCGCACGGCGCAGGAGAGGGAGAACAGTACAGCGCAGGGGCGGTGCGCAGAAATCCGTCTGCACCAGATGAGGGGGCACTACCACTTATTTATTTATGTTTATTATTATTATTTTACTTTTAAATGTGACCAGCATTGCATGGCTTGTTTTAAGATTCACTGGCATTTACTTAATTAGGATTTAACTTAAGTCAAAACAATTGAACAATTGAGAAGTCAGTGGATTCAAGAAGAAAGTTGCATTGACACAAAAAGCACACATTCTATGGTGGTAAAGTAAGTATAAAAGGTAAAAAAAAACAGAATAAAAAATAAATAAAACGGAAAAAATGGAATTCTAAAAAATTAAAACGGAAAAAACGGAATTTGGGAAAAAATAAAACGGAATTTGGAAAAAAATAAAACGGATTTCATAGGGCCCTAGGTATGGCGTGGTTGTTGGGGTTAAGCAGGCTGATCTGTTTTCACAGAGACTACCAATCTGCAATTTCATCTGGAATTTACAAAAAATAGGTGTCGATATTGTGATATTGATGCACTCCATTTTCCTGAGATGTGATTGTACTGATTCTTTGAAGCTATGTATCTATATAGCAATATTCTCAACAGTGGTTTTGAGTTTATATTTAAGACTGACTGTTGGTTGGCAGCAGACTTTCAGCCATTTCACTAATTTCACGTTATCACATGGAGACGAGACAGAGACATAAAATAATGAGACGGCCTGATGAATGCTATAAAAAAGTACTTTGGAATTTAAAACACGCTCACATCAGTGTGAGCCTTGAAAGTAATGAAAGTAAAAAATGATGGATTTAAATTAATGTAACAGAATCAGAGTAAGACATCTCCATGTGTGATGATACGATCTAAACCCAGTGAGAACTGCATTTCATACGAGGCCCTGACTGCTGATAACTTCCACAAACACTGACTTCTTCTGTCCTCTTGAAAAAAAGATTTATCAACTCCACCATGTCTTGTAGCTAACAGTAGCTGCACAAAGGGAACTGGATATATGGCATTCACACTCCAGCTTTTGCCTTTTCCTCCTTGAGCGTTTCTGTGCAGCAGGCTTTTGCATTATTAAATCATATTGCAGATAAAAAAAAAAAGCATCATCACATCACAGGTATAATCATGAATAAAGATTGGTGTTATGATGTGGGTGTGCTTTCGGTTAGCAAGCATTTGTCCGTGTGAGCTGGGTAAGTGTGTAACACTGAAAGCTGGAGACTCACAGGAGGGAAGGCAGACTTGCAGATGGAGTATAAGATTCAAGTGCAACAGTGACAAGAAGAGCCAAAGCTAAATCTTCCTGGTGCAGTTCTTTCACTTTGATAACGGTAGCTCATGAAGCGCCAAAGAAAATATGACACGATGGATGCAACTACTCACCTATTTCAATATTAACCGTGGTTAAAAAACGTCACAGTTGTTTAACCGGAAAGGCTCAGCTACACTGAATGTTTCGGTTTTAGTACAGTATATTTCTATGAATAATAGCAGCACAGTGTAAAAAATCACAAGTTATTGCAGGTGCAATTGGCAGACTGCAGACAGAACATAAGTCAGGTACACCAGCATAAAGTGACCTGCAGCAACAAGATCATATTAGTCCCCTAAAAAGTGGGAGCCACATATAGAAAGTGTTGTAATTCTTACACCCTTCACTTGATTTGGATGTAAATACTCTCAAATTAAAGCTGAAAGTGTGCAGTTAAAGCGCATCTTGTTCATATCAAATCCATTGTCGTGGTGTAAAGAGCCAAAAAGAAGAGAATTGTATAGATGTCCCAGTATTTATGGACCTGACTGTAGGTTTGGTGGGGACAAAGGAACACAGGAAAAAAAAGAACCCTCTACTCTCGACTGCTGATTCGCCTCTCTTTTTTTGGTGGCATGATGTCTACACAAGAAAAAAAAGAGTAGGCATGGACGAAATTACATGTGTGTTAAGTATAGTGCAGGCCAGAGAGAAAGGGGGAAGTCATAAAGATTTTCCTGTGTGCCTTAGGCATGGCCCTTAAAACTCACAACAGTGGTGTCAGGACAGCACATCACCTGCGCTCTCTCGCTCATCTCCTCTGTGACTCGCAGTGATAGTTCTGCACGGCTGTGATGCGTTCACTGATGCTCGTAAAATCTGCTCACTCGCTCTCCTCTCACAGCATTCGCGCACACGTACACTTTGCTCTGTACAGGACCTCCAGAGTCCCAAATATAAGGATTTAAATTATTAAAAAGTTGATTTTGCATAATGACCTTGAAGCATCACATTGGACATGTTCTTTCAGTGACATGATTGCAATTCCAAGTATTGTAGAAGACAGAGAAGAGTAAAAATAGATTTATCTTCAGACAGTTAGTAAATCACAAGCCTGGCACCAGATCAGATTGTATTTTTATTTTTTTTCTGATAAAACAAGCTTTACATTAAAGTTGAGTGAACGATAAGACTAAATTTGAGGCTTTATTCTATAAATAAATATCATAAATGATCTTTCTTTGTATCCTTGTGCTTTTAATGCAAATATTTTTTCTACAACTGCCATGACACTAATTTCCATCCAGTACATGTCATTTTTTTTCTGCTCTCTCTCTCTCTCTCTCTTTTTTTTGCTCTCACCAAGCGCTAATCCTGTGATGACAAGAAGACAGAACAAGTGTGTTTGGTAAATATTTTTCTGTTGCAGTGTCAGGGAGCCAACTATCAGTGTCACATCAGAAATCTCACTCTTGCTAATCCTCTTTTTAGAAGTGCAACTGTGTGATGAGAGACACTTGGTGGTAAACATTTTCACAGCAATTGCATATTAAACATCCAAGTGGTTCTCAGTATGTGTGTGTGTAAAGTCATCCCGTGCAACTGGCAGGACTAGGCTCTTCACACATATGATATACTATATATACTTAAATTTGTTTAGTGACAGAAATTACATATTTATGAGTTACAGGTCCCATATTATGCAAACTCAACTTTTTAATCACTTAAATCCTTATATTGGGAATCTGGAGGCCCTATCAGTCGGCAACATGTGAAAAAAAAACATGCATCGTTGACTTCCGCACTCACTGGGGCGTCACAATGCGCTAAATTCCTGGAATTGTTGTCTCCCGGAGCTTCGCTTTGTCCATAAAACACACGAGAGTGCTGGCGAGGGCAATGGTATCTAAAACAAGAAGTCTGTGAAGTCTGCAAAAAGTTCTATTCTTGGCTCCACAGTGCAGCACAGAGTTCTACACAAACTTCCAGCCTCAGAGGATTTATCTGTCCAGTGGATACATGTTATAATATGACGGCAATGTGCCTGCTAGAGCCTGCAAATGATCACTTTTCCAAATGCTAACTGCTGTTAGCTCCCAGTAGCCTCTGTGGCTGATGTCATTTCCTGTTCCTTAAGTTTCGTTTTACTTTTCTTTTTCTTAAAGAGATACTACGAAACAGAGCGTTCTGAACAGGGCTGTTTTGGCAGGGTGATTGAACTGATGTGTTGCTTAATTCTTATGGTATTTTGACCAAAGCATGTCACAGGACACCAGGGAGCTTGGTTAACTTGGATAAATAGGGCATAATATGAGTCCTTTAAGTGTTGCTTTGTCTGTTTGCAGCCATCTTGCTTTCCAAACGCAATTTTGCTGTTATTATGTTCGTCTCAACATAAAACAAATCGCATCCTGTACAGTCCTGTCACCCGGTGACACGATCTAAACATCGCTATGCTGAGAAAGACAGAGAGTCATGTGGAGCCGAGAGGCTTGATCGGAATTGTGTGAACCCATTTGACAAAAATTATGCGCAAACGTTTTAACACCATTAAAATCGGGGGGGGGGGGGGGGGGTCGATCAGGTGGATGAATTCCACATATCTAATTATCAACACAGCTATGCCTGCGCAACACTTCCTCATCTTTTGCCTTCCATAATTGCATCCTCTGTGTTGCCTCTGAACGTCATTTATTTGTTTTTGCCCCCCGTCCCCATATTACCATGGGAGACGTGACCGTAAAATTTCGCAGTTTCATCGTCTCAATTAGTTCCTTAATTATTTTCCAATTACCGCCACAGTGTTGTTTGAGAACAATCAAGGCAATTATAGTGGAATATTAACATGGTGATGAGTCACTCTTAACAAGTTATAAGAAGGGAGGAGTAAAAGAAGTCCATTTATGTATCTTCCGGAGATGTCATGATTTGACTTGAAATAATCCTCCTATATATGCCAACAACCTGTCACTCATGGCAGGATACGACACATTTTCCACACTGATCTGCACTTGACATGAGACAAGTCGATCATGCAGCAACTGAGGAGAACGTCGTGGCTCGCATTCGTCCTCTGTCCTGTCAGTGTCTCAACAGTGCCGTTTGGTCTGATTCAGCTCCTCTTTAATCAAGCCTCTGCTTTCAGCTGCCACTCTCTCAAAGGCAAAAGTAGGGGAACTAAATTGGACCAATCATGGCAGATAATGTGCTTAAATCAGCGAGTGGGTGTGAAAGCCGACCACTTGGGTTTCAGCTCCTTACTTCAAAGCCTCTAAATCTACACAACTCTCCTCATTAGTTCAAAAGTATATACTACAAATGCTGCTTTCTGCAGTCAATGAATGGCATAATTAAACTCTTAAAGCCTTCTTCTGCCATAGGGCCGTCTGATACTTGTTTGTTGTTGGTGCAAAAGAAAAAGAAAAAAAAAATATTTGAATAAAAAGATCACTGAATCATCACAGTCTTAAAATAGATGGTGCACGTTCACCAGAAAAGTGTTGTTTTTTTCTTTAATTAATGCACATCATTGAGAACTGAGAAAACTGCGACAAATGTATGATTAATTTGCAGTATACATTTTCAACTTTCTTCTTTTCTTTCCTTAGAAGGAAATGTAAAGACAGCAAAAAGTAATATTTACGTAATATATTTAGTATATTGTTTAAATGTGTTGCTTCCGTTTCCCTTCACAGAGCTTCAGTGAGAATTTCAGCTCATCATTAGTGGGAGGGGTTCACGGTGGATGTGTGTGTGGCGGCATCAAAGCTGCGGCTCTCTATTCTCACGGGTACGTGTTAACTCATGAGACCGTTCGTTCACACTGGCTGCGTGAGACTCCCTCGAGTGAGCCGCTCAGCTCTATTTTTTCACACAAGCCGTGTTTGTCTCACTGCGAAAATATGCAGTGAAAAGAATCTTTTTTTTTTTTCACGGTTTGAATGTCTGTATCTGTCACACACACACACACACACACATAGACACAGTTTTTAAAGTAAAAGCATTCCATTTAATTTCCCTGCAACATTGTGAAATATGTGCAGCACAAACAGACGCAAGGCTTCATACTGAAGAGTCCTGGTACTTAGCTGAGTACAGAGGAGTCTTTTAAAATATGTTTTATAATTTTTAGAGGTAAACTATGTAAAACTGAACAGAAGCTGCACAGAAGCTCCACGAGAGGTGAGCAGGAGACATGTACCTTGAGTAAACTACAGAGCTGCATGAGATGCCATCACTGACCACGCACACATCCATTGTGAAACCAGCCTAAAGTGGACTGGCCAACAACGACAAAGACTATGTTCAGTTTCACCATAATTAAAGCACTGTTTGGTGGCTTTTCTCAGTGAAAACAACTGGCCCTGTTAACTTGAAAGATGACCATGTCACCGTTTTCTTCTCATCTACACCAAGAAAACTCCTGATGGCATTAAACAGACCAAGAAAATAGACATGCAGCATTAGGCATAAATTAATAAAGCCAGTACAGGTCAGCTCGTTCATTAGCGTTCATTAAATGTAAGTGAACGGAATGACAGAAATGGATGACGATGTATGACAGAAAAACCATGCTGCACATAATATGCACTGTATGAAAAATGTGAGTGAATGTGTGTGCTGGCAAAACTGAAGCATAAAGCTGCTTTGAGTGGTCATCAAGACTAGAAAAGGGAATACTTATTTCCTGCTATCTTGTAAAGCTGAATGATGTTTATTGCACCCTTAAAGCTGCTGTAATGACTACTCCAGCTGCAGCCTTATACAGCCATATGCACTTCTAATTCCATTACATGATTCTCACAGAACATCTCTTTACAACGCATTCTAAGAGATGGGGAGGGTGCACTGAAACGCATTTCTCATAACTAAAAATTGAGCAATATGACTGACAACACATTGCAGATGAGCCTGTGTAATTTTCTGTACAGTTTTACTGCCTCATCCTCACACAACTAAGGCTCTAATAATACGAAAAAAAAAACAATACAGGGAAGCTTATTGCATGCACTTGGAACATTTCTGAATTAATGAGATACTTCCGTTTTCTTGTTGAGAGCTCGACTGGAAGCAAAACGTCCCAGCTCAGTTTAATTCATTTATACTTTGCTTTGGGCTTGAGACACTGAAGATACTCCTGTCTTTATATAATTTGGATGGTATTGTTATTAGTTTGTCTGTCGAAAACACATGTGGATCTGCGACATGAGTGAGTTGTTCTCCAAGACAAGTTGGACTAAAAAAGTTCTTACTCACCCTTCAGTTTGGAAATCTGTTCACTTTTCAAGTCCTGAGCCCCGACAGCAGCATCTAAGTAAATAAGCAAATATCACTTTTCATTCATACTGCTACAGTGTGATCAGAAAATGTATAATCCAAATTTTGATATGATATACATTATATATAATGTACACACACACACACACATATATATACATATACAAACATGTGTGTATATATACATACACACGTGTGTGTATATATATACATACATACACACACGTGTATATATATACATACATAAATACATACACACGTGTGTGTATATATACATACATACGCACGTGTGTGTGTATACATATACATACACACGTGTGTGTATATATACATACATACATACACACGTGTGTATATATACATACATACACACGTGTGTGTATACACATACACACGTGTGTGTGTATATATACATACATACATACACACGTGTGTGTGTGTAGATATAAATACATACATACACACTTGTGTGTGTATATATACATACACACACAAGTGTGTGTATATATACATACATACACACGTGTGTGTGTAGATATAAATACATACATACACACTTGTGTGTGTATATATACATACATACACACGTGTGTGTATACACATACACACGTGTGTGTATATATACATACATACATACACACGTGTGTGTGTAGATATAAATACATACATACACACTTGTGTGTGTATATATACACATACATACACAAGTGTGTGTATATATACATACATACATACACACGTGTGTATATATACATACATACGTGTGTGTATATATATACATACATACATACACACGTGTGTATATATACATACATACGTGTGTATATATATACATACATACACACGTGTGTACATATATACATACATACACACGTATATATATATATATATATACACACATACACACGTATATATATATATATACACACATACATACGTGTATATATATATATATACACACATACTGTAGCCATCATAATGGCAGCCAAAATAGCAGATGCTCACATGCTCCCGTTACAGCTTATAATACCTGATACAACATACATTTCGACGTGCACAGCATTTGCATTTTAAAACAACACTACTGAGCTCGCTAATAAAAATGTAGCAACAAAGCCTGAAATGTACAGTACAGTATGAAAAGACAGCGTCGAGCATGAAAATAACATGTTTTTAAATCCCTCTATGTGACACTAATATAACGTAGATTAATGACGTTAATGAAAACTTACCCCGTAATAAGATAGAAGGTTGATAAGAGGCTCCAGGTCCTGGCATCATGTCATATATCTCAGAAGTAACTGCTGTGTCTGTGCATGAAAGTGTTCAGTTAATCTCATGTCCTGCATAAAACATAGCATAAAGTTCGCTAGCTTAAAATGCTACCGCGCTAGCATACAGCCCGCTAGCTTAAAATGCTAACGCGCTAGCATAAGGTTCGCTAGCATAAAGTCAATACCATTACCAGGGGCCTGTCTTCGTGGAGATGTATAGCCTTAGTTATGTTGCGTTGTTTCCATGTCTAGCTTGTTCAACGTGAACACACACAGCATAGCAGATGCTGCATATTAAGTAGCCATGTGTTTCCTCTGTGACAGCTGATTGGCCGAAAAAATAACCAAAGCACTGGAATGTGATATCACTGCACCTTAACTCGGAATCTATTCACAGATCAAACAAACGAAAATGCCTCATTTTGAACACAAACAAACACTTTTTTACTTTGATTACTTGGTTTGAGCTGGGTCGACTTGTTGCTAATTTTGCCATGGCAGGTTTCATTCCTTATATTATGTGCAGTCTTTTAATTGTATTTATTTAGACAATGATATTTAGACTGGTTTTAAGACAAATGTTTATGTTTTTGTAGTCCTGAATAGTTAAGAGATTAATTTATTTATTTTCATTCATTTTTGTCTATAGTTTTATGCTGTAATATTCATGTTCTTGATATTGCAATGCAACAATCGTTTAATAAAATCCAAATCTGGAAGTTTTCCAAAAGGTTTTTCAGTATTTGAAAAAAACAAAACGAAAAAAAACAAGGTTTAAACTGAACCTTGAGTCAAAAACCGAAGTTGAACCAAATCGTGGGTTTGGAGAACCGTTTAACCCCTAAAAGATGGATCCACTGATTATACAAATGCTTTATTTAATCAGTCTTAATTAAACGTGTTAAATTCATGCGAATTCAAATTCACACTTCAAAGCCAAAGTGACAAAAAAAACAACTTTTCTTTTCTCTTTCAATTTTTTTCTTGGGATGCATTATTGTGCAGAACTGATTTTGGAGCTGCCAAGATTTGTGTCCCATGCTTCTTTATCCTGAGCCAAGATTAATGTTTCATGTGGGAAAATCAAATTAATACGCTAAAACAGACCAAAATACAATGTGGTTAACACTATTTGACCCATACATTTGCTTTTGTGAAATACATCAGGGGATGCGTTATTTGGCAAATCTGATTTTGGATTCTGCTAAGATGTGTAATCCCTTTTTCCCCAAAGGGGAAAGATAAATGTTACATGGACACACCGTGTTGCAGCATTGTTGCCTCACAGCAAGAAGGTCACCAAGGGTTTTTCTGTTGGTTTGGTTAAATACAAAGTGTATGACTGAACTGCTAATCATTACAATGATAGGAGACCAAACAAACACAGAGAAAGCAAATATAATTTAGAGAATTTATAGACCAAAATATAAAAGAGGACAGAATTGTCATGACTCATCATGTATTTTCATCTCATTCTTTGTCTTGATATTGTGCTGTTTGAACTTTATTTGCAATTGTTGGAAAGTCTCCGCTAAAATGACTTAGTTTTCTGTTACATGATCATATATCTTTCAAATTAAAAGCTTTTATTTCATGCTGAGAAGACAAGATAAGATAACCTTCATTAATCGCTCATGGGGAAATGCACATATATACAGCAGCCCATAGGTAGAAAAAGAGACATGAATAAACAGGTACAAAAGAAATAGTACAATAAAAAAATATATTAAAAATCTCCAACCAAAAAAAAAAGGTAGAAGCATTGGCTACAAGCATAATAACACTCCTAAATAAGGATAGCACTTGCAAATGAAACAGAACATTGCACCAAGAAGTAATCTTATATTATTGCACAGCATAAATACTGTACAGTAGATGGTGGCAGTGGTGTGCACACATTTAAGGGGGAAGAGTCTCAGGTGAGGATAAAAATGAATGTCCCCTCAGACTTGCAGAAACAAACTCAAACTCATTTTTCTGGGCACTATTACACGCCTTTAATTGAGGATTGTTGCTATGGGCCACATTAAAATAAAACGTGAAATTAGAAAAACAAATTACTACAAAAAGATATCTTTCCAGGTTGCTCCTTACCTGGTCAGAGAACAAAAGTACTGAGGAGTTTTTTGTTTATTCTTTTTAAAGATCCCCATGGTGCTTCCAGAATTCTCTAGAAAAAAAGATATCTGTGCAGCAGATATAGTCCTCTACACCAATACCTGGTTGGTACACAAAGTGTAAGTGTGCCCAGCTCTGCACTCACAAGGGGTGATTGATAATGATCCTGTCCATGGTCTTCATCAGGTGAGAGGTCATGGTTAAAGTCCTCGAGTGGTTAGGGTTCTCTGGGGTGTGCAGTCATAGGAATCTGAGGAGTTCAACAGCAAAGGAGCCTTTCCTTAGATTGAGGTTGATGAAATGCAAGTCTGGAGTTGAAGCCTTCAGGGCCTGTCGCCTTTCTGTCCTTGTTGAGCTCCTTTTTCACCTAAATAACATTAGAATTTATTATTTTTGCACACACACCAATTATAGTGAATTTCAGCTCTGCATCCAACCCATCCTTATTATATACCAGTACACACAAGCTGCTTGTGCAGTGGACAGCAATTGGAAAAAAAAAAAAAGATTTTGAAGACTGGATTTAGTTCATTAGGTCTCCAGATTCAGGGCCTGTTGCAGATTCTGTCGCTGAGCAAGAGAAAAACATAAATAAAAGGGAATGGTATTTATAACCTTCATAATTGTTCCTCAGGAGCTTTTGGTATAAATGCTTGTACTTGACACAGCTGGGTCTCTCAAACCCTTTCTGAGAAGCTCACAGGAATTCCATCACGTGAGCCATATTAATCATATTTGAATGCAAATGTTTTTTGGTTTTTAGACGGCCCTTGTTGGGTAGTTTGTATGTACCATACATACCAATACTTTGCCTCAGAACTAGTGCAATGATTGACTGGCAGCTTGCTCATTCACGTGACGGGGATGCACATTATCGGCAGGCATAATGCACCATAACAATTCTCTGTTATTCAACCATGACGCACTTATTTTTAGTCCTACCCCCATAGAAGGAGCAGGTATAGGCTATGAGGCTCATCACTGATTGGTTGATAACAAACTCCTGCTTAGACAGAAAAGGTAAAAAAAACAAAACAATTGCATTCCTGTGTTTCAAATACTAACAATAGAAGAAATTTCAACACCTTTCCAAACTCTACATTCATCAGCAAAAACACAAAGGCACAATTATGTTAACAAAGGGGTGCTATGCTACATGTACTGTGTTTGAAATGTGTAGTTACAGCACAAGGCTTTTTAAAGCCTACAAATTCACTTCTACATTTGGGTATCGATTTTTTTTATGGGTTCCCCCACGTAAATAATGCGTATTATTTTGTAGTCCCTTACTTGAGACAAACAATACACACATACAATGAAATTGTGATTTGTTCAATCAAACGTACCTTTCTTAAATGACATGTTTCAGTCATAAAAAAATAACTTTTTTAAAAGATTTCTCACATTTGCTCTCGTCAGTTTATATTGTCAGCTTGAAAAAGGGGGTTTCAAAGTCACATACATTCGAATAAGACAATATACCGCAACACTATATAATATTACATTCGAAAAGAAACACACTAGAAGTCAGTGGGAAAAAAATAATTTGCCATGGTTTATGGGACGCATAGTTCTTTCACTCTTAGAATAATTATGTACTTATTCTTTTAGCTTCACCCTTTTTACAGCTTCCAATTCTTTTTTTGCTCTAAATGTAAATGTTTTATGGGTGCAATTAATCTTACAGTTGGTCGGCCTGGTTCCAGGCTTAAGACCCTTTTTATAAGGATTTTTTTTGAAACATCAACAGAGAAAATAAATGGGGAATTCACTTCCGGAACCAGAACTGCTTTAAAAGTGGGCTTTCACTGCTACGCTTTATAAATGCTAATGCCTCTTGCTCTGTCTTATGGATGTGTAAATAGGCCACTGTTTGCCAAGAGCCTGAGAGCCACAGAGAGGCGCAGACATCGAGGAAGGTAGATTTCCCTACAGGTTAATGAGTTTTTGCTAAACTGTGTGCATTTTCCAGAAATCATTGAAGCCCTATTTGTCTCTTGCAAGAAGTGTTAACAGTTAATACGTTTGTCTCCCTTACTCTGTATGTTGGGGTTTGATGCTTGAACTGATTGATTTATTGACCGAGTCCATTCAAGGAGCAAATGATGATAAAACAGTGTTTTGATACAAATTATACTGCCAGAAAAGAGCATAAATTCATTCACTTTCTAAACCAAGGAAAAACCAAAGTTAGCCCACTTCAGAGTTTATTTGGACAACATAATATCTCAAGTAGCTACATTAACTAGATCAAATATGGTGTAAAACTTTTATATACTATATTATTTTTTAAACATTCCATCGGTCTATATACAACACATAATGACCAAACTGATTTTCCAACTTGTAAATAAGATATCATATCTCAGTCTCATACTTTTAAACTTCCTTAAAATGTCCAGTGTGTAAGATTTGGGTGGAGTTATTTCCATTTGCCAGCCAGAAGTACAATGTATAAGAATAATACTGATGTTTTTGTGTATACGATCACCTGATTGTATGAATTATTCACATTATCTATGGAGGTTGCCATGTTGGATCACCATGTTTTTAACTAAACATCTTTTGAATTTTTATGCTAAATGAAAGCTACCCTCACCTCTCCTATTGTTTGCAGCACTAATGGGATTCTTCCTTCCCATACAGTGGTTTACAATATTTTAGAGTAAAATTCATTCAAAGTAAACTGGGCATCATAACTTGTGTTGTGCTGCTGTAGCTAATGAATTGAAGATGAATGTGCATGTTGAGGAGCTATGTAGCTACAGAATACAACACAAGGAGTTGTGATAATCTATTACTATAACAAGTGCTCTTAGAAATACATTTTTATTAAAGACTGTACTACTTTCTTTGTTTCAAGTGATTAAATTTTGATGAAGAGCAAAAAAAAAAAAAACAGAGCTCCTTGCCAAAGATAGATACATTTTGGCCTGGACTATCTGCCGGAAAAACCTTGTGTCAGCGATTTAGCCACATCACACCATCTACCACATCTCTGGGATCAGAAAATGGCTGCAGCTCAAGCACTTGTTCAGAATGTCAGCCAGGGACAGAAACTGTGGGTGGAGAGAGATTCGGTCACAGCTTGGCAGGTGCTTTGATGTAAGCCAGGGCATCCGTCGATTACGGCGGCCCCGCACTTTACAGTCTGGGCAGTCGTGTCCTTTTGTGCACAAACAGGCTTCTGTGACAGAGTGAGGCCGGAAATTTGGCCGCAGATATATGTGATGGGATGTTCGTGGAGAGGAGAGTCCAGATGGTGGATTAACACCAAGGGCCCTGTAGCTATCAGTGTCACTATACAGTATGTGCCATCATTGGGATGATGCTAATTGGGAATAATGAGAAACTTGTATATGAACAAATACATGACTATTATTGTTATTATCAAATGCTTGTACTTTTTTTTTTTTTTTTTTAAAGTTCCTACATATTTAGTTTGGGACACTAATTTGTTAGTGTCTCCTCTCCCGTTGGTGCACCACCAACTTCTAGCTGTCATTTCCAATGCCATGGACATCAGCTGGTCTTATCTGTCCCAATAGCACTGCAGAACATCTGCATCTTTTTCCAATCATTTCCCTGGCAACCTTTCACTTGTTCCCCCCCTCCCCCCCATTTCATAAACACAAAAATGGAACTATACACAAACCATTCTGAAAAACCGAAGCTTATGTGTCAACAGCATGACTCCAAACTGCTAAACTCGAAGCACGACTCTATTCGCCACACTCAAATGGAATTCTAAATCACCGTTTTCCAAAATCTCTGAACACAAATTGCACCATATAAATCTAAACGCAACACTCTGGCTACCAATTACCAATTCTTACTCGTGTTGCACCTGGGCAAACTCAACTGGAAGAGCACACGATCGTAGAAGGAGGTGACTTACATTTCATTTTTCTACAGTTATCTTTTGGTATCTGTGCACTGACATTTGCGCTTGTGATTCTCATTATACTTACATCTGTGAAATTCCTCAGTTTGACTATACACTATGTAAAACAGGCATCATTTGTGTTGCAGATACATTTAACAAAATGCCAGATCAGGTCAAAAACCCCAGAATTCACCAAAACAAGAAGAAGGAAACATATTTCCACACACGTGATCATTTGAATACGCAACATGGCTACATGATACATGAGCACTATTAATGGTTGTGTATTAAATACCATCAGTGTTTATTTGATGCCGTCTAAGGCATAAATAAACATAAAACATAGGGTCCATGGTAGACTGGCTAGTCTACATGCCGATGTATCCTTGGACATTTGTGTGAATGGGTGTAAAAGATGCACAATAGATGCGCTGTATGAAAGCGTGAGTGAATGGGTATGAATCAAAACAGTAGTGTAAAGCAGCTTTAAGTGGTCATCAAGAAAAGCACTATATGAATACAGACCATACTAGCTGTGCATATAATTTTTTCATTTTTAGTTTTCATTTTTCAGGAAAACAAGACAAGGCAACAGCTAAATTAAGACGAAGCAACACACGAAAAAAGCACAAATTAAAATAAACAAACACATGAATAAATGAATAAATAAAACGACATAACATATTAACTGAACAACATGTTATGCACTCAAAGTCTGTTTGTTGTACTGGGTAGTGCTGTGCATTAAATGTCAAGGTCAAAACATAATGTATCAATCATCAGCAGAGAGAGTCACTCAGTTTCCCTGCACTCAAGCAAGAGAAGTCAGGAGAGAACATGTTTTTGAGTGCTGTGTTTCACTTTGCAGGAGACACGAAACCATTCTTTTTTTTTGGTTTGTGATTAGAATTTTAAAGGAGTCATATTATACCCTATTTCTCCAAGTTAAACTTGTTCCCTGGTGTCCTAATGAACATGTCTGTGACATGCTTTGGTCAAAATACCATAAGAATGAAGCACAACAGCAGTTCAATCACCCTGCCAAAACAGCCCTGTTCAGAACGCTCTGGTTAGTAGTATCTTTAAAAAATAATAATAATAATAATAATAATAATTAAAAAAACAAAACTTCAGCCACAAAAGCTACTGGAAGCTAATAGCAGTTAGCATTTGGAAAAGTGATCATTTGCAGGCTCTAGCAGGCACATTGCCGTCATATATAACATGTATCCAGATAATTCCTCTGAGGCTGGAAGTTTGTGTAGGACTCTGTGCTGCACTGTGGAGCCAAGAACAGAACTTTTCGCGGACTTTGCGGACTTCCGGTTTTCGGATACCGTTGCCCTCGCCAGCACTCTCGCGTGTTTTATGGACAAATTCCAGGAATTTTGGGCATTGTGATGTCCCAATGAATGCAGAAATCAACATTGCATCTTTAATCTCCTTTTTTTACACTTTACCAACCGATAGGGCCTCCAGAGTCCCAAATATAGGGATTTAAATGATTAAAAAGTTGATTTTGCATAATATGTAATATGGGGGGGGGGGCTTAAAATATTTCTCTCAGCCTGCTTCCATGGGCACCCAACACATCGCCATCACAACCAGCTTTGCTATCTGATCCATCTTTCTTCATCAGTCACTCATTAACCATCATCGCCACCACTGTCAAACCTCCGACATGCTCATCATCTCCAAACACTCCTCACAAACTTTTCCTTCAAGATTTCCTAAAACATGGTAGAACAGGTTTGAATCCTCCTTGTCCTCATCTGGACTCTTGCACATAAAATATATATTTCTCTTCCCTGTCTCCATATCAGCCAACTCTCTCACTTTACCGGTCACAGTAACTACGTTTAAAGTCACCCCTACATTATTATGTCTCGCTGCCTCCTTCTCCATCTCCTCGATCTTTGTCTTCGGCCAGCAGAATTCCATCTGCACCCTATTGGTCAACAGTACAGATGACAGTCTGGCCCATGCCTCATCCAATCTGGCATGACAGTGATACACATTTGATTTGGTAAAGGATTTACGACGGATGCCCACACTTGGGACCAGCACTAGGAATACACTGGATGTGGCCCCAAGTGACTGGGATAGTTGGTTAGTTCCTACTTGAAATAGATGTTTTTTTGGCATCTCCTCACAGTAAGTAACTACTCCCTCATGACAACAGATCCTATAAGGGAAACCAGGGTGCAGACAGGCTTCATATTTACCACCAGCAGTAAAACCTCCGCCTCCGGAAATTGTCCTCAGTCCAAATAGTGTTAGTCATCTGGAAAAACAACAGCAACACAAACCATGTTATTACATTTTCGTCTGGAGTCAACACATGGTGCTTGCTGACAGTAACAGTACCATTTTTGCCCGCAGCTAGCAGCAAACTCAGCTGAACATAAATAACGCTTTGAGAATCACTGACTTACGACTGTGTGCTGCTCAGCTTCTCCCACCGAGATCAAGGCAATTACACTGCAGTCGCAGGGAGAGTGTGTGCACGAGCACGTGTGTGTATGTGTGCGGTTTTGTGTTTTACTCCTTGGGGGGAATCCTTAAATCGATGCGGTTAATCCTGTCAGAGGCATTTAGGATAAGCACATTACATTTCATTTCAATATGTGAAAAGCGATGCCACAGCGCCTTCTGCATCTTCATATCTGCTTCAGCTCGTGTTCAGTTCAATTCAATTCCATTCAACTTTATTAATCCCCATGGAGAAAATTGATTTAATGGCAACAGAGAGTACATCAGACAACAGGATGAGGAAACATAAATAGTGGTGGGGGAGCTGAGTTTGTGTGGAGACCAGAGTGATGTCTTCACTGAGTGGCCTGCATTTTCAAAAAGCACTGAAAGCATTTGCTGTGTGTCTCAGTCACGTCGACGTACGCTAGGATACAAAATACATGTGTGGTGAATTCAAAATATTTGGGGAAAAATAAACTGATGGCAACAACAACAACAACAAAAAAACACGATCCAATTTTGTTTGATATTTTGCTCTGCAGCGAGTCATCACAGAGAATCTTTGACATTTCCTGTGAAAGACAGACATTTTGTGTCTCCTGCCCTGCAATCATTGCTTCCTTTTTTTTGGAAAAATTACTTTTTTCACCAAAAAATGTTTTTCTCGTCTCTGCACTGCTTTTTCGAGCCACTTTCGAGGTATGAGTGTGGAAATAACACAACATAAGAATGAAAAGAGCGAGTCCTAACTGCTTATTGTCACAGTGTGATATTTCTAATATGAGGGATTGTTCCTGCCATTGAGCTGTCGTCAGACTGGATGACTTCCTGTGTAATCATCTTCTTAGAGTGTATCAGGGCACCCATTGCTTTAATTACCTATGATCTAATTAACTTCATTAAGACTGATATAATGAGAAATAATTACAATATTACGATGCACATGTAGATAAACGTACACTGTTAAAGGGTCGATTTACCGAACCAGCAATAGTGGGGGTTTTATTTGTTAGAGTTACGAGAAGACAAGTTGAAATGAAAAGCAAGTGGAAAAGGTCAAAATATGCTATTGATATAAATGTGTATGTATGTGTATATATATAAATATACATATATATGTACAGACACACACATACACTGTTCATGCTGCTGAAAACACTGCAATATATGTGTGTATATATACACATAATATGTATATATATATATGTGTGTATACAATGTGTATAATATATATATATATATATATTTGTGTATATATATGTATATATACCTATATTACAGTGTTTTCAGCAGCATGAATAGACTTGTATTCACATATTTTTTTTATTAAGGTCAAGGACAAGTTAAAAGAACCATTTGCATCGGAGCAGTTAAAGGAAAATACTCTATTCAATATATTTTTTGGTAATATTTTGAATGCACATATTAATCGTTTTTTAAGGTCAATTCTATTTGAGAGGTTTTTAAAAATTAAATCATGATAAGCCTGCCAATATTGTGTTATATGAATATGTAATGTAGTGTTAGTTCTTTTTACAGGAGCAAGTATGGAATCATTTGAAACATAATTGCACCCTTGCACTGTCTCTCAAAATTTACCAGGGTCACTTCCAGTGTAAGGAATAAAACTAGACATTTGCCTTCGTTAAATTGAGCTCTCAAGAATAATTTAGTCCATTCTAAAAAAAAAAGAACTAAAACATTCTGAAGGGAAAACTGCCTTTGTAATCCAGAATTCATTTGCAATGCAATAAGCCAGAAACATTAGCTATACGTTCATTTTGCTGGCTAATCTCTCTGTTTTAATGAGTGGCCTGCATGAGAGGACTCTCTTAAAGGGACACTGTGTAGTATTTATGGGTTAATATAACCCAAAATCCACTTTTGTATACATGATGTGCTCCTGCATTGTCTAGCTGCTGTATAATAGTTTTTTTTAGTCAGTCATGTAAAATAACATGGTCGCGGGCCACTACTGCATTGCCACGACGCCATGTTTCTACCGGTGCCTGTAAGGACAAACGCGAGAGAACAAAACAAGCGTCTCTTTACTTGTAGCTGAAGTCCCGCCTCCTCTCTCTCCGCTTCGTCTGCTACGGCCGCGGTAGCTCGCCCTCTCCCTCGCCTCACGAACCTCATCTGCTGACACGGAGAAAGACAACGAGGACGACATTTGACCAGCTGAGGATACCGTAGCGCTCAGGGAAGGGAGGGGGTGAGCAGAGGAGCAGTTCTTTGTTGTAAATTAAAGCCTCTCCTCTAGATGGCACTATAAACTACTTACTTCACCTTTAAATCACATTCTTTAAGTGGACAATGTTGGTACTTACAATGTGAAAATGAATTTCAAGTTTTAGTTTATTGTTATGCTTGCCCTAAAAACTAAATTTTCCTGCCTCACCCCTCAACATAGAAGTGTTGTTTTTCCCCACAGCAGGTAGCTGTTTTCAGTATAAACAGTCTTAAACCCCACTGTGCACTGACAGACACGGTTAAGGACAAGGTGAATTTTCATTTTTGATCCTCATATTTTTGTTCAAGTGAGCAACCAGCATCTGAAAGTGTTTTTTTTTTTTTCTCATTTTCATTCACACATGTCATTCACGTTGACATTTCTTTACTACATTTAATTAGTTAGTTCAATTTAATTAGTAATTAAGTTAAACAAGTTCTCACTTATAATGGCATATTTGCCTGGCTTTAAAAGGAATGGAAGCTCTAATTGTGTCAGAACGTGGGTATATATGTCAAAATATTTAATACTAGTGGTGGGAATTATACAATCTGATACGTGATACATGGCCCACTATCAAGAACACAATAGAATGATTCTGTGATCAATATATTGCACGAAAAATCATATAGCAATACATCATGACATTTATCTAACTGAAGAAAACTAAATATCTGTGAAAATTAACAGTGCAGGAAAAAAGTGCATAAAGTCTATATATTGAATGTGGATTGGGCATCTCTTAATGTAGCCACAATTATCCTGCTGTAAACTCAATTCATTTGAGCAGCGCCACCGTGAGGGGACATGAAGTAGTGACGCCTTGTGAGTGAAACTGGGACTGTTTACTTTAGAGTGCCTTTTTGCCCTGGCATGTCGATTATCACGTTGCATGAGGAAGGACGACAATATAACTCCAAATCGATATTTTGAACCACCCCTATTTCATCAGTTTTGGTATAAGATCGTCATATGAGATCCAATTATGACCACATATTAGAACAATCATTTATTACTCAACATATACACACTAATTCGCCACAATCTATTGCACATCATATCTGTTTCATTAACTCTGAGCAGAGCCTATAGCACCGTGGTAAAAAAATTCTCATCCATTCTCTGCATAGAGATTTTGATGATCAGCCATAATACTGTGACCATCCAAGGTCAACTCACCATTAGCTCGGAGAAAAAAGGTTATTGGCTCCTATAGAAGCCACGTCCATATAATATGTGCTTCAAGGAAATGGATTTGATTTGCGATGAAAAAATACTGCAGCACCCACAATCCTCCAAGACTCTAACGGCAGTGTTTCTGAGTGGTGGAGCTTTATGTTACCATGGGAAGTTTTACAATGACAAAACTGCTCATGTGAGTCTGATGTAGCTCTACGACAGAAGAATCATGACTTCCTTATATTTGACACTTTAAACATTATATACATATATACATACAAGACAGAAATGTAATGCAATATATATATATATATATATATATATATATATATATATATATATATTTATTTTACCAGGAGCAGTGAGCAGCACTATTCTGAGCTTTGCGAGCAATGGAGATTTGGTGCCTTGCTCAGGGGCACCGCAGCCCTTGATCAATCCCAGGATTTCTTTTGGCCGTGGGCTGCCAATATTAACAATCAGGTTACATTTTAAAAGAAACACTTTAAGTGGTTAAAAAAGGATCATTCACAAAGGTTTACGGGATGTAGTTCACTCTTCTATACCTTTGTCATTGTCCGGTTTCCGGTATTTCTATATTTTTACTCTAAATCACAGGTTTTATGGTCTTTTTTAAGGTTTTATGGTCAGTCTCATAGCTAGTTTGAACTCGTTCTTGGGTGGTCACTGCTATGAGCTATTGATATGTTTGTATTTTTTCTTTAAGGTGAATGTAAAGGCAAGAGGTTTTCGGTTTTTTGTTGTTGTTTTTTTTACCACCAACTGCCCCTGCACTGCAAAAACAGCCCTTTGAGAAATGATAAAAATATTTAGTTTTAAATCATTTTTTTCTGTTTTAAAGGCAAATTAATCGGGGGTAGGCAAATTTTGTTTTGCTATAAAACGTTCAAACTCGCCACTAAATCTAGCCACTAAAACAATGAGAAACAATTGCCAAAATGGTCAGAATTACAAAGTTTAAACATCACAATGTCTTTGCTTGTGATACGTTATTTGACTTTATAAATTTAAACTGTATTATTTATATTTGCGCACCGATTTTAGCTTGTTACTGATAATTTAAGTATAAAGTAAGCTGTAGTATCTCATTAAGACAAAGATAGATTTTTTTTCCAAAACCACAAACTAACTGTTCAATACACAAGCCGCAGTTCGGTATGGGAATGTATATATTATATATAACCGCAATAGTTTGATAGGTTCATGAACGCAGCACCAGCTGTCATGATAGTAATGACACATCATGCAACGTTAGGGGCAATGGAAATGAAACAGAAGCCAAACAATACAGCGTTAGTGTGAGCAGAGAACAGCAAGGGGAGGAGAAAATCAAACATTTGAGGGTTCCCCAAAAGGGAACTGGAAGTTGTGAATATAAGCAATGTTCCCTGAGGGAGGCCGTTTAGATTGAGGAGATGAGACTGTACAGGATAATTTATTGTCCCAGGGGAAGCCGGGTCCTCCCCTGCCTGCAGCAGTCTTAATGGCCTTGCCAGACGTGTTGAAAAAGTTTCTTCAGGTTGGTCTCGTGAGGAAGCAATCCCCAGACTGATGCGTTCCCTCGGGGGAACCTTGGTTATATTCATAACCTCCAGTACTGTTGTTTGGTCCCCATCAGAGATCTCATACCACATTAAAGTAAAGTAAAGCCACTAAAGACAGAATGTACAGATCATTGTGAAAAATGTATCCATACTTGAAGTATTTTGCTTGGTTGCACCCCTGTGTATAAACACATACTCACTCAGTTCTGATAGTATTGCTTGACAGAGCCTGCTTTTACGTGAAGGATGCCGAATACAAAAATTGTTGCATTGCTTCTGCTTATAAAGACTAAACAGAGGCAGAGTACTAACAACAACAGAGATCACAAAAGTTTACACATTACAGTTTTAAATACAGCGTGTAAACAGCATGTGAGACAGTTGACATATGCCCATTTTGGCTACATTTACAAACAGGGGACAGCTGTCAAAAGAACATCCGGTGTAAATCTCTTTTTTTGTGACCACCCCCAACACAGTTTTAAGATCCAAATTAGCTGCTTTTCTATATAGGTCACTGAGCTCCTGGGAGCTTTGCGCTACCAGCGCTACAAGCATTGTGACATTTTCCCCAGCCACAAGGGAGCTTTACTGAAGAGCACGGGCCTCATCTCAACCACAGTGGCCGACTACAAGGCAACATTAGAATTTTCAACAAGGACCATCATGAGATCAATGATTCATCACAGTTAATTTCTACCGCAACGCATAACTCATGACCCAGGGGCTTCATTAGGCTCTTATAAACTTTTACATCACGGGCATAGATGCTCCATAAATAGTTCTTCATGAATCTGTTAAGGGATGTCAGGCGTGGGTTATCTATTCTTGTCCCTACACTTTATTCCATATCATGGGATTGCAAATACTTTTCCATTTAAATAAAGCAAATATTAGCTGATTAAATGTGACCTACTCAAAGAAAAGTTATTTAATAACATCAAAAGTACCACTAAGCAATGCTGTCAAATTATGAAAACTGTTAATTATACAAGTCATAAGACGTAGATTAATTATACATGTAACTGATGCATATTTGTGAGTGATATAAATATAACCAATCAAACCTTTTTTACAAAAGATTTCCATTTTGTCTGTCACGATTAGTCAAATTGGGTGGAACTCTATGAACATAAATTAATATTATGTCATTTATATATCATTTATATGTGGACACCATGTATAGAAAACATTGATTGCATGATTATGTGCTTGCATAATGTAAAAATGCAATGCTAATGTCTAAGCTATAGTAGGCAGGACTGCATAAAAATTATGCTTTTTTTTGTTTTAGAAAATCGAACATTTTGGGGTGAAGGATTATGTCTCATGAGCCTCCATCAACACAGATAGACACACATGCCAATTTATAAAACAAACATTAGCTGTATTGTGTTAATTGCAGTATTCACTCATTTCCTTTTTTCTATAGGTTGTTTTGCAGCGTAGGCAGTTGTTAATAGTGATATTTCCACTAAAGGGACATGTAAGTGCAACCACTTGGCTGCCATCCCAGAGGTGTCCAGTGGGGCCAGCAAACTAAACTGTTATTTTCAGCTTGTTAAATGTGAATTTTTTCTGGTTTCTTTGATCCATATAACAGTGAAATACTTGGTTTGTCGACATTTGTGGATGTTACAGACAAACTGAATGACATTTATGGATGAAATGATTAATCAAGAAAAGAATCAGTTGATTATGAAAATAAATGTTTGTTGCAGCCCCAGTACAAACTTGTATTCAAGCACTCACATTGGATGTTATAATGGTAGTTTTAGGTGTAAAACATGCAAAGAAGTGACTCTATGGGGCTTTTTATCACGTTGTATATCATTAATCTAGTTTACAGCCTACACTTATACCGTTCTGATTCTATCACTGCTCTCAACTCCCTTGTTAGAGCGAGCAGGCATCTGTTTTCAGCAAAAGACTTCCGCCTTCTTATTCACAGTGCGCCACTGCTTGCCACGCCACAACAACAGACAGACAGTTAGCAACTGTACACAGTGCACCTTTGTCAACGATTACTCTCAGGAGTTGGTGGACACAGAGATGAATGATGTATGCTCGACTTCAATAATGTCATTGGTTCATTAATTTTCTACTGCATGGTCCTCTACGCAAGGGTAGCAGGGAGTTGGAGCCAATCCCAGGTGAATTAGGGTGAAAGGCAGGGTACACCCTGGACAGGTCACCAGTCCATCGTAGACCCAACATACCTGGAGTACCCACACACAGAACTGGCATCTGAATCAGGATCTGAACCGTGAACCTTCTTGTGGTGAGGCAACGTTCAAGCTCCAGTGTGTTACTTCTAAACATTGCTAGCATCACACAGCTGAGTCTTCAGATCTTTCTGAGAGGACAACTTTAGACCCATATTCCAACTATTTGCTATCATCTTGCTGACGCAAAGCTGGAGTAGGCAAGAGAGATCTATAGTTAATTATTAGGTTGTGGAAATCGTAGAAAACGACAGCAAATAATTTCCAGCATCGACTAACGCAGCGGCATCAGTCATTTATTTTTTTGAATGAAGAACAGCTGATTGCCCAAAACAAATATGGCGTTCCCCATCACCACGTGACCCAGCAATTTAAAGGGACCATGGTCACTAAGCCACCATATCCACAACACAGCTGTGAGCATAAACCCTTGTGTGCCTTGAACCCAACCCTCCTTCCAGTGCCTTAACCTACACATACAGATCATGGTGAATTATGCCTATACACCCACTACACAGTCTCCCGTTTTGAAGCTTTGAGATTTGCGATTTAACTGAAGAGTTTCAGGTAGAAGACCTGAAACTAGTTACTGAGTCCTCAGGAAAATGTTTACTGATTTTATAAATCAGGTGAGAAGCAGACGCATTTACCATTATTCCATTGAAGTTTTTGTAACCAGTGGTGCTGGCCTCGAATGGCTTGTTGGTGTATTGTTACTTCCTGGACAAATCCTGCCAAGATTTAGCTCTACGTTTTTGTTTTGCAGGATTGCCATTGAAGACCATCAAGACCATTCTTAGTCACATGGCCTCATGTCAGTTACATATCTAATCTAAGTCAACATATGAAAGTGATTTAAATCTGAATATCTGAGTTGCTGATTGGATTGCTGTGTCCATACTACCCTGACAAAATGTGATCTGAGTCAGATAAGCCTGGTAATCTGAATCGAACTTTGAAGGATGCACAGACTCTCTCTCATATTATTTGACATTATGATGAACTTATTGATTAAACACAGAAATGCTTATCCAGTGTTAACTGGTCTTACTAAATGACAACACAGTGAATTCGCTGACTATCAGCAGCACCTTGCTGTGTTAGATGTTGCTCTGCTGAGTGCATGGCATTTATCCACAGCTCTGTAGAGATCCGCTCCCTCTGGACAGCTGCTGTCTTCCCTGCGATATGACTTCATCAATCCACACAGTTAAGCCCAGAGCTGTGGCCACTTTCACTATAAAGAGAAGGTCTTTGCCTGCCTGCATGGACCGGTGGGATGATTTGTTGATCTTCATCATAGAGAGACTTTATTCTCTCAGACAGGTACTTCTGATTGTGCTGAGAACAAGGTGGACCTGTGGCGTCGTTTGTGGGATTAAATTGGCCAGCTTGACTCTCCTGTGCTTTTCTGCTTGGTTTCTCTCTGTCGCTGTTCTTTAATCAAACTGCAAATGAAAGACTGTTCATTTTTAGTGATTCCTACCTGTTCTTTATTGTCATTTGAAAACACTACTGTGACTACTAGTAAATAGATTTATAGCGTTTATCACAGTGCCCTTTTCAGTGAGCAATCCTGGTTCAATTGCCACTTAGTGTCTTGGGTAGATTTACAATATATCTTACACATGAATTGTAAATGTGTCCCATTTAGAGAGGTTCTTTCAAGAAAGACTGAGTACTTTTAGTCTGAATGTGCACTTTTTCTCCAATAAATGATCATGGTTTTAAAATACTTATAATGCTATATTGCTGTATGTGATGAGAGTCATTTAAATTTTGTTCAAAGAGAGAAAATGACTTGTATTTAAATGGTAGGAGCCATTTTTACAGAGATAGTAATCATCTTTGCTGTTGCTGGTACCTGAGAACGTTCATTTTATACAGCATTTCTGAGCCACAAGGTCAGTACAGCTGCACAAAAAGCTTGTACTGTGTTCAGTTTGTGCACACACACACACTGCCTACTGCTGCTTTTGGCAAAAACAGTGGTAATGAATGCACCTGTCGCTGTCTGATATGTTAGATGGTGAGGTAAGCAAGTGGTTTTGACTTTAGCATGCATATTCATGATCACCTGTTTGCATTGCAGCATAGCACATGGAGCCAAAACAAAGTGGAAAAAGTTTCCCCATGTAAAGTTGAAAACTAACTTGCATCACCTTACTGATAAATCCTCACTGAACCTGACAACGATTCATTATTGATCATTGATTCCATCATAACCTTTCAGCATGGTGACACCTCTGCTGCATAATGGGAGAACTGACCAATCACAGGCCGGACCTAGAGCCCTGCATGGAACTACATTGTCTTAATCCCACTCCTGTATACACCTGTTAAGATTTGACCATTACTGCCTGCTGTGCTTGTCTGACAGACCTGAACCTGACCTGAACATAAAACATTGTAAATGCAAAAACATTGCATCATCACAAATCAGAACTCCTGTTGTGATACTTGTTGGTTTTGAGCTGGAATACTTTTGAAACTCTTCTCTATCTTGCCTTTGAAAAACTCACTGGCTGCTCACATGTCAGAGGTTGAGATTGTAGTTTTGCACATGAACTCAAGACTTACTTTTCAAGTCTGGTGATGTATTTTCCTGCTGGAAATTTCCTATCAATATCATATGTGGACGACAGTCTTTCCTGCTCTATTTTTTGTCCACCCACTCCTGCCCACACCAATCTGCTACTACTACCCAATCCAATGAAACCTGTGATTGGGTCCCACAGGATCTCAATGCAGTCCTCCAAGTCAGTGCTCCTACTGGCCATTTCTCTATGCCCAATCTACAGACAGATCCCTTCAGTGGAATGATTGCTTCTCTAGCATCGGCAACAACTACTCACAAGTCTCACAATAAAGGCAATAAAATGCCCATCAATATCAGCAGCGGTTCAGAAATGGAGATTACCTGGGATCACCTGTTGCATATACAACTAGTGAGTCTCATTGGTGCTCATCTGATCTGATAAAACTAGATACAAGCGAAAACATTCAGGGCAAGAAAAGCAATCACTGAAAACACAAAGGCAGAAAAGTAAAAAAAAAAAAAAAAGCAAAAGATAAACAAGGACGATTGGGAGAGACAATCGGGCCGGCAGACAAATACTATTTGTGTTGATTTGGCTAAATGAAAATAGGTTTGAATTGAGTCTGAGTCTGTCACCTTTTTTTCTGGCCAGTCTAAATTTTGTGCCAGCAGTGATCCTCCATGTGGTGGGTGATATTCTTGAATCCCAAAAACTCTATTTTGAAGGACAACCAGACTCATCCAATTCTGTTTCAAGCAACAACATCTGGTTTCATGAGAATGGATAATAAGTGTGGCTCACAGGAGTGTAAATGCTGAGACGGACACAATATTCCTCGCAGTCGAGGCTGGGGCAAAAAACGAAATATTGCACTCCACTTCAACTTTCAGCAGGATTTTCTTCTTCAGAATTTCATCTTTGTGCCGACCCACATTTGTGGAGAAGTAGATGTGGTTACCAAGCACTTAACCTCCCTGGGAGCTGATCTCAAAATCAGCCGCTTCATGTGGTACTTACTGTTGTTGTGATCGAGAAGGTTTCAGGCAGTTCAAAGAGGGATGAGCAGCGAGAGGCTTATTCCCGCTCCTCCCCCCTCTTCTCCTCCTGCAGCTACTGCTGTGCAGCACAGAGACTTGTCAGACTTTGTTCAGGCTTGGTACTGAATTTTAGCCTAAAGCCAATAAAATAGCTACAAAACCTTGATGAATATATATATGCCTAATTTACCCCCTGACACCTCCTGCCTAAACCTACCTACTTGTTTGGTTAAATGAGAACTTCTCTTTTTTGTTGTGGACTTTTATTTAATATCCTCACTTGTTCAATGTTGAACAGAAGAGGGCCGGAACCTAAATTAAACATGGCAGTGCCAAGCTGTTCACTGTCACTCAGATATGACCAGAGGTCAATGCCATTATGTAGAAACATGGTGCATTTTCAAAAGGTTCCTATGTTTTTCCTCCTCTTTAAACACACAGTCCTGTCTTTGCGCTCTCAGGCTGTCCAGATAGGAAATGTTCAGGAATTCCAGATGGGAAACTTTCAATGGGAATTAATGAGAATTAACTGGACATTTAGGATATTTTACAGAGGTCTCCAGGTTTTACAGGCGTATTGTTTACTATTGTGGTCTATGGGAAAGTTGCTTTGTGGTCTGCATGAGGATTTTTTTGTTGCAGTACCACAAATGGCAAATTGAAAAAAAATACCTGCAAGCCAGAGTGGGAGGATCTATCCAGTTCTTGTAATACATCCATGATATGTGATGGAGGAATGTAGGGGGTGTGGCCTCAATAGCCCTGCAGTAACTGCCAAGTGCTATGCTATGTTACACCTAACCTGATTGTTTTAGTCAAGATTATGCTATATTATTTATCAACTATATGTTCCTAAATTCCCAGAATTGTGCAACCCTAGCTATAAGTAGTCCAAGTGGTGACTTTTTCATTCGACCTCATTTTAAATGTAACTGAAACTATACTTGAACTGAAACCTGTGCCTTGTAGAGCTCCAAATGTCAGTCAAAACCTAAAAACAACCATGTTTTAAAGAAATGTCAGCATCACAATTCATTACTTGAATAACTAACAACCAGCTATCCAGTCTTTTCATTTTGATCTAATGGCTCTTTTCCACTACTCAGTTCCAGCACTGCTCAGCACAGCACAGCTCGATTCGACTCTTGCTTTTCCATACGCGATAATACCTGGTACCTGGTACTTTTTTAGTACCTGCTCTGGAGAGGCTCCAAGTTAGCTGAGCCAGTACTAAATGTGATGTTGACAGACTGCCAGCCACTGATTCGGAGAGAGTGTTGGCATTGAAAGAGTCATGAGTGTGCACTGCCAAAAACCGGCGAACATACGTCACATCACAACCCCTTCTGCCGTATTTCACCCTTTGCACAGCAGCCATTTGGACGTGTGTTTTTTTTTTTTCATGAAAAGCACAGATGTTAATGATCACATCAATGATGGCTTTGTTCAGTTCATGCAAGTCAGGACAGTGTAACAAGTGAGCCAACAAGCACCCATTGAAGACAGCTCAGATCTGAGGAGAACTGGGACAATGCCTGACATCTGAACAGTAATCTGCATCATCGCAGATTCTCACGATGAGCAGCGTGCCAGGTCTGATAAATATAAGTTAGTAAGTCTTGAGATAGTGTATCAGGTTAAGATGCCTGGCGCCTCGGTATGTAGGGAGGGAACCTTGAAAGGTGCCCCAGTTTGTGTCTTATCATAAGTTGGTTGTTTACGTTGAACACCAGGACTGGTTATAAGAATATGCGAGAAATTCAACATTTATAGATATTTTACCTCTAATGAAGAAAAACATTGGCTTTGCAGCCTCTTTAAGTGATTGAAAAGTTGTGAAATGCTTATATCTTGGATGTTTAAATACCCATAATTAAACCACAGTATAACAGTATAATGTTCTCTGTGGCTTTGAAAAAGTTTGAGGATAAAAATACTATAATTACATCATCAGGGTAATTTTCAGATTGGGCTTATTACTTTAATAACCTCTATTAATTAAATTTCTTAATTTTCACCACAGTCCCTTTAAGAAGACAATCAGCGATTATACATCTCAAATTACAAACTATTACTGTTAGAGGAGACTGAACTGCTATTATGAGAAACTCCTGTCAAGAAAAAAATTCTGCTATTCAAAAGCAGCATGTTGGGGAACAATTTGCCATTGTCTGTCAGGGTTTGCTCCAGATTTACAACATTCAGAACACATTTGAAAAACAGGATGAGGCCTTACCAGGTCTGTGAACAAGCTTTTTCAATTTGTCAGAAGTACATAAATGCAGTTTATGAAAATGGATGAAAAAAAACAAATAATGTGTCATAAACTAGGCAATCTTCACTACACTGAAAAAACATGTGAAAGTCACAAATGCACTTTACATTGTGGGCACTTCACATTGCTCTATGTTTATTTGTGGCTTTAAGAGTCCCTGTGACTCACTGTGTGTGCATTAATGTGTCATGTGCCATTAGCCTGCCTATAGAGACCACAGATGAAAATTAGCCATTGACTACAATGTGGCACTTTACATGTGTATGTCCATTCCAAAAATAAATTTTTAAATGTTTTATCAGAAAATGCTCAACAACACATTCAATCCTACAGAGCCCCTCTGGTGACGTGTTTGAAACAATTATTAATGCGATGCCAAAATGTGCAAAGAAATGTGTCATACAATATAAAAAGTATACAAGATACAAGATGAAAGACTATAGCTCCACTATATACAGTATACTAATGTCTTATTTGACATAATTATTTTTGACATGTAATTTAACATTTTTCTCTACAGTATGTTGTTGGCTTTCCATGGAACTTTATTTTGAAAACGGTTATTAAAGACATACGTAACTCGTTCCCACGCCTTAGTAACGCGTGGGCATGCATTAATAATAATGTCACCAGAGGAGCTCCGTACAATGTTAATTTGCAATTATAAATTTAGGTACAATAAATGGCCATTCAGGAAACTGATGGCATCATCTTTACAAAGTAAAGATCAAGCATAATACCTCAGGTCTATCCACTAGCTGTCAGGGTTCTGTTTTTAAATATTGAATTACGTCTGCTTCTCAATCAATCTCTCAGTGGCCTTCAGCTATTTTACCCAATGAAACCTCTCGGGTCAACTCATATCGGTCAGTTTCAAGTGTCACATATCACAGATCAGGTGGGTCCATGTCAAAAACCAAAAGCAATTTGGTATAGTATACATGGTGTTAAATAATTAATTACATAATGATATGCTATAATGCCACTGCCCTGCTTCAAAACACCTAATTAAAATGGTCAGCTCTGATCGTCGCTCCCCAGGACCAGGATTGAGAAACCCCGATCTGTAGGACACCATTCATCTTGTAAGTCACTAAAGCTCAATAATGTCAAGGATGTTACTTTATCAAGTCAAGAAGAAAAATTAGGTAGGAAGTTTGATTAAGGACTAAATTTGCATCCGTTTCTTTTCTAGAAAAAACAGTGCAGGCCACTGTGCAGGTTTGAGAAATAGGGCTGGATCAGAAGTTACGAGATGTCATATCAAAATTTCATATCAAAGTTTTGGTTCAATAAATATCTGACTGGAACCTTTTCCAACGACATTGTAGCGTGACAAAGGTGTGCACTGAGCCTTTTTTATACCGTAATTTTAAAATTGAAGCTCATGAAAAGAGGGTAGTTGAACAGGCTGTCATTTCTCTTCTATAAGGAATGCAGCTGCTGTGGAACAGTGGAGGGTCAAAGACAGATGAGTGAAATATTGACAAGTGGTGAACGAGGTCCAAATATGCTATTTTTAGTTTTCAGTGGTCACATCATGTACAGAAAATCAATAAAGAAGGAAAAGGGAGAGAAAACTGAGATTGAGTTGTGTTAATTATATTTTTGACCTGATGTGAAGCTCTGAGCGAACAGAGAGTAAGTCAGTCTGTTTGTTGTGTTAGTTTGATGGAAACTGGAAAAAGGTAAGTTTGAAATTTGACTAAATTACATTTCTAAATGTTGTAAGAACACAACCACTTAATACAGTTTTGCATTTTTGGACTGACGACCTAATTCATGCTACGTCAAGTTGAAGAAATTTGACAGCTAATTCAAAAGTTGTGAAATGCTTGTATCTTGGACGTGCCCTTAAAGGGACACTGTGTAGTATTTATGGGTTTATATAACCCAAAATCCACTCTTTTATACATATAATGTGCTCCTTCCTTGTCTAGTCGCTGTATAATAGTTTTTGTTTCATTTTCGTAGTGTTTCAAAATGTCATGTAAAATTATGGTCGCGGGCCGCGGTTGCATTGCCACTGTTAGCAGCGAGACGCCATGTTTCTACCGGAGCCTGTAAGGACAAACGCGAGAGAACAAATTAAGCGTAGCTCCGCCCTCTCCCTCGCCTCACGAACCTCATCTGCTGACACGGAGAAAGACGACGAGGACGACATTTGACCGGCTGAGGATACCGTAGCGCTCAGGGAAGGGAGGGGGTGAGCAGAGGAGCAGTTTGTTGTAAATTTCAGCCTCTCCTCTAGATGGCACTATAAACTACTTACTTCACCTTTAAATAATCAAATTTAAACCATCACTCAGTCCTTTTGGATGATAATTGTATATTAAATTAAATATAAATTCTCATTCTTCTCATTAAATGAAATGTCACACATCTTATTGAAAATTGTAAAATGGTCTTTGTGGCTCTGAAAAAGTGTGAGGGAGAAAAAAATGCTGTAATTACATCATTGGGGTAATTTCCAGATTGGGCTTATTACTTAAATAGGCTCTACTAATTGAATTTGTTGATTTTTACCATAGTCCCTTTTAAAATTATTTCAGTAATTCCTTCAGCAAATACTTTCACATTAACAATGGTAGAAATGCAGAAGTATGCTCTACATGGTACCAAGTAGCTGCTAACTAAAGCCAGGAAACACCTAATACTTAAATATGTTGTTTTGACGCTGATGCTTGTATACTGGGACAAGCACAGCAGTCCAATCAAAGTGGAACTTTGCAAGTCTATGCACTTTTTTTGCCCTTTTCTCTACGGTTCTCCCTCTACAGTTTCAGAGTACATATTTTTTACGACACCACCGTAAACATCGATCCATTGTCTACCTCTTTATCCTCACTGTTGTAAAAACTCACTCCTTACACTCACCTCTCCGAGCATTTGTTTTCAACAGAGCCAGTGAACACAAGCTGTGGAGCCATGTCCATGCCTGTCGGCATCCGATTTGCACGCTTCTGATTTTTTATTTGTCGTCATTCAAAGAATGCTCGCTTCCTTCAATAACGGTTTCAACGGTAGCAAAAAAAAAAGTAATGCTATCACTACCTTGATCTTACTGCTGGTACCTGGCTAGTGAGTGTGTGTAGCGTCGCAAAGCAAATGTTTCTCATGAGACCCGAGAACACAAGAACTCCTTATTGTGAGGACTGAGGACAGTTCCACTTTAAATGGTGTAGTTCAGCTATGCAAGGGAACGTACTGAATGTATCTCACCTTTTGAAAAATTCCCCTCTAGCTTTAACCCTTTAACACCACAAGCGCACTTTGCATTACCGTAATTACGCAACGGTTTGTCCTTTCTGAAACATTTACAGCGATTTCTGAAAGTGGAGAAGTTGCACGTCAAATCTAACATGTGGTTATTGCGGTAATTTCATTCACACCGTTGTAGGAAGCCGGTGAATCAGAGTGTTTTTCACCAGAAAGGAAAGAGTTGGAAAAACAGGTGGACACAGAAAGTAAGTTGTGTTTTTCCTCATTTTAACCTGTTAATGCACTTTTTTAACTACCAGCTATAAAAAGGTATTGTTAGGAAGGCGATACACAGCTTGGACCCAAATGCACTTCGTCCTCAAAGTAGAAATTGACACAAAACGTAGCACTTGAGCTATTAGATCAAAATAGCGAGACAGACTTACAAGGTTTTCACTGGAAGCATAAATGACAGAGGGACTGGGAACACTAAATAGGGGAAGAGGGAATCAGGTGTGAGTGGTTACTGAGGATCACCAGGTGAAGTGCATGAGGGAATTAGGGGAGGTGTGTCAAGGCAGGTGAAGCCAGCGCGACAGGAAGACATGAACATCAACAAAATCATCATCAAAAAAAAGGGGGAAGTGAAAATGAAACCCACAACCAAATAGAACAATGACTTTAAACATAAACGAACACAAGAACTGACCAAACAAGCAAAAACACTAACATAACTCTTTCAATCAATGTTTCAATTCATCCAAATGTTGAAAACTTTTGCAGGAATTTGTGGAATTTTGCTATAAACCTCGCTCATTAGCATTTATTTCTGTTGGGCTGCCTGTTCTGGTGCTCATTAAACTATAAAGTTCTGTAAAACTTACATGTCCATTTAACAATAGCAGAGATGACACAGCTAATGACGTCATTAAAAACAGCGAACAAAGTGAAATGGCCCATTTACTTGAAAATAAATAAGGATCTATACTAATATTTTAATGCAAAACAAATGCTCCATATTATATCTTTAAACACTGACCAAGTCTAAACTACACATTCTGTTAATGTGTACCTTTCCCATTATAGAAAACAAAAAAAAGAATCATTATGTCAAACCAGGAGGCTACTGTCCTGATGCAATTCATTCATTCATTCCACTTCTTGAACAAGCAAAGTGTGATTGCTGTGAGCAACTCTCCTCAGAGGTAATTTTGTTTGAACTAATGAGCAGTGAGAGAGGAGCCGACTCCACGTTTTCCCATAAATGCCTTTGATGAATGACTCCTGTCCCAGTGGCTCATGCTGTCATTAGTTTGACACCAGATAGAAGTGAAGTCCTAAAAGAAAATGGAAAATTGATTTACCTCAATTTTCATCCGGAGCCAATAGTTCATTCCCCAAAATCCCGCACAGTGGAGCACAGAGTGAAAACTATCAGTTTGCTTTTGCTACATAGCTAATGTTTGCATTAAGCAGCTGTTTAATTTTGATCTGGTTCACCGTCAAAGTTCATTCTCTCACACGTCGACTTGTTGACAATGTTCGTCGGACTCCACTGTTTGCTCTCACTTCGTTCGTTGTCGCGCTGTTACAAAGCAGCACAATATGTGTTGAAATTAATTAAAGGTCTGTTGGGTAAGAATGTGTGGCATCTAAAGGTGAGACTGCAAAAGTGGTGTCCTCTCCTCAACTCTGCCTTTCCCATGCATGTGACCCACATGACTGACATGCCATTGTGTTTAGAGCCACTCTTAAGAACGTCTTTGTAAGATTTACACACAGACCATAATCTTTGTTTCATTAATGGTATAAAATAATCTCTCAATGATGAGTGAACTCCTCTGTAATGACAGTAATATTTTGCAGCAGATTGTACATTTCCCACAAACAGCTGCTCTGGAGAAAAGTAAATTCTATGGTTGAACAGGCAGTAGTCGTTATGCAGAAATCAATACAGAATCTGAGTGATAAACAACGGTTGCATATGGATTTTAAGTGTGCACTTATGGATAGTAGTCCTAAGTTTTTACCTTCTAAGCTGTAAACTTGCCTTGTGATTCGCTGTCTTGTATAAGGTCGCCATGACGGACGACTAGTACTTTGAAAAAGAGAGACTAAATGAGCAGAAGGTAACATCTAATCAACACATGGCTAACATTTTTTTGTTGTTTTTTTTTTTTCTTCAATGGCAGATTGGTTGTTTTCACCATCTGCAAACTCTGTGTTGGCTTTTTATAGATTGTGGTCGTCTCAGCTTCAGGCAACATGCCATTTCAATACAGACAGCTCATCAAGACCAGTGACAAGTGTTGAAGTGTGAACATGACCGTCAGAGGGAAAGGACTGAAAATACACATTGTGTTATGGTGTCGGGTTGTCAGCTTGCTTTGGAAAGACAACCAGGGTCTTGTAGTTAAAAACACTGTTGAACCTGTGGATCTATCTTTTTGTGAACGCTGAGAGCTTGGAAGGGGCCTGTACACGTGAGAAAGAGTCGGTGCACTAAACTAAACTTAAGGGACAGGAAATGACATCAGCCACAGAGGCTACTGTGAGCTAACAGCAGTTAGCATTTGGAAAAGTGATCATTTGCAGGCTCTAGCAGGCACATTGCCGTCATATATCCACTGGACAGATAAATCTTCTGAGGCTGGAAGTTTGTGTAGGACTCTGTGCTGCACTGTGGAGCCAAGAATAGAACTTTTCACGGACTTACGGTTTTTTCGGATACTGTTGCCCTCGCCAGCACTCTCATGTGTTTTACGGACAAAGCGGAGCTCCACGAGACAACAATTCCAGGAATTTGGTGCATTGTGAAGTCCCAGTGAGTGCGGAAGTCAACATTGCGTGTTTTATCTCCTGTACTTAGACTGAGGAGGACCACAAAAACTGCAGTGAGTCATCTTTTTTCACACTTTGCCGACTGATAGGACCTCCAGAGTCCCAAATATAAGGATTTAAATGATTAATAAGTTGATTTTGCATAATATGTCCTTTAAATATCTAGCTATGATCACTATGCGATGCATATACAAAACTGTCAGGATTATATTTAATCAAAATGGTTTATGAACAGTGCAATAGAGCTCTAGTAGCTGATGTCACACATAATCCAGTCAAGCAACACTTGGGATTGGCTTAGACTGCAGCCCGAATCAGATTTGTAAACATATGTGATCATCTTCCTGACCAACTGTTCACATTATATATTGCAAGTGATCAGATCAGATGTGTGTGTGTCCATATTAACATTGTCTAGGAGGATAAAGCAGTTGAAGATGGATGGATGGATAGTCTAGTATTCAACATGGATTTTCTATCGTTACAGGCCACGCCCCGGAAAAAAACAGGTAAACAAAAATAAACAAAAAGGACGATAGAAAATTGTCATCCCCTTGACTTCCATCTCTCCAGATCTATGTCGTTCGAGTGACGCAGAATCCTGGGATTTGTTTTGGGATTTTGTCTGGTTTTTTTAGTTGTTGTGACTGTCCCACCCCCCACCCCCCCCCCAAAACAAAAAAAAATCAATGTGTAGATACAATGTGTATACAACAATAGGAGATGATGTTATAGCCCCATCACACTCTTGCATTCACATTCTCCGTCATCTTCTTATTCTTGTACATGGCAAACATTATCCATAGATGTTTCTTCATTTCCGGTGTAATCCTGTGGTAGCGTTACAGCACCACATACAGGCCTGGCATATGTACTGCAGCATCCAGATTAAAAGTTTCATGTGTATGAGGGCATTTCTTGAAACATTGACATTGTTTCAAGAAAACTTTTAAGAAAAAAAAAGAAAAAAACATTGAATAGGGTAAATTCTGTTTCTGTGTGGATAAGCCCTAAAACTGTGTTTACATAATATTTCCAGTATTCTAAGTTTTTGGGCTAAATCATGTTACTAAAATCTGATTTGGACTTTGCGCAGTGAGCAGGGTTGTGTGAGAGCATCATAGCAAAAAAAAAGACAATATATTTGGCAGCTGGAAAAGCTCTCAGCCAAATGTCTGCGCTGTCAGGAAGGAAATGGCTGATCCATTAATTAAATCCACAACACTCAATGACTGGAGAACATTGTTCATTCTTTTGTGTATATAAAGCATGCATCTGTCTTATTATAAAATGGAGCCTAAAGGTAATAAGAAGGTGATTAAATTTACCACCTTCTTTCTTTACTCATCACTTATGCCTCAAGCGTTTTTCTTCATCCTGTTTTCTTCCATTATCCACTTAATCAAATCTGTGTTAGAGTGAATCATCTACCCAATAAACCAAATGTTTCCTTCCTATTCTACCATGTGGATCCAATATACCGTGGGCACCGAGTCACTGGATCCATCACTTTGGTCAAATCAATTGCTGTATAATGTCAGTTTGAGCTATTTATAATTATTAATATGAGTGGAGTTTTCTTAAACAATCAAATCTAGAACATGTCCTCATTTTTGACCGTTTGAAATACAAAAGAGATAAAAAAGTAAACAAGTACTACAAACAGGCTTTTAGCCAGCAGGGGCGTCCGGGCGTCCTGGGGACAGGGGCCCTGTACTGAAAATAATAAGAAATTAGATGGCCGTAGTTTTTGCCAGCACATGCCTGTCTATACCTGCTTAGAGTCTGTCCAAGATCAGTTTGGAACACCACAAGATTCAAACAAGATGTGAGTACACAGTGGAACAGCACCTATTAAATGCTGGAAAGTCTCTTTGCGCAAAAGCGACTGCGCACAGAGAAATTATGCAGGAGAGAGAAGAGCAGAGTCAGCAGGGGCGGTGCGCAGAAAAAAAAAGGCCCACACCAGATGAGGGGCACCCTCTATAATTGCAATGCCTTGACTTTAGTGATGTCAGTACACACAGTCCCAGCCATAACAACAAAATTATATATAACCATTTTGAGTTACTTGCCCTTACTTCATGAGTCACCATAATGGTCCTTCAAAAAGCCTCAGAATGCCCAATTTTTACCTCAGATTTTAAAAAGCTCTGCCAGAGGGCAAGGAGGGGACACCCTCTAAAGAAAAATCCTAGCTAAAAGCCTGACTACAAATATATTCCTTATTCTATTTTACGAGTAAACACAAAACCATACCAAAATAAGACACAGATGTACCTTTGAGTTTCAGCAATAGTTAATTAACCCACACTTTCAATCTCTGGTTCTGTGTTAATATAAAATGCAAGAAAAGAGAGAAAAAAACTTTTTTTTTTGCCATTGACAAAACTGGAATTGCCTGGACGGACAAAGGTGAATTTCTTGGTGTATGTCTGCGCCCTAGACACTTATCAACATTGTTCTCCTCTGGCAGACTTGGAAACTGGTTCACTGCCCAGTGAGCTTTTACCTTGACAATTTTCCAACATGCAGCCGCTCTGCTTCTGAGAAATATAAGTAGGAACACAATTTCCTGTTTCCCTGGATGACAACATCTCTCTGTCCTGTCTGTCTGCGAGAGAGCCGAGATGACACGTCTGACTGGTATTTTTCATAACTTGAGTTTAGCAGACAAACCACACGGGCACAGCGCCCTTCTAAATAAAATACATCTACAAACATGTATATTCAGGCAGTCAGCGTGATTTATTTACACTCACTCCACCCCCTCTCCATCTCCTCCCTCGTCTGTCTTCTGTCAGAAGAGAACTTCAAACACAGCCGAACGCAGGATGCCAGATCTCAGAGGATTTTAAACAATCCCGCCCCACCACCTGCATCTTTGTACTTTAATAAATCATCCAAGTTCTTGTTAAGGTGTGGTTTGTTCTGAGATGTGAGTTGATTACCAACATTCAGCTGTCGCTGTGACTTTAGTTTTTTTTTTTTTCATTTATGCTTGTTGCATTCCAGCTTTCAAATCCAATAAGAGTGTTCCCCAACATCACTGTTGCTCCACTTGTAAAGCATCAGTTTACAATAATAAATTGGAGATACATCTTTACGTTGCTGCTTGTCTCTGTCTGCCCCTGCACTGCTCCTGTATACACGCAAATGCTCCCTATACTATGCTGGGATCAGACGACACAAATTCAGGCCGGTTTTCAAGCACTTTGGTCATGATGAACACATTTCCAGTGTCAGAAATGATTATGAACGTTGGGACAATGAAGTGTAGTGTAACATAATTGAAGAGCAGAGATTTGGCGACTAGGACGCTCCGTGAAACCCCAATGAGAAGTCAATTTTTTTTTTCTATTTTCCTGCCAAGTCTGATCTAATCTCCTACGACATGCTCCTGGAACAGAGAGCTCTGACGCAGCATAACATACAGACACAAAAATGGTGAGGAGGAAGAGGGATGTTGCTGCTGCTGTTAGGTAGAATAGTGACACAGAATAATGTTTCATTGAGCTTTGGCAACAGTACCCCTGCCTCTTTGACATCTCCTCAAGGGACAACCCTTTTTTTATGTCTGAGCAAAACACATAACACTTTGGTAGCCATGATTGACAACTCCTTGCCCTATTAACTTGTGCAGTGTGATTGATAATATGACCATCATGGAAGACAAAAATATAATTTAGTCTGATCCCGGTATAAAATGGACTGAGTCCAGTTACAAACTTCACTTTAACACAGCGCGTATCGCAGATGACACGTTGGCACAAGCCATTACCATTACCGTAACTACAGTATGCATCGGAAAAAGTTTCTGAAAGCTGAGAAGTTGCTCTTCAAAGACAACATGCAGTTATTACGGTAATTTCCCTCGTGCTGCTGCAAGAAGCTGACAAATCAGCGTGTTTGTCACCAGAGAGTTTTTGGAAAAACTCCTGTACATAGTTTTTTAAAGGGGTCATATTATACCCTATTTCTCCAAGTAAATCTAGTTCTGTGACATGCTTTGGTCAAAATACCATAAGGATGAAGCACCATAGCAGTTCAATCACCCTGCCAAAATGGCCCTGTTCAGAATGCTCTATTTAGTAGTATCTCTTTACTGTAGGTTCACCTTAAAAAAAATTAAAACAAAATTCTGACACTGTGGAGCCAAGAACAGAACTTTTTTGGGGACTTCCAGAGTTTTTTTAAATATTTTTATATATATATATATATTTTTTTATAATTATTATTATTATTATTATTATTTATATGTATATATGGCCTATGTTAGAAGACCAAACAGAGACATGATAATATCATGAACAAAGAAAAAAAGTTACGCATTGCAGCTTGGAGATCATCCCATTATGTCAGCTGTTACAGACAAAAGCAGGCTGTTTATTTCTATAGCCACCAACCATTTAATGGAATAAAACTGTCATTGGCAGGTTTAAACAGCTGCAGCCAAGCTACATCATTAAACTAATGTTAGATGCACCGCTGTGAGAACGGCGACTTTAATGTCACAAGCTGACTCATTCTGAAATTGATGCTCTATGCATTTGTCTGTGAGATCTGATGACATGAACTTCTTTGACAGCTCACAGACTTTTTAGGAAAACTTTAATTCATGCCATCTTAAATAGTACTAAAAACTTTAGCAGAAGTTGGATGAAATGTAAATGGATTCATTTCTTAATTAACCCTGGCTGACACATAAGCAGGGTTCCGTCTTAATAAAATTTAACCAACTTTATAGGAGGCCTCGCTGTAGCTAATTTGCAGTTCTTGTCCCCAGCTGGGTTTTTAAAGGATAAGACACTGAAGCAGATAATCCAGAACAGTAAAAACAGGCAGAGAGAGCATAAAGATGTAGATGGAAACTTTGATTAAAAAACAAAAATTACTTTTTTGGTAAAAGTATCACTGTATAGAGAGAGAACTGCATAAGATATAAAAAGAACTGCTATGCTGCTATGCATTTTGTCTTGGGATAATGAAGAAGCTTCTCATTCCCCCTTTGCCAACCATGACAAGAGAACAGAGCTGACAGAACATCATGTCAGCTCTGGGATGAAAAAGGGTGAACAAAGCACAAAATTCAATAAGGGTACACATTGGAGAGTCTGATGGCAAGTTTCTGATGCCATATTTCTGCTGGACAGCAGGCTAAAGCCAATTACTCTCCTGCACCAAAATCCATAGAGAAAATCTGTGATTTTAACTCACAGGGACACAGGTGCTGCTGGTCTACTACTGCCGTGTTGACTAAATTTGTATCACTTTTAGGTAAATATGAACCAAGTCAGAAATAATTAAATCTAAATTTGTGATGACTATGTGGCCCTACCTCATGTAACCTTACCCTGAAAAATCTGAACTATCACGTATATGCAAAACCGATGAGAATACCACAGATCTGCAGATATAAAGGGTGCATCATAGAAATAATCTGATATTAAACAAATAACTATCATTAGTGCAGATGTTGAGTCACTTCAGCTCCACACTTTGATCATTTTCCACTCACAATTATAATTCCATTGGTCTTACAAAGTGATGGAAATGGAATCGGTCATTCCCCTTAATATGTATGACAAAATGACACCAGCACCTGCCACTCACTCATAGATGCATGCGCAATTTAATAATTTAAAACAAACTAACACGTTCGTTAGTGATCATGAATCCTCTCCTCTAACACCACCATCAGGCCAAACCTTGGCTTCCATTACACAAATATCTTCCTCTGCCCGGCCCAGTCTGTGATAGTTGTAGTGGTGTCCACTGCATTGCTTGACTTGTAAATTTCAAACACACTTGATAAAATTAGCTAAAATTGGCATTAGTGTGAGGCATATATGTATATATGCATACATATATATACATATACACATCTGTATACATGCATACATATATATACACATCTATATACATGCATACATATATATACACATCTATATACATGCATACATATATATACACATCTATATACATGCATACATATATATACACATCTGTATACATGCATACATGTATATACACATCTATATACATGCATACATATATATACACATCTATATACATGCATACATATATATACACACACATACATATATATACATAGGTCCATAAATATTGGACCTAACTGTTTGGTTGCTTTTGCAGTATGCTTTGGGTCATTGTCCATCTGCACTGTGCAGCGCTGTCCAATGAGTTCTGAAGCATTTGGCTGAATATGAGCAGCTAATATTGCTTGAAACACTTCAGAAATCATCCTGCTGCTTTTGTCAATGTTAATTTGTCAATTTGTTAATGAGGGAATAGCCCACACCTGTCCATGAAATAGCTTTTCAGTCAATTGTCCCATTACTTTTGGTCCCCTAAAAAGTGTGAGGCACATATAGAAAGTATTGTAATTCCTACACCATTCACCTGATTTGGATGTAAATACCCTCAAATTAAAGCTGAAAGTGTTTGTTTCATTTCAAATCCATAGTAGTGGTGTATAGAGCCAAAATAAAGAGAATTGTGTGGATGTCCCAATATTTATGGACCAACCAAAGAGTTTTTTTGTATATACACATATATACACATACATATATATATATATTTATATAAATATACACACACTACTGTCATACACACTTGTGTCCCCATTTGCACATCAAAAGAGTGGCGCACTGCTGGAGGTGTCCTTGAGCAGCAAGTGCTAAGAATCTTTTTATTCTGGTCACTGTGCAACTTGACCTTCTGAATATGGCAGTTGGTTTTTATTTGCAGGCAGTTGCCTCGGGTACTGTGGTTTAACTGCCACATCATATTGCATGGATATCAAAATAAAACACTTTTTCCTAAAAAGTCTTTATATGAACTGTTGGGCTTAAATTAAATGCAAATTCTGGTCACTTAAAAGCTATCAATACATTTAAACACAACTTATCTACACTCAGTCAGTATGATGGACAAACAAAAACATTTACTGCCAACAAATCACGATACAGGTAAGTGAAAACCAAAATGGTTTAGCCCAAAAACATAAAATCTTTAAGGGACAATTAAAATAACTTATTCGAAGGTTGGACAAGGTGGAGCAAAATCCAGAAGAAAAGGCTAGGACAATGCAAGCAGAACAAAACACTGAACAGGACATTAAACTGAGCACAACACCAAACTAATCTGACAATCCAACAAAGGAGACTGGGAGCACAGAGACTCAATGCGAGTGGGAGGCAGGGATAATGGAAGATAGGTGAAACACATCAGGGCAGGGCCAACAATCACAGGAAAGGAGTAAAAACAGGACCAAGACTGAGCGTAATTAAAGAGCAAAGACAAAAAGGAAAGTCACATTAAAAGTAAAACAGCAAACAGAACAACTGCAAAGCCAAAGTCCATGACGACAACAGAAAATCCAACAAACAAAAAACCCCAGAAGTGTATACCGAACTGAAGAAATCATAAAAGTCCAGGGGTCAGAGTTCATGACACATCATCTATACCACTGATTCTTTGAGGATTATGGAAGAAACACCAATCTACATATCTGTGAACTGTGGGAGTAAGTCAAAGTATGCAGAGGCAAAAAATAGAAAAAATTATGATAAAAGAGATTCTTTTACATATTCTGACATGATACTTCTCTCTTTTTTATTCCTTTTGTGATTCATTTATTTTCAATTCATATTTTATTTATTAGTAGGATTATTATTAATTAAAATGTTTTGCATTTTTCGACATCCCTGTTATAAAGCCACAGATGCCTTTCTTTTGAACTGCCACTTATAGACATTCATGGACTCTCACCTATTACTGTACTAAGTAAGAATAGTCCTTAACCATCACAATGACTCCTGCAGAAATCCTGCAGAGTTCCACTTTTACGTTGCCATTGAGTTTGAACGAGGGACCCAGGTAAAAATGAAGTTTCCATTTTGTGACTGTTTTTGTTTGCAGGATGTCTGTGATGTCACAATTCATGCACCAGTGATTCTAGTGTGGAAAAAAACACCACAGGGGAGAATAGTCACGGTCAGTGGGAATGGTGTTAGTCGCCTTTTTTTTAGCGGCTTCACCCAGGTTAAAAAATGCTAGGTTTACCCGCTAATTCTCTGTGTGGCCACCTCATCAGGCAAAGTGAGGACAGTTTGGCTGGTCCTTACATCTATTAAGGGCATTTTCAAGGTAAAGACCTGATTTAAGGGTTAGAATTGGGAATAAGTTTAAGTAAGTGGTTAGGCAATGCAGGCAGTATGTCTATGAGGGTCCTCACTTGCATCTGCATCTTCTTAGACGCAATCACTGCGTTGCTAAACCCTTCTTAATAATGCTACACATTAGACCTTTAACTGGTTATAGTTAAGGTTAGGGATATGGCTTGGTCAAGCTGTTCAAATGAATGGTCATTACAATTTCCTATAGCTGCACAAACCTGAGCGTGTGTGTGTGTAAGCTGTTGAAAATACACTTACAGTAGCTAGTAAGATTTCAGACAACAATGTAAAATGTTGAGTTTCATAGAGGGGAAAAAAAATCCCCTTTCTGCTGATGCACTGTGACATAAATAATCAGCCCAGGTTCAGCTTTCAGAGTGGAGGTAAATAACGTCAAACCTTTCCTGTTTATGACTCTTGATGATTGTACTGACTGTGTTACCTGAGAGATGGAATGTAATATGTAACATGCTCCTGTCAAAATGTCTTCAAGCTCTAGATGAGATAAATTTTCCAGGAAGCAGAAGGCGGTTATTCTTCTTCTTATGCATAATTCTCTGTGGACAGTGGTTGAAGGAAGTTTGCCGCAGCCACCAGTGCCTGTCAAGACACTCAAGAGGCTATTTGTTATTCTTCATCTGTGAGAGGGGCTGACATTTCCTATTGGCAGTGGAAGCACATCTAGCAATGGCCTCTGCCCCCTTCATCTCCTGTGGTTTGCTCAGCTGAAATGGGACAAAGCTTGCGGGGGCTTATAGAAATTCATGGGGGAACTCCTGAGGAGCCGCATCCAAGGCTTTTCCGAGGTGCCATGGTATTTCGAGACTGTGATCACACCCAGAGACTGGTGGATCACCTTGTTCCATATATTTACACAGGAACTGAAAGCGTGAAGATAATATTTGAAGCCAGCCGGCAAGTAAATATGTTACTGTGGCTCTTCCGTGTTTGAACAGGAACTGAGGAAATCAAATATTGCAGTTTAACATTACGGATGTTTAGGATTAATAATGTTCAGCCAATTACAACCGTAAAAATAAATTACAATCAACATTACAGGACAGATTATTTTTGATGGACGACATACATGAAGTAAATCAAGTTGAGACACAATGAGAATATAATATGAAAGTCTACCCACTCATTGGGAGTGTATGTTGTACTCCGCAAATCACAGGCATAGAGTGAACATAAAAATGTGTCAAAGCATTAAAACATACCATTAAATTCTTTAAAACGATAACAACTGACAGGGAGACTCAGGTGTAGGAGACCACACCAAGAGGTTTGAGGCAATAATCACTTTACGGGGGCAATAAAAGCTTGGTAAATAGGCAATAAATCAAGAAAGGGAAGGTTCAAAACACAGAGAAGGTCATACACTAGGAAATCATGATACTAAGTGCTCGGACGCTTTCTGAATGCAGACAAAACAAACTGGCAGAGGCTCAGTGTTGAGGGAAATACGAGTTAACTGGACAGGTGAAACTAATTAGGGGTGGAGCAGGTAACCTGAGCAGCAGCAAAATGACAGGATGTGAAGTCGTCAAAAAAATCCATATCAAACAGGATATGAAGAATAATGCAAACTGACACAAACACATGATCTAATGGCCCTTTTCCACTATGGTCCCGGCTCGCCTCACCTCGGCACAGCACAGGTTAATTTTCCACTACAAAAAAAGTACCTACTCAATGTGGGCTGAGTCATCACTGCATGGCTGCATGAAACTGCGGTGACACGAGTGACTAGTGACTGGAATCAGTAGAATCAAAAGTTGATGTCATGGTAAAAATTAAAACACAAAAGGATGTCCTCATTGCAGTTGTAAAACATGTCACATTTACTGCAACTGATCTCGAAATCTAATCTGACTGGATGCTATGTGAATGTATCACTCATCACTTTCACCACCAGGTGATCATTTTGCCAACACTTGGAGACTGCAAATGCTGACATACAGTAGCAGATATGAAATCATTTTGCAAATTGGTAAATCCAAATATTTAACCTTCAAGAGTTCACAATGTACAAATACAGCTTTTACCAATGAATGGAGTAAAATAGCAATATTTCCAAGGAAGGCCAGGATGAAGCCTCACTGAAAATAACTTGGTCACAAAAGAGGGTTTGTTTGTGTTTTTTCCAACCCTCGCCTGGTTCTTCAAAAAAAAAATTAAACTAGTTCTTAATATTGATTTCAGTTAATGAACACGATTATGTTTTGGTTTTTTTCAATTTCAGTTTTTGTTACTTTGTTAGTTTTCATTAAAAACTTCAATAACCTTGATATTGACACTACATTGGCACTTTAAATTATGTAAAGTTTGCTTACCACACTGGCCATACACTGGAGGCTAGAATAACTGGGCCCAAAAAACACCAGATTTATTACCGCATCAGCATCAGTTTTAGAATATTGAAAATATATTATTAACCTGGAATCATTCCATGCAAATGTCAAAAAAAGGATTTAGTTCATCTCTGCACCTCACCGTGAAGATCTTCCGTTCATCCATCATCTATTGCACCGATCCTCTAGGGTGGGATGTTCTGACAGCTGAGACTGGACGAGACCCTGAACACATCACCAGTCTATTACAGCGCAGACACAAGTGAAGAATAACAATCAGTCAGACTCACATTCACACTTACAGACTGTTTAGATTCTCTTCTGTTTATTTAACCAATATCTGTAGACTGTGGGAGTCCACACAGAAAAGACACAATAATGAAGAATCACTGTTGTTCAGCTATTAAACAAAGGAGACTATTGAAATATGTTTGTTTTTTTCTCCTCATTTCAGTGGCCTGGTGGATCGCAACTAACTACGACAACATAGTAGTTCGGTAAAGATCACAGTCAATGGCTGGATTTGACACAAAACTGTCAAAATGATACAAGACATTTGGCATCAAGCTATATAAGCTTTTTACCAAAGTTCTGCAGCTGTAGTTAGTTGTGCACTTGCAGTATCTCATCCTGCACAGTAATGTCCTCAGGTTTGTGATTTGATTTGATTTATTTTTAAATGATTAGTTGGGAAAGTGATCAAGCTGCAAATCCAACACCATGTTTACTTCAGGATGCAAGGTAAATCAATTTGGTGCATACAGTTATCCCACTTGTATATGAAAATTGTTGATTATTATCACATATAATGTTACATTATTATGTTACATTAATCTTGGTATTATGTCCATTTTCTCGGTCTAATCCAGGATCACATTGCAGCGGCAACACCTTGGGCAGTTTTCCTGACATAGCTTTTCACAGACAATCTTTCTAGCTCCTCCTAGGAAATTAAAGGAGCTCTCAGGCCAGATGTAATAAATAATCCCTGCTGTGGGTGATGGCTCTGTAACCCAAACCTCTCCTCCCAATGAGATGTGCCAGGAAGGCCTCCAAATGAAGTCTTCCAGGAGGCATCCCAATCAGATACCCAAAGCACCTCAAGAGCAGTAGTTCTCCAAGCTTCTCAACTCATTTCAGCCTCTTTTAACTGTCATCTCATTCTTTACCAGAACTCATAATTGAGAGCTTTACTTTCCAGCTCAGCTCCCTCTTCACCACATGTTTTGCGAATGTAATTTCACAATCGCAAATCAATCCAAGCAGGGGGTTTTTCTTGAATGAAGAGCACATTTTTTTGTTATCATTTACAATTGAAAAGTCTGTACTGGAAGATAAACTAGGGAATCTGAGATCATTGTTAATGTTGTTTTCCAGCAGCAAATTTCTTTTAATTATGGACTCAAACAGGATGTTAACTTATTAGAAATTGGAAAACAAATCCCTCCCCAAAACCACTTTATCACCATGGAGGGTTGGGAGCTGTTTTTTCCCCCTCTGTCCCTGAAAGCATACTTTATATAAAACCATCAATGTTAGAATGACCATTAAATGCGGCTGGATGTTACAGCGACAAATGATGAAGGGCAAAGGTAAGAGGCATCAATTGACATTTTATTCCCAAAAACTCAGTAACATAGTTCACAGGCAACAAGCTTCGCCCTGACCAGTAACACAGACAGATGGAAAATGGCGCCTTTTATCCTGTGTCCCTGATTGTGAGCTCTGGCCCTACCATTTGCAGGTGAACTCTCCACATAATTAACAACAAACAATCAACAAACAATTTCATTTTTTAACTTCATATTTTGAACATGTTTTTACCAATTTTTAATAATGCTTTTTAACATTTATTTTATTAAAAATAAAGTCTGTATCACCGTTAAGAACCCCCCAACAACCTAACCATTGTCCACCAGTTCCCCTCTCCTATTTTCCCACTTGGTCCGTCCCGGAACCATAAATAAGTTCTCGTTTCCTTTGGGACTCTTTCGCCCGAACACCATGCTGCAACACAGAAGAAAAGGTGAGTGTCTTGTCCAACTTTAACACCTGTTTACTATAGCCCTCTTAACACAATTTCGCCACAGAAATTATTAACTTTAGTCATGTATTCAATCCTCAATATTCACAGTGTCATTGTCTCAATTCTCCTTCCTTTCCAGGAACCCTAACCCTAACCCCTAACCCTGCTCCAGGACAAACAATTATTCAAGGAAATTTCTACACTTAATTCAAACATTCAATACCAATTATTAAAATGTTTCATAGACGATGTGCAAATGTTCTGTGCAAAGCTGCAATAAAGTGCCAATTAATATTAAAGTGTCGGAGTGCTATTTTTATGTTCAATGTAAACGTTGTTATGAGAGATGTTAAAATGCAATAACTCAAACCCAAAATAGTGCAAAATTCCCAGTAATGAAGTTCCCTTCGTTACAATCAGCATGAAATACAAGGTCTTTGACATATTTTGAATTTGTATCTGTGGCTTTTCTTCTCACAAAATCTGTGTGAGTTATGCGAGTAATTGAAAATGTGTGGGCTTGACCCAAACTACTTGAAATTATACTTGAAGTTGTACTAAAATTTGAAAGAAAGAACACATGTGTATGGTGTTTCCTCCATTCTCCTGTTGCATGTTCTGCTTGGATCCTCTTAATGTGTTCTCTGCACAATTTATCCCTCTTCTACCAGGAACCGTCCTTGAATTTTTGGAGCAGTGCATAGTAACATAGTTTTGCCAAGGGATGCTGTATAGTATACAGCATGCAAGACGTCCAACGCACTTTCCTTCCTTCAACAAACGTCAAGAGCTATGACACCATTATCAACATCTTTAAAATGTTTAAAGAAACATCTTTAAAACAGTTCCAGCACGACTCGGCTTGGCAGGGCTCAACTCTACTCGCTTTTATTTTATGCTTTTCCATTAGGGAGAGTACCTGGTGCTTTTTTAGTACCTGCTCTAGTGAGGTTCCAAGCGAGCTGAGCCGATACTATATGTGACTGATCGGTCAGACTGGAAGTCATGAGCGCGTAGTCCGACAAAGGGATTAAACCAAACAATGCCAAACTGCAGATGAGTTAAAAAGACTTAAAAATCTAGGTTCACTTGTAAAAACCAGGAGTCTGGTGTATTTAGTGACAGCAATGCCAATAGACAGAGTCAGTCGGACGGAGTCTGTGCTCTGGTCATGCAGGAAGTACTGAACTAGTCTTTTTAATTAAAGGTAAAGTAAGTAGTTTATACTGACATCTAGAGGAGAGGCTGAAATTTACAACAACGAACTGCTCATCTGCTCACCCCCTCCCTTCCCTGAGCGCTACGGTATCCTCAGCCGGTCAAATGTCGTCCTCGTCTTGTGTCTTTGTCTTTCTCCGTGCCAGCAGATGAGGTTCTAGTATTTATTCAGACAACGAGAGGGAGGGGGAGAGGACTAGGACGAGGACGAGGGACAGCTCTTCGCGGCCGCGGTAGAGCGGTCAGAAGCCGGCGAGGGAGAGGGTCGAGCTACCGTGGCCGTAGCAGACGAAGCAGAGAGACTAGCATAAAAACAAACAAAGAAAATGTATGCAATTACCATACTGAATAACTCACAGCTCAAATATTAGACTCTACTATTAACATTAAACCCATTAAACTAATGCAGTGTCATGAACTAGCTAAATTAATAATTAGCAAGTCACAGGCAGATTAACATTCCAATAAACACTATTGAATGGTGCTGTTAACATGCTAACACATTAGCCTATAACAGCTGTTCTCCTACATGTCTCAGTTGCAGTACAAACAACAGGGATTAGCAAGTTAGAAAACACACATAAGGCACTTAAAAATCACGCAAACATGTTACTTTAACTTCTAAACAGCTTGTTTACTTACAGCCATTGCTTTCTGAAGCATTAGAAGACAGTGAGGAGTGAAGACTGCTTGCACCTGTGAGCAACTCAGACTGGGAGCTCTTTCCCATAATGCATTGTGACTTTCACAAAACTCTTTCAAAATAAGTACACTGAAAGCTTTTAACATTTTAAGTGCTTTTAGATATTAAGACCCATGGATTATCATTTACTTTTATAAGGAATTAATGAACTTTTGTCTCTTAAGTAACAGTAACAGACATATCAACAATACAAACAAATGCCAACATGATACAATTTACAATGTATTCAGTTTTCTCCACTGCTCTCAAGCATTGTGCATGCAGTGTGGAGGCAGCAGTGTTTCACCAGCCTCTCAACCATTGCCTTGTTAGTAAAAAGGTGGTGGATCTAACTCATCCAGATGCACCACAGTGGGCGGAAAGAAACTTTCACTCTTTGATAGCACCGACCTTCTGCATAACACCAGTGTCATGTCAGGCCAGGTCTTCAGGTCAGCTCACATACTGCTCACTTGTTTATTTCCCTTCTTTCTTTTTTTTTCTTTTCTCACAGTGATCTTCAGTAGCTGTTTTTAGTCCAACTCTCCTGCAGTGACAGTGTAATAAAGTGTGATGACAAAATAGGCTGCTTGAGTTTGGGGGTTTTTTTCTGCCTCTTTAAAAGTACAAAATATTGTTCTGGTTGGAAATTAAAAAAAAAAAAAAGTTTGAACTGTTTTTAGCCGAGCAGTAAATTATGCATGTCATTCATTATTCATACACACTCATGAATGCATTATTCAGTGCACAAAAACTATGATGTTCATTCACACAATAATAACTTAAGTGGATCACTGACAGTTCATGAATGGTTAACCACCAATACTGGTGTCTCCGCATAACTGGTCAACACCGATCACTGGAAAAAGATTGTTTCTTCACTCGGCTAATCTTGTCTAACTGAGGATAAAGCACAGGCTGCTTTACATCTACTCCCTCTGTCATCCTCAGTTATGGCTCAGGAAGTGATGTCAATATCATGACAGGAATACGTCTCTGGGGGGGTTTAATTAGTGGTTAAAGGACAAAGAAAATTACACTTTCACATCATTGAACAGTTCAGTGTAATGGAGTTCTCAATCAAAGTGAAGTTACTGCTGCTGAAACCAAAACAGTGTGTCACGATCTCACCTGCACCTTCCTCACATTATTATTTATTATTATTATTATTATTATTTGTGTGTGTGCTGCTGTTGCGTGCTTTTCCTCCTTCTCTCTATGCAGGGGGCGTGGTTGACCTACTTTCCCTCAAGACGCTGGTGATTGACTACACCTGCGCAGCTCCGCCTCACCTGCTTCTGTTCAGCAATCAGGAAGACTTCAAAGCGGAGCCGTTCCCCGTCACCGGCGTCAGATCGTTGTTCATGTTCAGTCGGTAAAGTCATGCTGTTTGTTGTTCGCTTTAAACTTACCGTCAACTGGATACTCACCCGTCTCTCCTCGCTCCAGGTCGCCACGTCTCCTGCACCTCCGAAACTACTGGTCGTTGTCTGCTTTCCCTACTCTCCTGGGAAACTCCTCTGCTGACTTCATCTCCCAGTGAGTTTGTTCCGTGCTGGAACTTCGCCAGATCGCCGAGCCAAACTCTCCGCTGCTGTACTCTCACTTATCTCTCTTCTCTCACTCAATCATTCACTTCCGCCTGTTTTTGGAAGTCGCTTTTTGTTTATTAATTTTTGTAAATAAATATTTGCTTTTACATATACCAACCGTCTGCTTTCGGGTCCACCTCCTGAGCTAATCATAACACAGTGCATGTAAAGAACTTCAATTTGAATGAACAGAACTCGGGTGACTGGATGAACCTCTAGTCCACATGTGTCAAACTCAAGGCCCGGGGGCCACATGTGGCCCACCACCTCATTTTATGTGGCCCGGGAATGATTAATTGGTCTTAAAAATCTGTGTTAAAATAGGTCTATGCTGCTTTAAGGGGTGCGTTGACCATAAACTACATTTCCCGCCACTAGATCGCAGTGAATCAATGCATAATATTTGTAACTTGAATAAGTAATAAATAGAGAAAGTTATTTAGCAATATGTTACGGAATAGTTACCTTTATTTTAAATTATATTTGTTTACATTTACTCTGTATGTTATGTGGCCCTTTCAGGGTAACCCTTATGCTGATGTGGCCCTCAGTGAAAATGCACATTTAAACAACCGAGTTTGGTTTGATGGAGGATGAATGAATAGGTGAATGGGTGAGTGTATGCATCCACTAAGAAACAGTAATCAATGTTGTCCTCAGGCATACGTCACTTCATCAAATCAGAATAAAATAAACAAATTAAACAAATTAATTTACTGGTGGTAAATGTATGGGTTAGTGAATACACCCAAGCATTAAATTACCTCTCCTCACAAAACTCCTCCCCTGTGAGCATGTGTAACCCTCCCACCATCTCGGTGATACAGCATTAAGTTCTCAACAGCCTCAACGAAGGATTTACAAGAAAGACGGAGGTGGAAACTTGCTGCCGCTGAACAGAGAGAGAGAGTTTCCTTAAGGCTCAGTAACATGGAGCCAATTGAAGTTAAATGTATTCAGATGTGGAGAATGAAATGAATAAAAAAACGACCAAATGACAACTTTCAAAATCAAGTAGCAGACATTTAAACAGTATTCAAGAGTATTTAATGCTGCACTGTGTAACCTTTGGTAATTATTGTTGTTTTTTTGCAGTAGAATAGCTGCTTCTTTGTGTTTCCAGTCATATTCCAGTAAATGAATAGACGTGTCACGATCCCACCTGCACCTTCCTCACTTTTTTATTATTGTTTGTGTTTGTGTACTGCTGCTGCTGCTCCTTTCTTCCTTCTCACTCTGCAGGGGGCGTGGCTGACCTACATTCCCTCAGACGCCGGTGATTGTCTACACCTGCGCAGACCGCCTCACCTGCTCCTGATCAGCAATCAGGAGGACTTATAAGCGGAGCTGTTCCTCTTCACCGGCGTCAGATCGCTTTTCAACCTCAGTTGGTAAAGATATGCTGTTCTTCTTTCGCTTAAACTTACCTGCTGTGGATACTCACTCGCCTCTCCTCGATCCAGGTCGCCACGTCTCCTGCACCTCCGTGAAGCCACTGGTCGTTTCCTGTTTCCCTGCCCTCCTGGGAATCTCTTAGTTAACTCTAAGCCAGTGAGTTTGTTCCGTGCTGGAACCTCGCCATTCTGGCGAGCCGATCCCGTAGCAGCTGCACTCACTTCTGTCTATCGCTAACTCACTCACTTCAACTAGTTTTGGAAGACGCTTTGTTATTCCTTTTTGTAAATAAATAGTACTTTTGTTTTGAAATATACTTGCCGTCTCCGTCTGCTTCCGGGTCCACCTCCTAAGTCAATCCTGACAGGAAGTCAGTATTTAGTACATTAAAGGAAAGCTGCTCAAACTTTTGTGTGGGGGAGAGTGAAAAGTGGGTCATAGAAAAACTGCTGTGTTTTGTTGGTTACTCGGGTGTTCACAGGTTCTGCACTGAAGCTTCAAACAGCTGTAGTTTTCTATTCTGGGCATTTCAAAAAGACATCGTAAATATACCTATTATATTCTGAGGCTACAACCACTTAAAACATGGCATTTGCTTAAGCAGCGAATCCATCATGACTCATAGAATGTTCATAGTAAATAGGAAACATCAGGGAGAAGCTCAGGATAAACGATACAAAAAACTTGTCAACAGTGGTTGAGCCTGAAGGGGAAGCTGACCCTCAACAAGAGTCAGACCACAACCACCTTAGTCTGGGAAGATACGTTACCATAGTTACTTGGTTCAAACTTCCTCAGGACTGCTTTATGATAGTAAATATCCACAAAATAAGCTGAGAAATCACTCGATGGTGCTTAGAAACCTGCTGCGGTGAGATTAACTTAACCTAGAGGTTCTTCCATCTGAATCATGGCTGACTCTCACTCGGATTAAGAGACGCATTTAATGAATCCACTTAACTGATTATTAATCATTACGATATTGGAGAGAATCAATTCAACATAAAAAAAAAACTAGATCAAATTAACATATTTGCCATTTTCTGACATTGTATGTAGGAAATGACTACCAAGTGACCAAGTAACTAAATAAGCATTAATTCAGAGTAACCGTGCACTGTATTTCGTTGCATGGCTGCACTTCACCCTTGATTCTCTGTTTGACAAGTGCACTCGTGACATGAGACGGTTGGTATGCAGCCGAGGCCTCCCGGGAGAAGAACAATGAAGAACACTAGGTGAACGCGGCGTGGACATTTGTCCTACACAGTAGAAAATGACAGAGAAGAACGAGGCACTTTGCGGGACACCTCAGAGCCTCACCACCTGTCTTGTCGGCCTAAATCACGAAGCGGAGAGCAACCTCATCCTCACAAATTCATAAAAAGTCATAAATCCCCTCCATTTCCCAAATTAAATTAGGATATTCTTTAATATAATCACTGACAGGTTCATACACTTATGTACAGGAATAAGAACAAAAACGCAGCCAACAGCGTGTCTAACAAATAATAATATTTGTCTTTCTCCAAAGTCACAGTGAAAACCCTTACCCTATAACACTCAGATAATGACTGCACAGATGCTATACTGTTAATGTTAATTTGGTGAAATGTAGAATCAATATTGAGCCTCTCGGTTCTTTTTGTCATAGTGTAAATGACTCTATAACTCATCTGTTTTGGGATTGTACCTTTTGTCAGACTTTCTGGAATGACCTCAATCACTCCAGCTTAAGTAGACTAACTAAATAGATTTCATATTGTTTGGTTTTATAATTAAAGGTCCCATGTTATGCAAAATCCACCTTTTAATCATTTAAATCCTTATATTTGGGACTCTGGAGGTCCTATCAGTCGGCAAAGTTTGAAAAACAGATGACTCACTCATGTTTTTTTGGTCCTCCTCAGTCTAAGTACAGGAGATGAAAATATGCGATGTTGACTTCCGCACTCATTGGGACGTCACAATGCGCTGAATTCCGTGAGTGCTGGCGAGGGCAACAGTATCCGAAAACCAGAAATCCGCAAAAAGTTCTATTCTTGGCTCCACAGTGCAGCACAGAGTCCTACACAAACTTCCAGCCTCAGAGGATTTATCTGTCCAGTGGATACATGTTATGAGAGCAATGTGCCTGCCCGAGCCTACAAATCATCACTTTTCCAAATGCTAACTGCTGTTAGCTCCCAGTAGCCTCTGTGGCTGATGTCATTTCCTGTCACTTAAAGGGACACTGTGTAGTATTTATGGGTTTATATGACCCACTTTTGTACACATATTATGTGCTCCTGCATTGTCTAGTCGCTGTATAATATTCTTTGTTTCATTTTCGTAGTGTTTCAAAAAGTCATGTAAAATAACATGGTCGCGGGCAGCTACTGCATTGCCACGACGCCATGTTTCTACGGGAGCCTGTAAGGACAAACGCGAGAGAACAAATCAAGCGTCGCTTTACTTGTAGCAGAAGTCCCGCCTCCACTCTCTCCGCTTCGTCTGCTACGGCCGCGGTAGCTCCGCCCTCTCCCTCGCCTCACGAACCTCATCTGCTGACACGGAGAAAGACGACGTGGACGACATTTGACCGGCTGGGGATACCGTATCGCTCAGGGAAGGGAGGGGGTGAGCAGAGGAGCAGTTCTTTGTTGTAAATTTCAGCCTCTCCTCTAGATGGCACTATAAACTACTTACTTCACATTTAAGTTTCTTTTTTTTTTTAAGGTGGACCTTTAAGGTGGACCTAAAGAGATACCACCAAACCGAGCGTTCTGAACAGGGCTGTTTTGGCAGGGTGATTGAACTGCTGTGGTGCTTCATCCTTAAGGTATTTTGACCAAAGCATGTCACAGACATGTTCATTAGGACATCAAGGAACTTGGTTAACTTGGAGAAATAGGGAATAATATGACTCCTTTCAGGAAACTTTACATTCTTAATTTAATTTAATTTAAGTTTCATATCTACAATATATGAATCAGAAAGCCGATCTAAAAGTCATCCGATCATATGTCTAATCCCACAAACCCTAAAGCACTTTGTAATGAATTCTACTACTCAAACCCTCTTTTTCTCTTGTTTATTTTCTTTGTTTACATTTGCTATTCTGCTCCGAAATGGATTGTAAGAACAATTTGCACTGCATGTTCTCTAAAACTGGATAACCCATATATCAATTAAAATAAATAAATAATTAAATAACATTCAGATTCAAGTTCAGTTATGAATTTTCAAACCATTGCTGTTCCTGTAAAGCCCACCAACAGGGGGCCTAATATTTTCGAAGCAGGCATTTGTGACAGCAGCAGAAGAAAAAGTGGGAATGAGGGAGCCACTAATGGGGACAGGTCACAGTAGGAAAAACACCGGTGTAAATAATAACTGATGGCTCATTTATCATCATTTCATGGCTCATGTATCATTTGGCTTCCTCAGTTTCAGGGTTCAATCTCACACTTATATTACTATACACGAAATAAACAGAGCCATTGTTGATGTGATACCTGTGCTTTTCCTGCAAAAACATGACATGATGGCTGCTGGGTCACAGGCCAATAAGATCAGAAGTAATCAGCAATTCTCTCTCAAATCACTTGATTTTATTGTACATTATGATGTATAATATTATTTCACAGATCATTACACAGCACGGCAGGTGCATGGTAATTTGCTATGGGAATAATACAAAACTCGTTATATGGACATCCTGGGGGTGTATGTTTATAGGTCACATATTCTTTTTTTCCATCTTCTTATGTGTTGCTGAGTCAGAGTACAATTAATTTCATATTGCATTTTTACTCACGATATAAAGTAGCAATCTGTGCAGAAGTCATAAAAATGGACCATTTTTCTTCACTGTGACTTATTCGGGTGTGTTTATATAGTCCGATTGTTTAGGTTGTGGTAAAAAAAAAAAACAGATATAAGACACTCTATATTGCACATTCTTATAGTCCCTGTATATACTGTAATGGGGGAAAAAGCAGCTGAAATGCTCTAATGCTCTGTTCTAAGGGTTAAAGATACAATATGCAACATTTCAGCATTAAAATATCTAAAAACGACCATTTCCAATCCTCTTTAAATCCATAGAAATTCAAATTTATGTTAAATATGGATATATATATATGTATAAATATATACATATATGTATATATAGCCTTTTAATGCAATCATCCGCTGTACACCGGCATAGAGGCTTCACAAAGCTTTGACTGGATTTAATAAGCACCAGATCGGGGGGACATGAACACACACTTTACACTCTTACACACTTTCCTACAGCTCTCCAGAGTATTACGCAGCTCAAGCTGCATAAATCCCACTTACCTCCATGTCTACCATAAAACACAAAGGAAATGTGCAGCCATACTGCCATATATGACGGCTGTAACTTCCAGGGCAAACCCCTTATGAAACATCCGAGTGGCCTTTTGCATTTGCATTTTTATTTGTCACGAATGGATCACAATAATATGCCCGGATAATAATTCTCATGATTCCGCACTTGCTTCATGATGTTATCAAATCAGGCCTTCTGGTTTTTGTTTGGCTTGAGGGAACCCTAAGTCAAAACAACAGAAATTACATAGCGTTTTCTTTTTTTTTTTAACACCGTTACTGAAATCGACAGTGTCTTAACACATCAACATGTCCACCCATCATCTGGACCACCCAGCTGTCACGGACAGTCAACATGTCCACCTTCAAACTCCACTGACCTCCTCTCGCTTTGCCTTCACATAGTTCTGGGCAGGACGGTGTATATAGATGACAGCTCAGCTTTCACTGCTCGAGCACCGTCCACCCTTGTGTCAAAGCTGAGAGACATCAGCTCTCTGGATGTTTCACTTCTTTGGATGTTTGACAGTGAGGGTAAGTGGCTGAAAATCATCGTCCATGCACTGACCTCATCAGCGCTGCCTCCTCACAGCGCTGCCGTCTCTGTCCTCTGCTTTACACAGACTGAATACTTATGACAAGTCTGATAACTGTGATCAAGTACTCATTAGGGATGGTGATGAGTTGGCAAACACCAGAAATGTGTTTGACCTGGACGCACGGTGCCAGACAAACAAACTTTCTTTCATTATTGATAGGACAGAGGGAAAATCAGCATTGTCCTTGGAAGGACATGGACCCTTATTTGACATTGAAAAACTGTATAAAATAGTACTTGAAATTGTACTACATTGAATTTCTGGAGTTTGGACTGACACACCCAGATAAAACTGAGCGGCTTGTGGGCAAAAACTGGCCGGCAAATAATAATATCCAATTTTTTTTTTCAAAGGATTTACTTACCTTCACAAAAACAATAAAGCCATGCAGAATTCCGAGGCCTTTTATTCTGAAAAAAAACAAAACATGAACCGAGTCAAAGATCCGAGTAACAGTCTGCAGCAAACTCAAGTTACTTTTTAAAACACATCTCATAAAGGTCACATATTATGCAAAATCAACTTTTTAATCATTTAAATCCTTATATTTGGGACCATGGAGGTCCTATCAGTTGGCAAAGTGTGAAAAAAAGATGACTCACTCATGTTTTTGTGCTCCTCCTCAGTCTAAGTACAGGAGATATTGATGTTGACTTCCGCGCTCATTGGGACGTCACAATGCGCTAAATTCCTGGAATTGTTGTCTTGCAGCGCTCCGCTTTGTCCGTAAAACACGCGAGAGTGCTGGCGAGGGCAACGGTATGCGAAAACCAGAAGACCGCGAAAAAGTTCTATTCTTGGCTCCTCATTGCAGCACAGAGTTCTACACAAACTTCCAGCCTCAGAGGATTTATCTGTCCAGTGGATACATGTTATATATGACGCCAATGTGCCTGCTAGAGCCTGCAAATGATCACTTTTCCAAATGCTAACTGCTGTTAGCTCCCAGTAGCCTCTGTGGCTGATGTCATTTCCTGTCCCTTAAGTTTCATTTTACTTTTTTTTTTAAGGTGGACCTTTAAGGTGGACCTAAAGAGATACTACTAAACAGAGCGTTCAGAACAGGGCTGTTTTGGCAGGGTGATTGAACTGCTGTGGTGCTTCATCCTTAAGGTATTTTGACCAAAACATGTCACAGACATGCTCATTAGGACACCAGGGAACTCTGTTAATTTTGGAAAAAGGATATAATAGGAGACCTTTACATTTTTATACAACAACAAATAGTTACGATTAGAAGAACAATTAGAAAAAAGGTAAAGAACAAAAACAGGTTGCAGAATACAGACTTTACCATTATTTGTGGTCGTCTGTTATCCTTTCGCCAACTTCTCACCCTCCGTTTTTATGCACAAATTGAAAAACGCACATACAAATAGGCTGATGGAAATCCATCCACTGACTGAAAGTACAGCATGTACCCATTGCCTCCTGACAAAAGGGTTGCTATCACACTTTTCTTACAACTTCAATTTGTACAATCCCTCGTGTCACATATTAATGTTTGAACTCAAACGCTTAAATGTGACATTTTGGCAAATTGCTTCATAATAACGATTTTTAAGAGATGTAATTCACAAGGAAGGACTGGTTCGCTTTTCTGCAAACCCTGGCAGATTATTTGCACTGTTTTAATCGGGTTTAGTAATGATGTGTTCGTTTCAGTGTTTCAAGTAATTATTGTGAAGGAAAGGTAAAATCAGTGCAAAGTGTCATATGTATGGCTTTTAACGACAGTCGTGTTCATGTCGGGTTTATTGCAGTGAAGCCAGAGAAAAACTAAGTGTCCTTTTGGTATATTTTCAATGTCTTCTTTTTGTTACTTTTCAAACTGAGGTTTTTCTTTGTTTGGTTTGTTTGGTCCTAGAAGAACATTGCTGGTTTTTTTTTCACTTTCTGCAAACCATTTGTGCACTCTGCACAGGAAATAAATAAATAAATGTTTGAATTGAACTCTTCGTCAAATAGTTTCATATGTGTAATGGCAACAGTTTGAAGAATTGTCACAGTTCTCACATGACTCCGTTGAGGAGGTGGGTATGAGGAGGATGTTGGCCAAGCGGACATGGATCATGGACGACCCGTCTCATCCCCTACATGAGACTGTGGGGGCCTTAATCACACAGACTGCTGCACCCGCAGTGCAAAAAGGAAACAGCACCACAAGTCATACATCCTGACTGCTATCAGTACAATGTCGCACTGTGACCACCTTTACTTGCACTACTCCACCACTGCTACCTCCACCACACACCTTTTGGACAGAATGTTCACACTATAAAAGGAAAAAGACGTTATGAAAACATATATAAACATTTTTCCCTTCACCTAACCATGTGCTAATTGTGCCAAAATGCCCAAAACATTTTCATCAACACAGATACCTGTGAAAAAAACCATCATCGATTTGTTGCAGTGTTACGAGTACCATGTTGCAGGCATCAACAAACATGGTGACCAACAAAAGAGGTTATTTTATTGCGCTTGATCCGAAATAGACTAAAATTGAAGCGTATTTCGTGCCGGTGGAACGTGAGACCGCTGAATGTAAGACGTCCATCTGCCGATGAGAGAGATCAATGACAAGGGGCATTTTCAATATTTCTGTGTCCCCCGCGACTTTTGACAAATTGCTTCGCCGAATAGCCCTTTAAAGGGCACATATTATGCAAAATCAACTTTTTGCAACTAAACTGACCGTTCTGAACAGGGCTGTTTTGGCAGGGTGATTAAACTGCTGTGGTGCTTCATCCTTATGGTGTTTTGGCCAAAGCATGTCACAGACAGGTTCATTAGGACACCAGGGAACTTGGAGAAATAGGGTATAATATGTAGTCCAAAAATGGTAAAAACCGTCAAAGTATATAGTATGTCGTCCAAAATTGGTCAAAACTGTCATAGTATAGTATGTCGTTCAAAAATTGTCAAAATTGGTCAAAAACGTCATAGTATAGTATGTTGTCCAAAAATGGTCTAAAAATGTCATAGTATAGTATGTCGTCCAAAATTTGACCAAAAACATCATAGTATAGTATGTCATCCAAAATTTACAATTTTCTGGGAAAAAATAATTGTTCCAAAATTTGACAAAAACTTCATACTATACAATGTTGTCCAAAATTGCAACATGGAAGGCTGCCCCTTTAAGTTTTTGCAGCATCTGTTGCTTTTGAATCAAATATTCCTCAAAATGTAATATCACGTTTGTCCACAGGAGGGCAGTTTCAACAGTTGAGCAGCCATGAATGATGTAATATCACATTTGTCCACAGGAGGGCAGTTTCAAAAGTTGAGCAGCCATGAATGTAATATCACGTTTGTCCACAGGAGGGCAGTTTAGATAAATCCATTTGCAATCTTCCACTTCCTGTTTGCCATTTGGAGCCAGCAGGAGCAGGAGGAGACACATGGAGGACGAGGAGCAGCTGGAACCAACATGTGGTAACTGCTGCTTAAAAATGATCCACACATTTCTCTGATGTTCTGTTGACACTCTGTTTACAACTGTTGTTAACATCCGACCTGAGTGATCTGATCACAGGTGTTCACATGCCACCACATGCTGCTGCTAATGCTAATGCTAATGCTATTGCTAATGCTATTGCTATTGCTAATGCTAATGCTAATGCTAATGCTAATGTGAAGTCACTGCTCCACAGTAAACAAACACCTTTCATGTCATTTGTCTTCACATACAAATGATGTTGAAATCATCAGAGACAACATGATACGATTTATCACGATATTTGAAAAATCATATATTGCGTTATACTGACAGTGCTCGTGAAAGTGAGCACTTGGCACCATCTAGTGGACTGAACTATCAATTCAGAGTTGCATTTACACTTCTGTTCAATATTGTCACAGTGTGTCTCCGACCACCTCCTGTCGTGTTTTGGCAAATCGGTTAGCAATCTGGTTTCTTGGTTTGTGGACAAAACAAGACATTTTAGAACATCATCATTTTCCAGGTTTAAAAAACACCTGATCAACATTTTCTGCACCAAAAAATGAATCCAGTATTTGTATATGGAGCAGTAAAGTAGGATTCACCAGTGATTTCATCACCTCAGACGGACGTTAACAGCACTTGTCAACAGAGCCTCTGTTTAATGTGTCTGCATTGATTTCCATTGTTAACATGTGACTTTAGTGAAAACCACATTCACCTGTTTGCTGCTTTTTCAGGCTGAAGCCAGTCCAAGTCAACTGCAGCTTAAGAGCTCTTCATTGTTGGGATGTTAACACAGGAACTTGATCAACACTATTATTTGTCCAAAATGAGTGTTGATCAAGTTTCTGTGTGAACATCTCAACACTGAAGAGCTCCAAACAGCTGCAGTTGACTTGGACTGGCTTCAGCCTGAGAAAGCAGCAAACAGGTGAATGTGGTTTTCACTAAAGTCACATGTTAACATGTAAAAAATGATGTGCACACAGATTACTCACACAGAAGTCTAATTAATGTGTGGATGATTTTTAAGCAGCAGTTACTGGACACCTGGACCCCAACTGTCTGGTGGACTTTCCAGGGAGTGAACCCCTGTCATTTTTTTTATGGTTTTTTTTTATGAATTTTGGGGGAAAATGTGTGAAATAAAATGACATAACCCCCTCCTGTCATGTCTGTGAATTTCCGGGGGGACACAAGCCCAGCCCCGTTTCCCACCACCACACCAACACCAGTGAGTAATCTCTTGGGACTGCGAGGTGGAATCGAACCAGCCACCACCGGACTGACACAACCTTACGGTTGTGAATGAAACCACTACGCCACACATCCCTGTGAGATTTAGTAGCTCTTGGTGTATTTCAGTGTTCACTTTGGATGTGGACCCTTAAATGTTGGACTATAAGGGAATTGAACCCATAATCCCAGGATCTCAATGACTGCTCCTTAACCAGTTGAGCTAAGTCCACACTCTTTTTCCCATCATTCGAACTCCTATTTACTCTTCTTGGTTGAATATTGTATTTAAAATGCAGTCCATGCAAGATTTGAACCCATGCTCACAAGAACCTCAGGAACTTGAGTCGTTCTCTTAGTGCCATGTGCTATCTGTCCTTGTGTGATTTTCCTAACATTTGGAAGCATTTCAATAATAGAACTCATGACATCAACGTATTTAATTATTTTACAACGTCCGTCAGGCACAAGCAGCCAAACAGTTAGTGTAATGGTTTACACACTTGTCTTTGGAGCAGAAGACCAGGGTTCGATTCCCACTTTATGCATGCACATTTTCTCCCCATGTGATTGACACAGACACTGAGGTCTGGTTGTATGACCATCAACACTAACTTTGTGTGGAGTGTGGAGGTGTGGAGAGGGGGGAAGTGGTGGTGTGGAGTGGGGGGAAGTGGTGGTGTGGAGTGGGGGGAAGTGGTGGTGTGGAGTGCTCAGGAGTTGGGGCAGTGTGGGGGGTAATACACAAATACAGGGAGAACATGCAAAATGGCATGCAGGAAAGTCCATGTTCCAACCGGGATCTGAACCCTGTCCAAAGACAATGTAGTAACACACTACACAAGTGCTCTACCAGGTGAGCTATTTGTACTTATGTGCTTTTTCCTAAAATTTGGAAGCCTTTCAATAATGGAACATGACGCCGACGTATTGAACTACTTAATGACGTCCGTCCGGCAAATGCAGCCAAACAGTTAGTGTAATGGTTTACACACTTGTCTTTGAAGCAGAAGACCTGGGTTCGATTCCCACTTGGAGCAAGCACCTTTATGCATGCACATTTTCTCCCCATGTGATTGACACAAACACTGAGGTCTGGTTGTATGACCATCAACACTAACTTTGCATACACACACAGTGATTTACTGTGGGGGAGTGGGGGTGTGGTGGTGTGGAGTGTGGAGGTGTGGAGTGGGGGGAAGTGGTGGTGTGGAGTGGGGGGAAGTGGTGGTGTGAAGTGGGGGGAAGTGGTGGTGTGGAGTGCTCAGGAGTGGGGGCAGTGTGGGGGGTAATAGACAAACACAGGGAGAACATGCAAAATGGCATGCAGGAAAGTCCATGTTCCAACCGGGATCTGAACCCTGTCCAAAGACAATGTAGTAACACACTACACAAGTGCTCTACCAGGTGAGCTATTTGTACTTATGTGCTTTTTCCTAAAATTTGGAAGCCTTTCAATAATGGAACATGACGCCGACGTATTGTACTACTTAATAACGTCCGTCCGGCACATGCAGCCAAACAGTTAGTGTAATGGTTTACACACTTGTCTTTGGAGCAGAAGATCTGGGTTCGATTCCCACTTGGAGCAAGCACCTTTATGCATGCACATTTTCTCCCCATGTGATTGACACAAACACTGAGGTCTGGTTGTATGACCATCAACACTAACTTTGCATACACACACAGTGATTAACTGGGGGGGAGTGGTGGTGTGGAGTGGGGGGAGTGGTGGTGTGGAGTGGGGGGAGTGGTGGTCGAGTGGGGGGAGTGGTGGTGTGGAGTCAACCAGACCTCAGTGTTTGTGTCAATCACATGGGGAGAAAATGTACTAAAGGTACTTGCTCCAAGTGGGAGTCAAACCCAGGTCTCCTGCTTCAAAGACAAGTGTGTAAACCATTACACTACCTTATTGGCTGCATGTACCGGACGGACGTTAATAAGTAGTACAAGACGTCGACGTCATGTTCCTTTATTGAAAGGCTTCCAAATTTTGGGAAAAAGCACATAAGTACAAACAGCTCACCTGGTTGAGCACTTGTGTAGCGTGTTACTACCTTGTCTTTGGACAGGGTTCAGATCCCGGTTGGAACATGGGCTTTCCTGCATGCAGTTTTGCATGTTCTCCCTGTGTTTGTGTATTACCCCCCTCACTGCCCCCACTTCCCCCCACTCCACACCACCACTCCCCCACAGTTAATCACTGTGTGTGGATGCAAAGTTAGTGTTGATGGTCATACAACCAGACTTCAGTGTGTGTGTCAATCACATGGGGAGAAAATGTGCATGCATAAAGGTGCTTGCTCCAAGTGGGAGTCAAACCCAGGTCTCCTGCTTCAAAGACAAGTGTGTAAACCATTACACTAACTGTTTGGCAGCATGTGCCGGACGGACGTCACTAAGTAGCACAATACGTCAACGTCAAGTTCCATTATTGAAAGTCTTCCAAATTTTGAAAACAACTCACAAGTACAATAGCTCACCTGGTTGAGCACACTTGTGTAGAGCGTTGCAACCTTGTCTTTGGACCAGGGTTCAAATCCCGGTTGGAACTTGGGCTTTCCTGCATGCCATTTTGCATGTTCTCCCTGTGTTTGTGTATTACCCCCACTCCGCCCCCACACCTCCCCCACTCCCAAGCACCTCCACTTCCCCCCACTCCACACCTCCACACTCCACACCACCACACCCCCACTCCCCCCCAGTTAATCACTGTGTGTGTATGCAAAGTTAGTGTTGATGGTCATACAACCAGACCTCAGTGTTTGTGTCAATCACATGGGGAGAAAATGTGCATGCATAAAGGTGCTTGCTCCAAGTGGGAATCGAACCCTGGTCTTCTGCTCCAAAGACAAGTGTGTAAACCATTACACTAACTGTTTGGCTGCATTTGCCAGACGGACGTTATTAAGTAGTACAATACGTCGGCGTCATGTTCCATTATTGAAAGGCTTCCAAATTTTAGGAAAAAGCACATAAGTACAAATAGCTCACCTGGTAGAGCACTTGTGTAGCTGATACTACATTGTCTTTGGACAGGGTTCAGATCCCGGTTGGCACATGGACTTTCCTGCATGCCTTTTTGCATGTTCTCCCTGTGTTTGTGTATTACCCCCCACACTGCCCCCACTCCTGAGCACTCCACACCACCACTTCCCCCCACTCCACACCACCACTTCCCCCCACTCCACACCTCCACTTCCCCCCACTCCACACCTCCACTTCCCCCCACTCCACACCTCCACACTTCCACACTCCACACCCCCACTCCCCCACAGTTAATCACTGTGTGTGTATGCAAAGTTAGTGTTGATGGTCATACAACCAGACCTCAGTGTTTGTGTCAATCACATGGGGAGAAAATGTGCATGCATAAAGGTGCTTGCTCCAAGTGGGAGTCAAACCCAGGTCTCCTGCTTCAAAGACAAGTGTGTAAACCATTACACTAACTGTTTGGCAGCATGTGCCGGACGGACGTCACTAAGTAGCACAATACGTCAACGTCAAGTTCCATTATTGAAAGTCTTCCAAATTTTGAAAACAACTCACAAGTACAATAGCTCACCTGGTTGAGCACACTTGTGTAGAGCGTTGCAACCTTGTCTTTGGACCAGGGTTCAAATCCCGGTTGGAACTTGGGCTTTCCTGCATGCCATTTTGCATGTTCTCCCTGTGTTTGTGTATTACCCCCACTCCGCCCCCACACCTCCCCCACTCCCAAGCACCTCCACTTCCCCCCACTCCACACCTCCACACTCCACACCACCACACCCCCACACCCCCACTCCCCCCCAGTTAATCACTGTGTGTGTATGCAAAGTTAGTGTTGATGGTCATACAACCAGACCTCAGTGTTTGTGTCAATCACATGGGGAGAAAATGTGCATGCATAAAGGTGCTTGCTCCAAGTGGGAATCGAACCCTGGTCTTCTGCTCCAAAGACAAGTGTGTAAACCATTACACTAACTGTTTGGCTGCATTTGCCAGACGGACGTTATTAAGTAGTACAATACGTCGGCGTCATGTTCCATTATTGAAAGGCTTCCAAATTTTAGGAAAAAGCACATAAGTACAAATAGCTCACCTGGTAGAGCACTTGTGTAGCTGATACTACATTGTCTTTGGACAGGGTTCAGATCCCGGTTGGCACATGGACTTTCCTGCATGCCTTTTTGCATGTTCTCCCTGTGTTTGTGTATTACCCCCCACACTGCCCCCACTCCTGAGCACTCCACACCACCACTTCCCCCCACTCCACACCACCACTTCCCCCCACTCCACACCACCACTTCCCACCACTTCCCCCCACTCCACACCACCACTTCCCCCCACTCCACACCTCCACTTCCCCCCACTCCACACCTCCACTTCCCCCCACTCCACACCTCCACACTTCCACACCACCACACCCCCACTCCCCCACAGTTAATCACTGTGTGTGTATGCAAAGTTAGTGTTGATGGTCATACAACCAGACCTCAGTGTTTGTGTCAATCACATGGGGAGAAAATGTGCATGCATAAAGGTGCTTGCTCCAAGTGGGAATCGAACCCTGGTCTTCTGCTCCAAAGACAAGTGTGTAAACCATTACACTAACTGTTTGGCTGCATGTGCCAGACGGACGTTATTAAGTAGTACAATACGTCGGCGTCATGTTCCATTATTGAAAGGCTTCCAAATTTTAGGAAAAAGCACATAAGTACAAATAGCTCACCTGGTAGAGCACTTGTGTAGCTGATACTACATTGTCTTTGGACAGGGTTCAGATCCCGGTTGGCACATGGACTTTCCTGCATGCCGTTTTGCATGTTCTCCCTGTGTTTGTGTATTACCCCCCACACTGCCCCCACTCCTGAGCACTCCACACCACCACTTCCCCCCACTCCACACCACCACTTCCCCCCACTCCACACCACCACTTCCCACCACTTCCCCCCACTCCACACCACCACTTCCCCCCACTCCACACCTCCACTTCCCCCCACTCCACACCTCCACTTCCCCCCACTCCACACCTCCACACTTCCACACCACCACACCCCCACTCCCCCACAGTTAATCACTGTGTGTGTATGCAAAGTTAGTGTTGATGGTCATACAACCAGACCTCAGTGTTTGTGTCAATCACATGGGGAGAAAATGTGCATGCATAAAGGTGCTTGCTCCAAGTGGGAATCGAACCCTGGTCTTCTGCTCCAAAGACAAGTGTGTAAACCATTACACTAACTGTTTGGCTGCATGTGCCAGACGGACGTTATTAAGTAGTACAATACGTCGGCGTCATGTTCCATTATTGAAAGGCTTCCAAATTTTAGGAAAAAGCACATAAGTACAAATAGCTCACCTGGTAGAGCACTTGTGTAGCTGATACTACATTGTCTTTGGACAGGGTTCAGATCCCGGTTGGCACATGGACTTTCCTGCATGCCGTTTTGCATGTTCTCCCTGTGTTTGTGTATTACCCCCCACACTGCCCCAACTCCTGAGCACTCCACACCACCACTTCCCCCCACTCCACACCACCACTTCCCCCCACTCCACACCTCCACTTCCCCCCACTCCACACCTCCACACCCCCACTCCCCCACAGTTAATCACTGTGTGTGTATGCAAAGTTAGTGTTGATGGTCATACAACCAGACCTCAGTGTTTGTGTCAATCACATGGGGAGAAAATGTGCATGCATAAAGGTGCTTGCTCCAAGTGGGAATCGAACCCTGGTCTTCTGCTCCAAAGACAAATGTGTAAACCATTACACTAACTGTTTGGCTGCATGTGCCTGACGGAAGTTATAAAATAATTAAATACGTTGATGTCATGAGTTCTATTATTGAAATGCTTCCAAATGTTAGGAAAATCACACAAGGACAGATAGCACATGGCACTAAGAGAACGACTCAAGTTCCTGAGGTTCTTGTGAGCATGGGTTCAAATCTTGCATGGACTGCATTTTAAATACAATATTCAACCAAGAAGAGTAAATAGGAGTTCGAATGATGGGAAAAAGAGTGTGGACTTAGCTCAACTGGTTAAGGAGCAGTCATTGAGATCCTGGGATTATGGGTTCAATTCCCTTATAGTCCAACATTTAAGGGTCCACATCCAAAGTGAACACTGAAATACACCAAGAGCTACTAAATCTCACAGGGATGTGTGGCGTAGTGGTTTCATTCACAACCGTAAGGTTGTATCAGTCCGGTGGTGGCTAGTTCGATTCCACCTCGCAGTCCCAAGAGATTACTCACTGGTGTTGGTGTGGTGGTGGGAAACGGGGCTGGGCTTGTGTCCCCCCGGAAATTCACAGACATGACAGGAGGGGGTTATGTCATTTTATTTCACACATTTTCCCCCAAAATTCATAAAAAAAACCATAAAAAAATGACAGGGGTTCACTCCCTGGAAAGTCCACCAGACAGTTGGGGTCCAGGTGTCCAGTAACTGCTGCTTAAAAATCATCCACACATTAATTAGACTTCTGTGTGAGTAATGTGTGCACATCATTTTTTACATGTTAACATGTGACTTTAGTGAAAACCACATTCACCTGTTTGCTGCTTTCTCAGGCTGAAGCCAGTCCAAGTCAACTGCAGCTGTTTGGAGCTCTTCAGTGTTGAGATGTTCACACAGAAACTTGATCAACACTCATTTTGGACAAATAATAGTGTTGATCAAGTTCCTGTGTTAACATCCCAACAATGAAGAGCTCTTAAGCTGCAGTTGACTTGGACTGGCTTCAGCCTGAAAAAGCAGCAAACAGGTGAATGTGGTTTTCACTAAAGTCACATGTTAACAATGGAAATCAATGCAGACACATTAAACAGAGGCTCTGTTGACAAGTGCTGTTAACGTCCGTCTGAGGTGATGAAATCACAGGTGAATCCTAATTTACTGCTCCATAAACAAATACTGGATTCATGGTTTGGTCCATAAAATGTCAGAAAATGTTGATCTGAAAATGATGATGTTCTAAAATGTCTTGTTTTGTCCACAAACCAAGAAACCAGATTGCTAACCGATTTGCCAAACCACGACAGGAGGTGGTCGGAGACACACTGTGACAATATTGAACAGAAGTGTAAATGCAACTCTGAATTAATAGTTCAGTCCACTAGATGGTGCCAAGTGCTCACTTTCACTAGCACTGTCAGTATAATGCAATATATGATTTCTCAAATATCGTGATAAATCGTATCATGTTGTCTCTGATGATTTCAACATCATTTGTATGTGAAGACAAATGACATGAAAGGTGTTTGTTTACTGTGGAGCAGTGACTTCACATTAGCATTAGCATTAGCAATAGCATTAGCATTAGCAGCAGCATTAGCAATAGCAGCAGCAATAGCAGGAGCATGTGGTGGCATGTGAACACCTGTGATCAGATCACTCAGGTCGGATGTTAACAACAGTTGTAAACAGAGTGTCAACAGAACATCAGAGAAATGTGTGGATCATTTTTAAGCAGCAGTTACCACATGTTTGTCCTCGCTGCTCCTCGTCCTCCATGTGTCTCCTCCTGCTCCTGCTGGCTCCAAATGGCAAACAGGAAGTGGAGGATTGCAAATGGATTTATGTAAACTGCCCTCCTGTGGACAAACGTGATATTACATTCATGGCTGCTCAACTTTTGAAACTGCCCTCCTGTGGACAAACGTGATATTACATAATTCATGGCTGCTCAGCTGTTGAAACTGCCCTCCTGTGGACAAACTTGATATTACATTTCGAGGAATATTTGATTCAAACGCAACAGATGCCGCAAAAATTTAAAGGTGCAGCCTTCCATGTTGGAATTTTGGACAACATTGTATAGTATGAACTTTTTGTCAAATTTTGGAACAATTATTTTTTCCCAGAAAATTGTACATTTTGACAATTTTTGGATTGACATACTATACTATTATGGTTTTGACCATTTTTGGACGACATACTATACTATGATGTTTTCGACCAATTTTGGAGGACATACTATACTATGACATCAAAAATGGTCAAAACCGTCATAGTAAAGTATGTCCTCCAAAATTGGTCAAAAACATCATAGTATTATGTCCCCTTTAAATAAAACCACAGCACACCAGTGAGTGAAGCCAAGTGTCTGGTGATCTCTCTACATTTTCTGGTTGCAGGGATAAACAGTTAAGCAGCATGTTTTAAAACGGGCACTGCGATTGTAGGTTGCTTCTTGGTAATTTTCCTGACTGATTGGACTATTGACTCCATACTGCCCCGGTGATTTCCAGTGGTATTGCTCCATTTCGGGCCGTCATCATAAGCTCCCCAGCTGGGCGCACAGTGACGATAGAAATAAACCTAACCATGGGTTCCTCACCGTTTGGACACTGCATGAATGTTTTTTTTTGAAAATATATATATATATTTGATAATACCACCATATACATCACAAAAACAACATTCGCTGTGCCCATAACCACACTGGTGCTAAACTCCTCCTACCTCCACTCTGCACATATCCCCACTATCAGAGGTAGTTTTTTTTTCCCCCCATAAGCCATCAGGGCAATGAACAGCAAGTGATGAACAATCAAAGCTGCTGGACTCGCACACTCCACTGAATTCTATCACTATAGACTCATTTGAAATTGCTCTCCATTGCACTGCCTGCACATATGTTTTACTATTAATGATTATGCCAAGGTTATTACAGTTTTTTTTTTTTTTTTTTTTAAAAGGTCCAATGAGTAACATTTAGGAGTATTTATTGGTGGTAATAAAGTGTATAACCACTTTAAAATAAAATAAAAATTGTTTGGTTGTCTTATCCTTAGAATAAACATTTTATTTGCACTTTAGACAAGGTCCTTGGTCTGCAGAGGCAGCCTGAAACATCCTGTGTATAAGACCAGCTGAAATGTACAATTTAATCACACAAATTTGCCGTTACTTTTCTGGTATGCGAAGGCCGCCATGGTTCGCTGATGCTTTTAGGGGACGGAGGAGGGAAGGGCAGACATCAGCATCACATCAATAAACCTCTCAAACATGTCCTTCGCATGGATCTTTTTCAGCTGCACGTCTGTCAGGTCCAAACACAACACACACTGCCGCCGCCGCCGCCGCATGTCATCAAGCATCGTTGTGACTGACATGGTATATGGTACCCTTAGTATATAAATATATATATATATGTATATTTGTGTGTAAGCTTTACACTTCGATCAACTTCTTTTTGGAAACCATTTTCACCACCATCATCATCATCACCATTTTGATACCAAATGCTTCACTAAACAGACGTGGTGTGTAGAGATTAGTGTGACACGTTCAATAATTTAGTGCGGGAGAATGAGAGGAGTTTTTTTTTTTTTTTAAATTACACTATCACTTCCTGAGACCAATTCCCTCAAATCCATCAAAGCCAAAAGCAGCAGAGTTTGACACAGATCAAGGACAAGTCCAGTGAGAACGAATGATGATTCTTATAGAAACGAACACATTTCAAACGGGCGCTCTCTAACAGAACAGAAGAGAGGGAGAGATCTGAATCTTATCAAACAGCAGACTAATGCACCGTCCTAATGCACCGTCCTGCCTGCAGAGAGACAAAAGGAGACTCCTTCAGACAGCAGCACCAAGCCTTTTTACACACAATACAGCCGAGCACTTCCGATGACTCATTTCTGTGCAAAAAGCCTCCAAAGCCTGCTTTTCCCCCCCTCTCTCTTAGATGTTCAGGAGACCATGTCCAATGAAGCAACCACACACACACACACTTAAAATATCCTGAACAGATATTTTATTTAGTCAATTTAACCATCTGGTTCACCTCTTTAATAACAATCTTTTGCTGCAGATTAAAAACCTGTCTTCAGTAGTGATCTTTCACCTCTGGATGAATTAATTCTTATTATTCTAGCGTCTTGCAAGCAGAACTTCCCTTTGTTCTGCATGCAATCAACACTATTAATTTGCTCAGTACTATGCACTTTTTTTTCTTCTCTGTGTTTTCTGTTGTAGTTCTCAAGTTGAAATCGGATTGGGACTGTTTTAATTGGCTGTGCTCTGTCGATGTTGTCCGACGTCTTTGTTCATTATGTTTCTTTGTTTTATATCCCTCTTTAAATACTGCCAACTGCAGAACAAATTGGCTCTTGAGGGACAATTAATCTCTGGACTGAGATCTTCAATAGAACATGTCAACTTTGTAAATGATGTTCCCCTTTAGAGGAAAATAGATGATTAAACACAGCATGAGTGGACACCCAAGTTTCCTCTTGAATCTAAGCCTAAAGTTTGTCTGTCAAAACTTGTGCACAGGTCACGTTCTCATTCAAAGTCTCATGATCCTGATGAGAAGGATATGATATCTAGTAGAGTATTGTTATTTAACATAATTTGGGTATTTTTTTGTGTTGCTTCCACTGTCATTAAAGGAAATAATAATTTTAAGCAAGAATAGTGAATAGCCAAATCAGTGGGTGCAACAGCTGTTCCCTACTTAAGAAAAACCTTGAATTATTTCAGTATATTATATAATTTAAATCTGTAGCATCATTGAAAACTGTGAGCAATCAGAGCAGAGCAACTCTGCACTCAGTCCTGGAGTTACTACCGAAGCAGCAGTTTCTGCCACCCTACCACACAGTGATCCATTTTGAAAACCCATTTATTCACCTGTTTGAGCACAGTTCACATTGTTTTTCCTCAGTCACCTTTGATGAAATGGGGGGGGGGGGTCAAGATGTCACAGGTTTACACACAAAAATGGAAGACACTTAAAAACACCAGGGGCAAATATTGCAATCAGAAAGACAAAAATCAAAGAAAGCAGCAGATCCGGAGACTTTACAGGAGTTCGTTTAATCGCAATGATTTCTGGGGAGGGTAGCTGTAGAGGGAAGAGCTCATACAAACACTTCACTGTACATTAAGATTTACACTGTGTGGGGACATGGTATATATTCTCGTCTGGACAAGTGATCTCCAAATCAAGCAGTTTCCTGTACAACAAAAGGCCTGGGGGTGGGGAAGCCTGGTTCCCAACTCCTCACCTGAGCTGCGTTTGCCTCGGCTGAACAATGCTGAGCGTTCCACATGACCTACAGAGCTGGGTTAAAATAAACCAATTACAGACAGAGTACTGTCTCATATATTGTTAAGATGCACATACAATATACTCTAATACTATTTATTATATAAAGGACACTGAATTTGGAATGCAGATTGCAGTGTAGGCAGATGGAATCTTTTCAGTCATTTTCAAAGCAAACTCAGGCTACAGAGTCGGTCTGCACACTGATACAAAGCGAGACAAAGCAGGACAACTTGCATCAGTTTCATTTCACAGAAAGTTCTTTGGCCTCCACCCAGAGATGTTGCCTCTGCTTCTCAGACTGGCAGGGGGGGAAAAAAGACATGAAGCAGGACATCAACAACCTGCCCACACTTCAACATGTGTCCCTTGATTTTTTTTTGTAAAACCATCCTTTGTTGTCATAATAAAATCAAAAGCATGAAAATAAAATGAAAGTTTATATAACTCTTTCATGTCCATTTTATGGGAGGTGTTGTCCTCGAATTCACTCTTCTTCGCTCTCGTTCTCGTGCTCCATGTCTTCCTCTCCGTTCGCTTTGGATTCTGTTCTACTGTCTGGATTCTCGTCTTCCTCATCCGTTTGTTCTTTCTTGTCGTCGTCCATTGCCTCGTCCTCATCCCAGTTCTGGAGAGGACAAAAAAAACATGCATTAATATACCGTAGTAACAATACTCATCTATCAATTCATGCATTTTGTAGTAAACTACATTTACATAAAAAGAGAGAATTTATGCAGTTCTGATTGAGGCCTAGTGATATGAGTTTCTATGACCAATGTCAATCCTAGGAAGATTTTTATTGAAATAAGTCACAATCAGCTGATTACTGATAGCCCACATGTTGCTGAGCCGGTCTATATCGTACTTACAGAGTCATCATCAGGAAGACCTTCATCACCAGAGGCCTCATCGTCATCAGATGATTCTATAAAGGACAAGTAGAGACGGAAATCCATCAACTGATGCTGCAAAACAATGGTTCTCATTGCACAGGGCCTCCCCTCCCTGATTCAAGTAGTAAGTGAGAAAGAGAGAGAGGGGGAAAGGCTTTCTGTGCCCTCACTTGTGTAGAAAATTCATGCAGAGGGATTTGCAGGTATTTGCATTTCAATACCGTGGCACAGGCCTTCGGTTATGACAACAGCACCAACTGTGTTGCGGCAGGGGGAAATGTCAATATGATTTGCGGGGGCTTTGTGCACCATTAGGTCAGCCAGTCGCCAGCTGCTGCAAACGGTGACTTGTGGACTTGGGTCTAAACGGTATATACAAACAGTGCATACATTAACTGCGAAGATGTCTATATGGTGAACAAAACAAGACTCGGCGTCATCAGGGTATGGGGCCAAAGCTGACATCACGATCACCTTCTTTCTCCAAATTTGGAGTACAAGTATAAGATATATGAGGGCAACTGACATTAAAAGCTAATTTAACCAATAAGACATGCTGGGCAACATGATAGCCTTTCATGTATCTCCACTTGAAGCTGTTCCAGATTGCAACGTTGAGAAGGAGACATTTGGGAATCTGTGACCATTATTAGAAATTGTGCTCATCAATTTAGTCGCGTGTGTGTCTTCAGAAATATTGCTGCATTGTCTAAGCACAAATTGCCAATGTTTTACCATTTTGGAAGCAAGTGGAGGGAACAGTTTGCATCTCTCCTGGGTGACTTCAACTTTATTCACTTCATTAATACAGACTATATCCTATATTCTGACATTTCTGTAGACATGCTAATTACACCGGCTCATGCGACAGCATTGCAATTAATGTATAATTAATGTTATCCATGCAGACGACTGGTGCGACAATTAAAGAGGCACACTAAGTGTTAGCAACAGCAAGATCACTTATTAAAACCACCTCACTAACTCCACACAACCTGACCAATCCATGAACAAGTGACACAAACTCTGAGGGCCAACTCACACCGACAGGGTGAAGGTTTCAACTGAGAGGCTGCTCATTCACTTTAAATTGGGCATAGTCAAGCACTGTAACTGCAATATGGCTGGATTTCCGAGAGTCAGCGAGAGCGCCGGCCAATCAAATCATTTTGTTGTTTAAGCTCCAACACAACACTGTGCAAACAGAACTCTAAGAAAAGCTATGTCAGACAGAGCGCACCGGGGTAGGAAATTAAATTTAAAGTGGGCTTTTGAATTTGTTCCAAAGCAATTTTATCACATGTGGGGAAATTTTGTTTTTTAAAAATACATATTTGCAGACGGTCTTTGGGTGTATGGCATATTGTTTGCCTTTGTCTAACTCCATCTGTTGAAGAAAAGGCACGGCCTGAAGGTTCACTTCATTCTCCAGTTGCTTTTTACACAATTCTTAGAGAACGCCCACTCAAACCTGGTTGAGGCATTACTTCAATGATCTCATAGATGCGAAGGGGGGCTTGATGCCCTGGAAACGACACAGGAGCTGCATGTGGTTTAGATGCTTAGTTGGCCATTTCATGGCCAGTTCACCATCTATTTTTCGGGAGGCATTAAAAATACCCGTAAATTGAATTTTAAAGGGAATTTCGGATATTTCAGAGGCCTTTTACCCTAAGCCTACGCTAATTTCAGCCATGTCAGATACCACTTAAACATACATCTAAGAACATAAGTAAATCTTGCCAGAAAGTCAGTCATATGGACATCTCTGCTGAAAGAAACTCCCCATCCTGGACCACTAAAGCACTGGAACTGGGGGTGGATCATTTCATGAAAACCATTTTTCAGCATGGTTCAATAAAGCTTCATCTACAGTGAGGTAATGAGTATAAACAGAGTGGGGGGCCTTGTTGTGTTCTGCTTAGATGGGAGGATCTGAACACTGCCCCTCAGGTTGCCAGGCAACAGGAGTCACGTTTGCATGCATCATCAAGAATGTGTGCATCCTTCATAAAACTCCAGTCATAGAGTAAAGAAGTCTTAAAGAGGAGTCTTAAAACGTGAACGGAGGAAAAGGAATGCCAGCAAGAATAATGAGAATCGGCAGGATCCCAAAGTCTCAACTGTGACCTGCTGCACTACAGCATGTTCAGAGTGTCACTACAGCCACAGGTGAGCCTTTAGAAATGTGTACGTGAGGAGGAAGAGTGTACACACAAGATCTCTGTATTCTGGTCAGCTGCCGCTCACACTGCTTCCCCAGACTGTCACATCACAGGGACTCGGACAGATCGAGGTTAAAATGCTACACATTGCATTTGAAAGACTTTTGGGGAAACCGTGAAGTCACAGAGGAACAAGGACACACAATAGTATGAAAAATTCAAACAAAAGCGTGACACCGGCTGAACGACTCGGTTTGTATTCAGTGGAAGGGGTTAGGGGTCCTGAACATAAAAGGACACTGCAGGAGGAGCAACACTTACCCTCTTCATACACCAGCTTGGCTGTGTGGTCAACCTCAGCAATTGCGTTACTGCTGTCACTTGCCACCACCTAGTGTTCAAGAAGCAGACAAACATTAGGGATTCTGTGAAGGATTTATTTTATCTTCAGTTTTTTCTTCTTTTAGGACCACATCTTCACATAAAACAAGAATTCATGTTTCATTGTGACACTCTATTCGCTTAGGGGATGGATATTTGCATAGTGCAACGATTACATTTTGATAATTACATGGTTCACAGAGAAATAAGATTTATTTTTACCATTTTGTTAAAAATAATGGACCCATATATCCAACTGCTTATTCTAGAAAATAATCGACAGAAAGGAGGCGAAATAACATTGTAACCTGATGTTCCTACAACAGTGATTTCATTAATAATTGATTGTTTGGTCCATAAAATGTCCAGTTATTCAGTTATTATGGAGCAAATAAACCAGAAACGATTTACACTTAAGAAGCTGAAAAAAAGGATTTAAAAACATTTAAACTGCAATTGTGTAGTAATATGCTGAAATGCTTAAATACAACTGCATAACTGAACCAACAAGTGAAGCACTGTGTTCAGAAGGAAGGTGTATGCTGAACTACTATATCCTCAAGGTTGGAATGATCAGCTTTCCATTTCCAAAACTCACAATCCTGTCCTTGTAAAATCTAAGGATGCACTGTAGTCTGAATTTATTGCAATGCCAATGTCGGCAACGCAGCAAAAAGGGGCCGTGAAAAATAATCTGTCTACTTTGACGAGCAGGTTGCCCCGCTACCTTCTCCACAATGTCACAAGTATCAAAGTTTGCATTTTTTCCAAATGATAATCATCCTTGTGAGATGGATGTGTCTGAGGACTGGGTCGGAAGGCACACGTTTTAACTCAAGGTTAAAAATAAATACAAGCAAAAAGACTGACAAATTTATTCACCTTTTCAAAGTTTGACTGAAATAAACCTTGTGCTGTCATTCGTGAAGCCTAAATGTATGACAAACATTTCAGATTTGATATACGGCATACATTTTTTTTGCAGCACATAAATCACTGATCTCTAGCAGTGGCCTGCATATTAATCGTAAGAAAAACAAAAATATTAGAGTTTAATGAAATATTAATATAATATCTAAAATTAACTGTAGAGGCGCGGTAAAATAAGCCATACGTTCAACTCGGGATTGGAAAACTGACACAAATTATATACCTTACCAGTCATAAATGTGGAAACATTAGCATGATTGTCATTGTACATTGCGAGTCTGGTAGGGTCTGCATTTTGTTTCCTTTTCACTTATTTTTGCCTCAGACAAGATACCTTATGCAGTCGATGGTGCAGGATTAGCAAGCGATCATGTGGAGGATACGCTCACTCTCAGTTCTCTGCACTACATGATTCAGCGTATGAATAGACTCAAAACATGCATTTCCAGTCAATGACATACTCGATAATTACAGCGCCTACCTCTGTGCAGAGTCTGGCTGCTTAAAACACTTCCATGCAAAGACAATTGGTAGAGTTTCGGCAAATGATGAGGCTTACCTGCGTCATTAGGAGATACAGTTTCCCATGCAGTTTCGTGAGTTTGTGGAACATCTTCACTCTACTCTCAATCATGTGATAAAGAACTCCCAGCTGGCTGACCAGGTCTGGCAGCTGTTGAATATACAGTTGAAGTCTCAGTTAAAGATTTAAAAAAATAAAATAAATAAATAACAGCAGAAACGCACCAAATGACAACACTCGATAAGAAACCCCTGCCAAGGACTCATCTCCACAGCTTACCACTGCTCTCATTTGGTCTACGTATTCAGCCTTCCAGTGGATCAGAATGTTAAAGGAAAATGCCATGGGGTCACCAAAGGTTTTTCTCACTTTAAGATCAATAACAAAAATATTCTGTATTTTGATAGACCATTTTACAGGTGAGATTGCAGTACTATGTTAAAGGTTACAGAGTTCTGGGAAAAAAACAAAACATTTGAGACTATGGGAATTTAAATCTTTTAGAATCTGTCTGGATTTTAAAAAAACCAAACGAAACAAAAAAAACACACTCCTGTAGTCTGATGCCAAATTAAAAGGACATATGGTGAGAGGAAATCAGTGAAAGTAGATTTAAATTAAAGAGAATATTTACTTGGACAAAGGGAGATTTGCACTGTGTGTTTGCTTTATTTGAATTGCTGTTTGTAGTGCTTAAGGACTAAGCACAACAGGCACAAAAGTGTGTGCCCCAAGCCCTGCCTGGTTAACCCATACTACAAAAATGTAGATTTAAATGTCATTTCTAAATCATTGCCACCCTTTTGAGCTGTGCAAGTACATTTGCAATTAAGATTGTTGTGTTTTCCTGTTACTGTGAAGTCTAATCCCATTTCAATTACTGCAAAAAGAAGACCAAGGCATATGAACCACCAAAACTGACCAGTGGCTAAACAGTATGCTGGGTCCTTTTAGGGCAGTTGTCTTGCTCCAACAACTTATTGTGTCCTTTCCTGTTTCAATGGTGCTGGGTTTACTACTTTGCTAATTTTGTTAATTTAATCTACTGCGATATATCACTCTCCTGGAGATACAGTCATTTTAATTTTTAACAGGCCTCACCCTCTGTTAAGGAAACTCAAACTCACCGTGTCACGCGCATAATTAAAAATGACAAGGTTACTGGTGTCTATGGAAACATAGTCATAACATGAACTTGATGGTTCATACCGCACAATTACAAGCACCGAGAGAATAAAGGCTGGTGGTTTCACATCAGTGAATATCTTCACTGTGACGCTGATCAGGTAGACTTACCGATGATAGGTATGATGTGTGGTGCATGAGGACAGCCTTGAGCCACCGTACCATGAGAACTGCCCTGTGGGAAGGAACAAATCAAACATGTTGAGAGGAGGCAAATGATTCAAACCTATAACTGATGCCCGTTTAATAACATTCCCAGTTCTGATTTTCAATGAAAATGACTGGCTAATCTACATTTTCACAACAAACAAGACAGACTTAAAAAAAAGTAAAACACGACTAAACAAAACAAGACCATTTATATAATGTCTCTCGTAAAACAATATTTAACTATCCCTAAATTAAAAAAAGTGTCAAACACTGAACTTCAGGCAAATTAAAGATGATCAGTTGCATTCACTTACGTGAAAGGGTGCCCTTGGAGCCTCTTTGTGATCTGCAGAGGAGGAAATAAATGGACACATTAAAGCTACAACAAAAGAAGTGTCCACATAACTTTAAATTATTAAGTTTAAAATCCCAATAGTGTGACAAATTGTCCAGCCAGATTGGCTGCTCGGAGACAAATGACAAAAATACACACTGAAAATTAAAACTCACTTCTTCAACTAATGGTAAAACAGCAGGGAGGGGTAACCGGGCAACCGTCTTCTTTATGACCATTTCTTTGCGAGTCTGGAATACTTTCTATTAGAAACGAAGAGAAAACAAAGTCATTAACATTTAAAGCACAGGCCAACACCTTCATCAAATAATCATTCAGGTCCACATAGTAAATTGTAAGTCTGGGTTATTAGAGCATTTACATTTAGACATCATTTAAATAAGTTGTAATTTCCACAATAAATATATCAAACATTATGCTTCCAACTTTCTAAACAGAAAATGGGCAGATTCTTCAGGCAGAACAAACCGATAAGACGGCGTAAGCGTATGTGTTAGTTTAGATGCCAGACTCACATTTAGGATGCCGGCATCGTTGCTCTCCAGGCCCTGCACCAGCAGCACTGCAAAATTGTCTGTTTGTAAAGAAGCCATCCCTTTAGGAGCTCCCTTCTCGGTGGACACAGAAGACAGATCGATTTCACCCAGACGCTCTGCTATTGACATCTAAAGAAGAACAACAAAGTTAAGTCAACACAACTTACTCACAGCGACACACAAGCTAAATGTATCCATTTTACCCCATTTAACAAATATTACTGGAGAAAACAGAAAAGACAAAGGCAGCATTACAAATACCACATATGCCAACTGTTGTAAAATACCAAGAATATACTAGTCTGAAAGCAGACATAAATATGCTAATTGTTTTTGCAGCAAGTAGCATCATCACTGATTGACTTAATAACATAAGGTGTGAATGCAATTAGTACGTGACCAATGAAATGGTCTCTCTTTGCCGTTTGGACTACTTGAAATCACTTTACACATTGCAGTTGACATTCACACGTTCAGTCAGTGCAAAAAGTCACTCTCCGTTGCATCACAATCATTATCACCATTACTGATCCTACCTCTTTTGTGTCCTTGTCTTTTTTCCTCTTCTCTGAACCCTGTGTTGTTCCCTTTACAGGGGCTTGGTGGCCAGGAAGCCCTGGCACCAACACTCTGCTCTTGGCGTTGACAATTGGGGTTTTCACCTGAACAGGGAGAAGTCATTGTCATTTTACTTTATCTGAAGTGATGATGGATATTCAGATTATATCAAAAAAGATGACCCGATTGTTACCTTGGAAATGGTGGTTTCCATGGAGAGGGATAGGCTGGTCTGTACATCCCTGGTCAGACACGCATGTCTCTCCGATGTGTTGATATCCTTTAAACAGGGAACGACAATGGCACGTAAATCCAAAATCGAAGGATAACTTAAGGGTGTAAACTCATAAAATTCACCAAAATGGAGTATACAACGTGGTTCTCTTGGCCACAAAGACAAGAGTGTCTTTCTTTCTTTCACAGAAAAACATAAAAACTGCATCTTACACATCTAAGATTTATCAATTGGAAGTTTCATGCAGCAGTGCTATGACGACTTTTGGGGAGGTGCTATAGTAATGGAAAACAATACCAAACAGTCGAGTAGTGGAGAGTTGTTGGAACACAATCGTACAAAAGCTCCATAAGTTCCTTTTGACTTCTAGCTCCGCTCACGTATGTAAATACAACAGAGTGCCTAACAGCACTTCATCTGATTAAAATCCTGGCACACGGCACACCTATTTCCACAGCTCCCTGCACTCACCACTCTCTCCATCACAGGCTGTAGGTGGTTGCCGTAGGCAAGAAGCACTGTTCTAATATCAGCTCCAAGGGCTGCTGCCAGCAGGGGGATGGGCACTGGGGAGTCCTTTGTATCCGACATCTGCACTGTACACAGTGGTGACAAGGGTTTCTTACAGGGTCTGTAGAGACAGGTGTTAAGAGAGACCATGAGCAGAGGAAGCAGTCACCATTGATTCAAATGTCTTCCTTGAGATTCAATATGTACGAACAGTGTTCCAAATGATGCAAAAACTTCGAATTACTGTACTGAGGAGAAGGGAATATTTGTCATCAGACTAAGTGTCATTTACCGGTAGTGCACTGTTCCTCAGCTGCCATTAGGGAGCAAATGCACCAACTTTTGAACGTGAACAAATATTAAAAATACTTTAAGACACAATGGAGAGCTCTTTAACTAACACAAACACCAGTTTGAGCTGTGCAGTTCAGGAAATGAGCTGTACCAGAAGAGCATCACATCCTTTCATTTGTGACAATGCAGCTCAATAAAAATCTAACTTTGGCTGCAAGTATGACCACATGAGAAAAAAAAAATAAAACATGAAACTTCGGAGGAAAATTCATTTTGTTTTAATTGCATTTGAGTCAATTCCAACTGGCAAATGTTGCCTAGCACAGTGTTTAATGTTTTAAGGGCTTACCCGTTCAGAAAGTGCTCGAAGAGATGCAACTGCCCATCCTTGCACACCACTGCCAGTCTCACCGCCTGTGAAAAATGAAATGTATTCACAGTCAGTTACAAAGTTAACAAAAGATATCCAATGTCGCATAACAGGAGATTTCGTATTAAATTCAACATTTTGCAATTATTGTAAGGTCATGGTAACCAAATACAGTTGAACAATATCACAATATCTTTGATTTAAATTGTTGGTTTTTTGAAAGCTGCATGTTAGCAAGTGTAAGGGCCAATTCCAATTCCTATCTTGACCCTCAAGCTCAACCCTTAATCTTAACTGGCCCTCAAAACCAAGTGTTGAGGGTCGTTTTGTCACTTAGAAATGGGACACCCCTTAAATGCAGATACGTCTTCAGACTGTGGGGGGCAGAATAACGCAAAAGCTGCACCCAGTATGTCAAATCCAAAAAAGAAGAACACATTTATGTCACGATTATTTATTGCGATCCGTTTGTCAGTCAAGTTATTAGATTGTCAGTTATTTATAAGATGATACTCATACAAATACCACAACCACGGACATATTCAGACAGTTACCACACACACCACGGCTTATTGAAAAGTAAACGATAGCAAACGATGACGTGTGCACACCGGCCGGCTATTGACCAAAGATTTCACTATAACAACCGTTTCTTGATATATTAATATACATATATATGTATACACACATACATTTAATACCCTAATATATATTAATTAAACCGTCCTTTCCTCACTCACCTCTTCTTTGCTGTTGGATGTGACAAGGTCAATGTGCTGTGGCTCATCAGTCAGTGTGAAGGAAACCACTGAGTTCTTGTCCTTTCCGTCTTCTCGTACTTGCCTATAATGAAACAACTCTCAGATTAATAACATGTAGAGGAAGGCCAGTCGAAACCTGCCAAATGAAGGCAGTATATTTTTCATTCTTATGAGGCTCTCAAGATGAACACTCACCATACACTGAGTAGTCGATCGTGAGCTGCGCCAGACAGGAAATAAAGGCCGTTGCTGTCAGGGGGTCGCGTGGTGGCAAAGCGCAGGGTCGTCACAGCTGTAGAGTGGCCTGTGAATTTCTGTACAGAGAAAATGTATTTAGTCAATCATTCTCTAAACGTCAGGTTCACCATTTCTTTCAACCGAGTTCATACTAAATGCACTTCAAACTCTCTGACGATAGCCCTGATTTGTTCAGATTGCAGCTTCAGAAACAGAAGGTATACATTAACTGCCGTCTAATTAATGAACAAATATAAAACACAATCAGCTTTATTTACCCTGTAAACCTCCTTGGTGTCCAAGTCCCACATCTTGATTGTGTGACCTGCTGAAAGTAGTAGCTTTCCATCATGGCTCACACACAAACTGGTCACTGCGGCACGGTCCGCCTTCCACTTACTGTGTCAACAAAGAGAACAATAGTTGGTGGAAGGAATCTCCCAATCATCAAATGAATCAAACATTGATCATACAATATAGTTGCACACTCCTTGTGAAAAAAATAAGCACTTCTGTCATTAAACATGGAAAGGAATAGATTGAGTGAGTGATAGTTCTGTAGAATTTTAAGATGTATGGCATTTCCGTTTTGACCACCACCATTTTGCAGCAAATCTGACAACACACTCACTATTGGGCTAGGATATATATATAAATATTTATGGAGCTTTGTGTCTTTAGTTTGCTTCCCCATTTCTGTGTCTCTTCTCATCTGATTGGTAGTAGCAGTTTTTTCTTTGAAGTTTAATTAAGACAATTATGCTAAATAATTGCAGTCAGAACAACCAATTGTGAACAGACAATGGCGATCATAAGGGTGATGGGCCTACGTAATGCATTTGCTTTTAACTCACAGGGCTGTGTTTAATTGTGGTCTTCAATATTTATTCTGAATCCCAAGATAAAAGCCTTTTCTAACTCGTCTGCACTTTTGTACAGCAAAATGATAATAAACTGTTTTAATTCTGGTTTGGTCAAAGTGTGTATTCTCAGTGGTGTCAGGGTTAAATACATCTTCCAGCACCTGGTGAATTGCCAGCATCTCCTTTTGACTCTAATGTCGGCAGCCAAGTTGACTTCCTTTGTTGTATCCCATCACTACATTTTTTTTTTTACCTAATCCTGAAAATGAACAGCTACGTTCCATTGGGTGCCATTGCACTTTGCCTGACAGCAACAGATGTACAAAGTAATCACCACTCCAAAACCATAGTGGACCACAAATGGGCTTTAGAAAGCATCTTGTGTGGATTTATGTTAACATTAAATGTCATGACTGTACCTACTGAATCTGCTACTATGATAACAGGCACCAGAGAAATGGTCTGCATGGTGAAATACAGTGATGCCAAATGGAAGATGTATCGGCCTTGAAAATGTGGCTTTTTGGTGCTTTGGCAAGATCATTTCATATTACTGATTAATTCAGCAATAGCCTTTTATCAAAATATTTAAGTGATTTGATTAAAACTAAGCTTTGTTCACAGTATCGCAACTAAATCTGTAGCATCATGGGAAGTTCTGACAAATCACAGGGAAGTAAACACAGAGAGAGGGCTCCTCTCCTATTGGTCGTTGTACTACACCTACTCTGTATATAGGTCTGGCAACAACTGCTTACTCTGCATAAAGAAAACTTTAAAATGGAAAGAGTTGGAAGATTAACGCAGTAAAAACATGTCAATGTCAGCAAAAACTTTCAGATATGGGGAAGATTGCTTGGAGTCAACCATCACATATTAAACAGGCATGTCCCTCTGTGCTCTTCCGATGAGGAGCTCATAACAGAAAAATCTGATTCAAGAATTCTAATAATCTAGACAATCAACTATTGGGGGTAAGTGAAAATATAATAAATATGCATAGACAAAACCGAGCTTTATCAGGGAGAACAGGCAAAGAGCATCGTCTCTCACTCTCTAAAAATGGCAGTGAGCATATGCTTTAAAGGTGTTGAACAGAACCATCATCTGACACTGGTACCTTTCTCCATGATATATTTGTATGAAAACTACAGAGAAACAGAAATATATTTTACAAATGAAGCAGCATCATTTGCAGTGTTTCTATGCTGTGACTGGGGGGAAAAAAGTGTCAGATAAGACAAAAAACGGCTCAGCCACTCAGAATCAGGTGGGACACAGGAAATTGTCTCTGCTGTCACTCAGCAGAGTCTGTATTAAGCTGACGGTAGTCTATGATAGGAAAAGATGGCAAATACATTTTAAAAGTCATAAATATCCAGGTCCCATTCATCGTAAAGGAAAGGAGTTTTCACAGCAGTATATTAAAGTGCCTTAGCACGGCAGTGCAATATTATCTCATACTATGGTGCAACATTCATCAACATTGAAATGAACTACAATTAAACAAAATTAGCACATTTCTAATATTGATTTATTATTACATTTCCACCTTGCCAATGTGACAGATAAGTCAGATGGGGACCCAAATCTTAACTACAGCAGTGCAGCTGCCCATTTTTAAAAACATACCCTTTTCTTTGATAAAGTTTATACTGACCTTCGCATCTTGCCGGTCTGCAGATCCCACTCAATAATGTTTGTATCGTCTGAACCGCTGTATAATAAACTGTCTTCAGGGTGCCACTGGACACAATTCACCGCTCCACTATGGCCTCCATCCTGGCAGAGACAGATCACAGGGTTAGCAGTGGTAAACAAACTGTCCCATTATTCAACAGTAAAGACTTCAAGTAGTTGCAATGTATCACCAAGTTTTTTTGGGGTGATACATTGGGGGGTAATTGTAGTCACTCATGGTCGGCTCTGTAAATATTAACACATTAATAATATTGGGCTAACTGTTTTAAGTCGCTGGTTACAACTACAACGGTAAATCTCATGAGACTTTGGTTATCTGATTTCTGGATCAAGTTATCAGAAACAGGCTGAGCAAATAGACTAGAGCTGCAACTAACGACAAACAAATTATGATGTTCTCGGAAGTCTTGTTTTGTCCACAAACAGAAATGATTCAGTTTTAATGCTTTCTTTGTTATGTGGAGCAAAGAAACCAAGAAAATAGTCAAAATTAAAAGCTAAAACAATCAGAAATCTTGTTTTACTGATGAAAAAAGCTTCAAACAGATTATCAAAATAGTTGACGATTAATTTAGTAACCGATTTATCGTTTCAGCTCTAAAATAGACGCATTTGACAGCCTGAAACTGATTTTAACCTCAAACAACTCTATTTATTCAGTGTTTTAGTTTTAATAAGCTTGTCTATTTGGAGAGGAGCCCACTTGACAATTCAGCTCATAATAAAAATTCCCAAAGCTTGAGATGAGAATGTCTCGTTTTGTCCCCAAACCAAAATTATTCTGTTTTATGATGTCCTTGTTACATGGAATAAAGAAACCAGAAAATATTCAAATTTAAGAAGCTAAACATACAAAAATCAGAAAGCATGTTTCGATGACAAAGACACAATGTGAAGTGTCTTTCCTCCGATAAGAATATACTTCCTGCTCATCTGGAGGTGTGTCTCACCAACTGTTGCTCAAACACAGTGCGAGTCCGTCATGTTGTTATACAGGGTTTACCCTCTGATATAGGGATGCACCGATTTTCATGTGATCGGCCGCAATCGGCATCGCGGTGTCACCGGTGATCCCCGTGGTTGTAAAAGTATGTCAAAGTAAAGCTTTGCCTGTAATTCAACTCGATTCAATTTAACTTAAGTGAACTAGCATCGCAAAGCTAGCTTCTTCTATGATTTCCCGACTGATAGACATACGACACAAACGCATTATGTAGGTGCTACCTAGGTTGCAATCCAATCACAGCATAACATTTTTATACCAGGTGTAAAGGGGGGGGGGGGGGGGGCATACTCTCTCAGACTCATGCTGCACTCTTACTCAGAGAGAGAGAGCAGTTCATGACTCTCTATAGTCATTGCTGGGTCAAGATTAGGGCTGCATCTTGACCAGCATTTTTGACCACAAAAATTAGCCGGCGATAAAATTTAAGCGTTATTGTTATTGCATGTTCCGCTTCATGCTCGTCTGTAACTCAAGCAAGTCCAGTTACCTACAGCTGACGCATGAATATGATGTCATGTTCAAATTTGCATGTAGTGACTTACATTGTGAATTTATACTGTATCGTGATCTTTAATAAGTGGATCGTGTCGTACTATATACTGTAGTACTATAGTATACTATAGTCAGGGACAACGGCACATCTGATACCAAGCAGAGCCTAGCTGAGTAGTGCTATAGCTGTATAATGGAAAAGTTCGAAAACACCAAATTTGGCACAGATTGGTTTCATGTGAAGCGGTAAATGATTTATAAAGCACCTTTTCATTGTTGATGACCACTCAAAGCTGCTTTAAACTACAGTTTTGGAACTCGCATCCATACAATTTTCTATCACACATCTTTCATAACCATTCAAATGCTGCTGCACAGCTGGTTAAATGTCTTGAGACAGACGAGAGGAGCTAGGAATCAAACCCACAACCTCCCAGTTGAAAGACAACGTATATTGTGAATATTGTGATTGATTATATGGCTTGCAATAAAAAGCAAGACAAAGCTAGTATTGTATCAGCAGCAGTTCAGAGAAATAGTGCATATGTTTTTACATTTCAGCTTTCTTTGAGGTAGAAATTACATTTTGAGTTAAAGGTTATTTGCATATTATAAAAAACATCTGAGGAACTGTTGTCACTTGTTATGCAGAGTGACTGTTACATATGACTGTCAGATACACAGCACTGGTGGTATCAGTGTAACGTGTGTAAACTCACCAAGGTACAGTGCAGTGCTCCCTTTGCTGCACTGTAGATGAGCACAGTGCCTGCTGCTGTGCCCATCGCCAACAGGTCTGCTTTCTCCTCCACCTGTACGGCCTCTGATTTCCTTTTTTTCCTCTTTGGCCCATCCTGAAACACAGGAGACATGTCAACATTGCCTGTAATACTGACATAGCAATGAGGGTAAACTACAAGTATGAGCAAGCTTAGTACACTTGAAAGATAACTCAGTCAGTGGTGGCCTTCCTGTTGAATTATGCTTCACCATAATAGCTGCCACTGAAAATTAACAATACAACTGAATGTCACCATCTCAAACTCACAATCACAACTAAGTGTATGTGCAAAAATAATAATTCTAATTCGAAGTAATCAACTAGCGCTAATAAATCACTTTAATCACTTTTGTAAAACTTTCACATAACAGATCCAATACAAATCATTTTCACGGATACATGCCGGGTTGTTATTGTTATATAAACCCATGACTAGTGTTCTACAGTTTACCGACTGGCACCACACACAGAGGAGAAAAACTTCTTGAATCTCTTCTTCTATGAGTGTCATGGTGGCACGCTTCTGCAGCTTTGCTGAGCTAATGCTAACTTTGTAAAACGAGTTTATTTCAGCGCCAGAGAGTCCACGGATGCTAATAATTGATTGACATGGGTAACTTAATTGAGACAATTATACTCAAAGGTGTATTCACACTGAAACACTCAAGTTAAGACACTGCCCGTGATTTCTTGTGCCACCATGTGGGACCAACATGTGCGTCCTGCGCAGCTGTTGAAAGCTAGCTAACGGCTAACGCTGCTTCCCTGCTAACCAACTCTGTCAGACCCGGGGAAGTGTCTGTATTAACGCACGGCTGTGGTGTTTGGAGTTTATATTCGCATTGTTTTGTTAATGACGTCCCGTTTACGGCTTAACATTGTACAACTCTATGAAAAACTCTCACACACACACACTTCCCAGGCCTTGCTAGCTCATGTGGCTAATAGCAGGGAATGTCTCCATCAGCCTCACGTACCTTTGCTGTCCGGCATGGTCCCCAGGATATGCAGGTACAAGTGGCACTCAGGTGGGCTGAAGGCACATATTCTTGGTGAAGTGTTTTACTGTCTGTGTTCCAAACACGAAGTCTGCCATCCTGGGCGCACAATGCTAAGTACTGTTGTGCTTTTGGCGAGAAAACGCAGGGTAGCTGCAGCGGAGAACTGCCAGCGTCAGCCGCCATTTCTAAAGCGCAGATCGCGTCTGCGTGCCACGGTTTACACAAACCCCACGTGTGGCTCCGTGTGTCCGCACATGCGCTGTTGCTCATCGGGAGCACCGCCCCCTCATTGGCTGCTCCGGCTAGTGCCAGACAACAAAACTTGTCCGTCTTCTTTTGCTTTATGGCGGATGGCGACCATCCTGAACGGTGCATTCACACAATTGAAAATGAATTAATTAAAAACATACACCATTCAAAATATCCCACCTGGAAAAAGGAAAAACTAATTATTTAAAATAAATATCTGCACGATATCGGGATATATTGGCTTTAAAATGTATTATTGGATGAATAACCTAAATGCTAAATAACCTATATGTTGTAAATGACTGAGGGACTTGCTGATAATATTAGTTCATAATCATAATAATAAGTATTGATTTTGTCCTTCTTGTGCTTGTTTTAAATGTAATCGCCGTGGGCTCAGTGTATAAAATGCATACATAAATAAATGTATTAATTATCAGGAACAACAATTCGTGAGCGTTTTCCTTAATTGATTTTAAACCATGGATATATTTAAAAAAAAAAACACATGTACAAATGAACAGTTACACTATCACCCTCTGCTGGTAGAGTAGAATTACTACACCCGTCGCTCAGTTATGACGTCATTCACGTGTGTCTTTCCATATTTCTCAGCATGGCGACCTCCATTCGTTCAAGTCACCGGAAAAGCAGTGAGTGTTTTTCCCCCGTTTCACTGAAATTGGATTGAACAGACTTTAAAAAAATAAAAAATAAATAAAAAGAATGACATGCACCTTGAATTGCAATTGATTATCTAGCGCATATTCGTTTTAATGACGGCAACAGCATCATCTTTAGGAAATATATTAAGTCAGAATCTGGTATAATGGTGCAAATAACATTTAGTGGATTAATGTTCATGCACAGACTAGTGAGAATTTGCACAACCAGTCAAAGGCATGTCAGACAAAGGGACATCCTTGTCAAACTGAGTAAAAGTAGATGTGAGAGTAGAACTTTTTCAACTGGTTCTGTGAAATTCAATGAGAATGAGAATGAGGACTTGCACTCTTCGTGTCCAAGCTCACAGCTCACATCCAGACAAGCACTCCTGGCCAGGAAGAGGAGACCGCTGTCCCCCCTGGAGAGAGTCAGTGATCTGCTGCCTCAGGATGCTCTGAGCCCAGAGGTGATGCAGCTGAGAGAGCAGCAGCAGGAGGGACGACCAGCTGCTGAAGACACCCTCACTGCACACTACACACATGAGCAAAGTGGACATTCTGAGGCAACTGCGGGAGAAGAGATGACACTCAAAGACAGTGACACCCCAGAAAGGTGGACATCATCATCATCATCAAATGCCACTCTCCCAGGGGACAACTTGCTTGTATTTGGAGAGCTGCTCATCGCCGAGTATCGCAGGAAAAGGGACGTGGATTTCAGAAAAATGTTCACTCTTCAAAACGGGTCTCGTCTGCATAGCAGCTGGGGGTTTATTCCACATGACAACATCGCTGGGCAGCCAGCGGGTAAGTTCTTGAAGACGTCCCTGGGTGTTCCCATCCTGGTACGGCGTGCCAGTCTGAAGGATTATGTGCTGTATATGAGAAGGGGACCTGCTATCGCCTATCCAAAGGTACCGGTTTGTGTCCTATTTGTGTTTCAGGGTTGTTCCACTTCTGCTTTTCCTCTTTGTGCGCTGAACTTTCCTCTCTTTAATCAGGATGCAGCAGCCATGATGATGATGATGGATGTGACGGAGGGTGACTGTGTGTTAGAGTCAGGTTCTGGATCAGGGGCCATGTCTTTGTTCCTGTCCAGAGCGGGTCAGTACCCACTACTACAGTGTCTCAGCACTGTTGCAGCACTGTTGTCTCATTATGCTTGTGTTTTTTTTCCAGTTGGATCTAAGGGCAGCGTGCTGAGCGTGGAGGTCCGGGAGGATCATCTCAAGAGGACCATGTTGAACTATAACCGCTGGAGGACATCGTGGAGTCTGCGGCGGGGAGAAGAGTGGCCTGACAACGTTCAGTTTCACAACGCCGACCTGGGCACCTCTTCGCCGCTCCTCGCCGGTCGGGGATTCAACTCGGTCAGTGTGTCCTTTAAACAGCTTTTACCTACAGACGGACACGAGCAGAGTATACTATGCCTCTGGGCAATTAGCACATTTACCTGATGGATTCTTTCTTTTGCAGATTGCTCTTGACCTGATAAGCCCTCAGCTGGTTTTACCAACTGTGATTCCACATCTGCACCGGGGAGCCGTATGTGCCGTCTACCTTGCCAAGTGTGTATATCGTATATAGTGTGCTCACTGCTTTCCTTGTTGTTGATCCACTGCTGCCTCCATCAGTAATTCAAATGTGTTATTTTGGGACTTCAGTGTTTGAAATTCTTAGTTTGGATTTACCTCAGTGACAGAAACTCACCAAACTTAGAAGCTCCTGTGCCTCCGCAAGCTGAAATGTCTCTGCATTTTTCTCTGCAGTATGAATGCCAACCTTTCTGAAGCAGTTTTCAAAATGTAATTCAGTGCAATCTGGAAAAAAAAGCTTGTAGTTACCCCACAGTTTCTCTTTTTTGTCTCCCTCTAAAACCCAGTATCACGCAGGTCATTGAGTTGCTGGAAGGTGTCCGATGTTTGGCGCTGCCACTGCTCTGTGAACACATCGTCGAGGTTCCGGTTCGACACTGGTTGGTGGCTCCGGCCGTGCAAAAGAACGGGCGGTACTGCGTCCGGAAAGTTCCAAGCCTGGACGAAGATCCGGGTGAAGAAGAAAAGGAGGAGAAAGAGGCGGCATATGAAGAGTTAAGCACACGTGGACATCCAGCATTTGGGAGCATTCCTTACATTGCCAGACCTCACCCTGAACAAATGAGCCACACGGGTCAGTTTTTGCCACACTTCCCATATTACTGCATATGATGAAAATGTCAATAAATTCTCGATGTAATCTTTTTTTCCCCGTTTGTTTTCAGCCTTCCTGGTGAAACTGAGGAAGTGTGCTCAGTAGCAACTCAAGCCTTAAAGGAAGTAGAACACTGTTTGTATCAAATATGTAGAATACATTGTTGTATTCCTGCTGTAAACAATATGGGAAATAAAATAAAAACCTGATGTGACTTTATCAATACCAGTGTGTGTTTAACGTAAATAATAATGCAGTAAAATAGAAAAGAAAAAAAAATCACAAACTAATTCAAGTATAACCATTTATTGAAAACTCATGAGGCAAGTGTTGTATCATTTCACATCCACAACGGCAATATTAATAAAACATACCGAGTAGAATCCCAGTTAAGTGACGGATTACGAAGACATGCATCCATCAGTGACAGTCAAAACATTCAAGTAATTTACCGACTATTTCATTTTACCATTTGAATGAGTGGTTGTCCAAAAAAGTGAATAAATAGCACATACATAAATAAATAAATATATAAATATTGCCAAAACCTTTACGCCAATGCTTGTTTGCATACAATATAAATGTAACGGCATTTCTTTTCTCCATCAGATTTCATGAGTGAAGTAACATTAGCTCATGCTTGTGTGAACAGTGAATTGTGCTGCTGAACAGTGATGGACGGATCAGTCCCACGCTCTATCAGGATTAATATAAAACTGACAAGGTGATGAAACTTCACTCCTCATTGATCCAGTCCATGGACGCGTCGTACGTGGATTCACAAGATTCATCTTCAAACAGAGAAGGGAGTCAGAAAAATGTGATCAGAAAACAACTCATGAATCCAACCTTGTTCTTCATAGAAATATAAAGCCTCTAGTGCCAATGGTGACCCACATCAACTTAATTGTCAGTGTGTCATATTTTCAGTAAATCCACTGATAACATACTATACATGTTATATACATTTAATGTAAATAGATGAGCCTCAACAAAATAATTCAAATTTCACATGGAAACCACAGAGTAAATATATATAGATGTATATATGAATATTAAAAACATTTTTAACAAGTTTTTTTAATTATAGAAAGATAAACAGGATGCCTGACCTGTGCAATTATAGATATTTAAAATAGATACATACAAATATCATTTGCCAGTTCTATGTCAAACTACGCCCTCTCCTGGGGAAACTTTCACATCACACGACTCCCTCTCCTCATCTATCATCCAGTTTTATTCATTTTTCACTAGTGCAATGCATATTGGTCTATACATTATTATACATGTCACGATGCATTTAGTGAGTCCACTAAATAGGGGAAAAATATTCTCACCTCACAATGCGACAGCACTTCAAGCACTTTTAACTCATTATAAAACAATCCTTGTCCTTACTAACGACCATTAATCCTTCTTCATTAACTCTTGGTGAGCTGTAACCGCTAATAACTATTTACATAATCCATCCATCATGATTCATTTATCATCGCTGTGATGGAGGACACGCATAACATCCACCATGGATGGAGTCAGTAGCCAGTGTCAGTGGTCAAATGCTCTAAGACAGCAAGGGAAGCTCAGCTTCCTGTAAAATGTTGCCAAATATGTACTGCGTTGGATTTACATTTCAAGACTAAACGTTTTTTATATGTCTGCTAAATAAATGCTTAGTTCAGGTCAGGTATCCATGCCCTATCAGTATTAATGAAACCTACTGGCAGAGCAGGAGGAATGCTTCTTGTGGCTCTTGGTCTCTGTCCCCTTCCTGCAAGTGGCTGTGGCTCTGACTGGGGTTTTCTCCAAAGGCAACGAGGAGGTGAATGGGTGTGGATAGGTGCCGTCTGCGGTCGGTGGGGCAGAATAGGAGCCCAGGTTCTGATCTAACCCGGTAATGCGGCTACAAAGACCACAGGAGGCTGGGGAGGCAGAGGGCCCGCGGGGATAATACATGCTGTTGCCAACACTGTACTGTCGCTGGGCGCCACTGTGGTGCTCCGACCTCTCCCGCTGCCACACAAAGTGAGAGGGCACAATGGCCATCACCTACAAGGAAAGAGAATGAGACAGACAAAGAAGTACAAACATAAGAAAATCCTTTGAAAAGTAATATCACACAATAAAACAACAGAGGTTAAACTTCCATTATCAAGCCAGAGAAAGAAATATAGCTCTGTAGAGCAAAAACAAGAGCCATAAACAATTCCCGGAGCGGCACCATTTCTCCATCTCTTCAGGTGATTTTACTTTTGTGTACCTCTTCACAGCAGCGCCTGCTGACAGCAGCTCTGAACTCGATGCGAACCCACAGCTTGTCTCTCTGCTTGAGGAAGTGGGGAAACCGCTTCCTCCAGTTCTTGCCCAGTGCCCATGGAAAAATCTCATACCTAATCTCCTCATCATCCTCCTCCATGGTGTTGGCAAGATACCTAGAGAGGGAACATGTGAGTGAGTTTCTTTCTTACCAAACAGCAGCAGGGGAAAAAAAAAATGTAAATACCAGACTGCCATTGCATTTTATGACAAAACAACATCAAAAAGAAACAGCTGTGAATCTTTTCTCTCAAAACTTACAGTGCAGTGAAGAAATTCTCCCTGGTGTATTCAGCAAGAGAGAAGCAGGCTCTTTTGAAGTACACAAAGGTCATGGCAAGGAGGTACTGATATTCAGAGAGAAAAACTGCAGTCAGTAAATAACACTCATTCATCAAAATGCTTCAGAAACAGCCCAGGTTATTGCTTGTATAACAACAAAATAAACAATTAATATTACAAGAAATTATGACTATAAATACATATTAAATGTATAATAATAATAATAATAATAATTGCCTTGTCTGTCATTTTACAGCAACAGTCCATCCTCAGGAAATCTTGGATGAGGTCATCGACTGTGACCAAACACATTAATTTATTATAAAATTATACAATTACAGCATGCATTGCTGTTGAAGTGTGGCGACAGGTTGAATTTCATTTTCCCCTCGATTAATAGAGCTTTTTGCATCCAGCAAGACAGCAAGGGATGCCAAAGCATGTCAACATGGACATTGGAAACTGTAAATAGTTATTGTTCAGTTCAGAGAGAACTGAGATTTACTGTAAAGCATCAGGTTCAGCCCTGCTCAAGATAAACCATGAGCTGAAATTATTTTATTCCAATATAAACACAGCCCATTTGCACTCAATTATTTATATACCTTATTTCAGCACCAAATGTAATTAAACAAATAACTTTTAATGTCATGGCCCAACTCCATAGAGCAAAAGCAACTGACAAAAATAGCAATGTGATTTAATCCCGGCCCGGGTGAGTGAAGGAGGAAGAAAGGCAGAGGAAGCAAAACCTGTGCATCAATAAACAGGTCACGACCACATTCTCAGAACTAAACTTTATTTTTGATATTTTGATTTACAGTTGTCATTGTTCTTTCAGGGTCCTGGTAAAATATATTTTAGGGGTAAACTTTAAATGCTAGCGCACTAAACATGAATGTTTTTGTCGACGTTTCAAAACATTTGGCAATGATAGTAATGTTGTTGGCCTTTAAATCAGTGTAGCAGTCTGTTGCATATTTTCAGTTGGGTTCTGAATGGTTTTGTCAAGCAGAACTGGCAACCTTGACATGGATGCAAGAAACGTGCAACATGCTGTTAATACATACCAAAAAGTCCAAAGTATGAGGACATTTCCTGCCGGTGGACGACAAGAGTTGGAGGCACGGCCATTCTGGCACCACACACACCATTCTGCCGACTCAGCTGGTTCTTCCCAGATGGACCCGGGATGTTTTGGCGCCTGGTTTTGAGAACGTGAGAGCCGTTGTACGGGGCAGTCACTGATGTGGGAGTGAGGCACCTCTTGTGCGTGTGCTTCATCGTGCTGCAGTGTAGGTCGTGCGAGGACAGCAGCTCTCTGCTCTGTTCTGTGAGGTGATGGAAGGGAGGGAAGTGTGAGGTCAGCAAATAACTATACAACACAAAAACTCAATTACAGCTCGTGTCAGCCTGAAACCAAACGATGTCAGCCGCAGACACATGCCCCAAAGTCAGAATAAAAGCACAAGAGTTCTGCTGACTATGTGGCACGCTCCCTCCATCATCAGTACTGACCAACAGCTTGATGTTTCAATGGTATCAGACATCGTCTTAAATCTTGTTCTTACTACTGGTGAAGTTTTGTTGATACGTGCCATTATTGTGAAACAGTATGAAATTAAATATTTTAAAAAATTCACCAAAAATCAACAAAAATATATTTCCTCATTCTGATTGCTGTAGTAGTTGACACTAGTAGGCGGCTACTTACTGCAGGTGAAGTTTTGTTGATATCTGCCATTATGTTTAAACAGTATGAAATTAAATATAAAAAAAAATCAACAAAAATCAACAAAAAGACATTTTCTCATTCTGATTGCTGTAGTAGTTGCCAATCAACGAAATTACATTTCCATCGTCTGTTTGCTTATGTTTATTATAATAATATTTATAATAATTAATTTCATACCGTTTCACAATAAAGGCAGACATCAACAAAACGTCACCTGTAGTAAGTAGCTGTCTACCATTGGCAACTACTACAACAATCAGAATTGGAAAATGTATATTTGTTGATTAAGAAAATGTCTTTCGAAAACGAATATCAAACCTCCTGCTAACTTATGCACGCTGTTAACCTGATTGGAAGCAGACACTGAGCTAGCTAACAAACAACAATGACAGTTCTTTGGAAGCTAGCTTTTAAAAACTTCATTGTGTGTGTGTGTGTGTGTACAGTGAGCAATGATTTGAGTTTAATGTTAGTCCTCACCCCTGCGGAGCCTCCTCTTCATTTCAGTGAAGAGCTCAGGCGACTGAATAGCTAAAGAACAGCGGACAAATGTGTCGACAAATGTGTGTGAGAAGATAGTAGTTTAATACGCGCGAATGGCTCCTAGCGCGACTTTCCCAGTACACCCGCACGCGCACAGTTGTTGTTTCCTACTCCTCTTCCTCATCCTTCTTCTTCTTCTTTTTTTTAAAAACGGTACTAAAATCACAGATGACAAAAACACGCACCACACATGGCACTTATTGACAAGTCACTGTCGAACAAATGGAACAGGTGCAACTGTGTAAAAAAAATAATTAATTAAGTGACAAAATAAATAGAAAAGTACATACTATTAGACAAACCTAATGAATGTATTTATCGAGATTCAAAATACATTACAAAAATAATGTCTTTTTTAGAAAAAGTTACCAATATTTCACTTTTAACTACATAACAAGAAAATGTTTAGTTTGCATCGCAGATAAGGTTCATATTTTTTTTTTTATTGAACAGTTTAAAGTGAGAAATTGATTGATTATAATCACACAAGAGGTTTTGGAACTGGACTTGAAAGAAGCTCCCATTTTGTGGCATTTCAAAATAAATCGCTAGAATTGCATAATTACATCCATATTTAATACATGTGGATTATGATTATCCCGATAGAGGGAATTCACCACTTCACGAGGTGTTTATGCCCATTTTTAATACAAAATATGTAATTTGAATAATTTACACAAAATTACCAAGAGTTGGACATGGATCAGTGAATTAATATTACTAGATAACCATATAAACTAGTTTTAATCTGAAAAAAGTGGTTACTTTTTACAGTCGGGCTTTTCTGTCAACAAATGAATAAATACTGAAACCTCATTGAATTAATTTATCATATTTTCAAGGCCATTTTATGGCAAATTTGGTGTGAAAATGTACTGACAATGAGAATGGTATCATCCTCTGAATAACTCAATAACAAAAAAACAACCAGCTCACCAGCCCCTGTTTCCACAAACTGCTCTCTCCTCCATAACTTCACCAACTAAGCAGACATTCCCGTACTTATGAGTGGGCAATTTAAACTCTGAAAACCTCCCAGCAGCCCACAAAATCCTTTCATCAGAACTCTAATCGGCGTGCACACTTCTTCCTTTTTTTCTCACCTGAAAGCCACCCCTCCATCATGCCTGACCCAGCACATAATCAAGTATTCCATCAAACCTGAATCCGGATTAGGAAAGGTAATCTGGTGACATTTGTTATACAAGGTACAAATCAAATATCTATGTTTTATGACTGTCTAATCACTGTAATTACTTATTCTACTTAAAATGTATTTATTATCATCAATATTGTGCAAGCTTATTTACAATACTGTAAATTAAAAACAGATTGATTGATTTTTAATGACATTTTGAAGTTCACATTTTTGGGATTTAAATTACTCCAGGTATTGTATGAAGACAGCAGTGTATTTTTTTTATTGAGAGAAATTATGGCCTGTGTGTCTTTTTGATTGGAAGGAACTTGGCAACGTCCATAGATCACCAATCCACATAAAGATTTAACCTACATATTATATCATGGCATGTAATGTTTGAATGGAGCACATACTGATCAGCCACCACATTAAATATTGTCCAAAAGGAAAGATTACATTATATTATTTTGATCTCTAGTTCAGTTGGTGCCCACAACAGAGAAGCGGAAGTAGTTAATGTTATTTTAAGGTTTGCCTCACTGCTCCATTGAGCTGGTGCTCGTATAGATGTTAAAAGATAACAAAAATAACCGACTGACAGCAGTGGAGACCTTTTGGAAATTTACATTACATTTAATATGGAATATGATCTGTATCATATGGCTATTCAGGTTTTCCATTGCAAGTGAAAGGAAAACTCACCTATTTCATATTTTCACAACTTTTAAAAATGTTATTTGTTTAATGTGTTGCTATAGAAATGGCCTATGGGTAAAAGAGGAGGATATTGTTTTCTAGGCTATAAAAAGCCACCTGAGGCCAGCCCTCATTATCCAAATGAGCTTATGGTCTTACAAGTAGGTGAGTTTTATATGCTTTAACGTGACATATGTGCGTGCTGAGGAGTTCACCGAAAGCCCCACTAATCCTCTCAGCTGCCTGTCCTTTGAGAGATACACAAGACTGTGTTTAAGTGCATGCTACAAGTCTTTTTTTAATGAGCATAACCGCCATTATGGAGATTTATTTTGCGAATCTATGACAAGTGAAGGAAAATGGATTCATCAATATTTTGTTTTGTCAGCTCCCTCTGGGAAAGGGCTCTTCTCGGACTCAACAACCTCAGTCATCTGAATTTGACAGCTACAGCAGGTGGCTAAGGACCGCGACTATTCTTTGCATCATTCACCACACTCTCTGCTCTGCTGTGTCGCTGTCTCCAGGAGGACAGTATCTTTTAGATAACATCTACAATGGGCTGCTCACCATCAAAAGGTCACAGTTTTGGGACTCCGGGTTCCACGAGGAAGAGCAGAATGTTGCCTTCTGCACCTCAAGAAAGCCCACGGCAGTCCACAGAAGATGGAAAGAACTGTAATTCAACTATATCCACAAATGTGGATACAAAGGAGAGGAAGACATCTGGACAAAGCCAGGTATTTCAGAAGGAGGCACATTTGACACCACAAACAAAGAGATCTGTGACCGAGCCTGGTCCAGAAGCAGGGAACATGGGTCAGTTAGGGAGTCAAGGCATGGACAACGACAAGAAAAAAGAAAGAAATCATGACAAACAGGATGTGACAGAGAAAAAATCTGGAAGAAAACCAAAGAAAAACTCCAGAGGTGTAAAAGTTCTTAAAAAGAAAGATAAAGACAAACTATTTGCTGAGCTCAAAGTGGACTTCCCAGAACCACTGGTAAAGGCTCATCAGTCTGCTTATGCATTTTTGAATCCTAGCATAAACAAGTATGATATTCTTCTTGGACTTTTGGAACAAGCAACCGAAACTCAGTTTTCTGTGCAGCCAATGGTTGCTTTCATGGCGCTACGCTATGAGGAAATAATTCAGGGACTGAAAGAGATGGCAGATGAGGGAGAAAAAGTTTTAAAAGAAAATGGAGAACATCTTGCTTGGACAAGTCAAATGCAAAACCTTTCATCCTCTGCACCACTGAAGTCTGGTTTTGCTAGTATTGAGCCCCCACCGGATTTGCTGCAGCAGCTGCTTCAGTACACCACACAGCGAATGCGGAATGTGAGCCACACTGTTGGTGGAATTGGGGATTCTGCTTTGGAGGAGGCAGTGGAGTACTTTGCCTCAATTTCAGAGGTCTTAGAGGAGAAACTGAGAGTCAAGCGTGCAGTAGAAACTAGGCTAATGCAACTCTTATCGCATATCGAAATGGCCTCTCTGCGCAAGCCTGGGCCAGAGGACTCTGCTCTGTTTAGTGAAGACAGTGGTATTGGAGCTGAGAATGAATCTCTTGCTGGATCTGAAAGACACCACAGAAGGCAGAGTTGTGAGTCCACTGGAACAAATAGAGCGACACCTGTCAGTCCTATGGAATACACCTCCATGAACATTACACAGGGTGTATCAAGGAAAAAGCTTCTAAGTCAAGTAAGTCCAAGTGTTTCCCTCACATCACTCAATTCACTCGGCTCTATGTGCACTATAATGGCAAATAATGACCAAAGAGACTCATTGCTGGGATCAGTCTCCTTTGATGATAGGGGGGAAGATGAAAATGATGATGAAGAGGAAGAAGATAGAGACATGAAAAATGTCCAAGTAGGGATTAGAAAGCGATCGAATTCTTCACCAGCACATCATGACCAACAACCACGTCGCTTACTCCCAAAGCGCATTGAGAATCCACAAAATGTAGAAATGACTATCAAAATGAAAAATGCAATAAGTGGTAGGATACAGTTTGTTCCATCACAGAACACAAGTGCTAAAACAAAACTAGCAGGCAGCCCAAGAAAAAGTAGACACCAGTGGACAGATGAGGAGGACCAATCTGCAAGGAGGCCTCAAACAGCAGCACCTGTGCGAAAGGCACTGGTAAAAAGGACCACAGTGACTGGACAGCAACGATCACGGTCAGCAGAATCTTTGAGGAGTAAAGGTGAAGATCCGACTCTGCTTGAACTAGAGAGGACTCAAAAGGATTTAAACCAGAGGTTGCAAAGGATGACTAAAAGCAAGGCCGGGGTCCACACAAGGACAGCTCCACCGAAGCACAGTCAAGGTAGCTCACCAGCACAGTCTCCAGCAATAAATCGCAGACAGCCAACATTAGGAAAGCACAGCAATCCCCAACCACTTAAAGGGAAATTGGACTTAAAAAGGCAAAACAGTAAAAAACAGGAAGAAACCAATGTCGCGGAAGAGGACAAACTAGAGAAAAAGATAACATCTAGGGGTCCTGTAAAGGCCACCCCACCTCCAAGCCCTCCTTCATCACCACGGCCATCTTCAGGTCTTCACAGAGGCAGGAATTCAGTCAGGAAACTGATTGATACCTTTAGTCAAGGAATAGAGGAACGTGACGATCCTAAAGTTCTGGGGCCACTAAAAGGAGTACGGAAGTGTGGTGTCCCTGTGTTACCTGGTTTAGGAAATATGGAGGCTGTGCTAAGCACCGGATTAACCAGCTGCAGGCCAGAATCCATCTCATCTGGTAAAACTGATGATTTAGATCTGGACAGTCTTCCTCCACCTCCACTGGAAGTATTAATGGACAATTCCTTTGAAGGTGTCCCGAGTCTATCAACAGTTGTAGCAGATGATGGCGCCACTAAAGTTGGGAAATCCCCTGTGTTAAAAAGGACAGCTGTATCACAAAGACTGAGGGCCTCAGTTCAGTCAGCGACAGTGCTACCAAGCAAAGGAGGCTTGCCACAGGCCTCCAAGGTTGTTTCCTTTGTGAAAGCAGATCAACAAGATGCATCTGCTCCATCGAAGTTGAGCCAACCAGACTCGCAACTGAGGTCTGACCCAGGAAATGAAAGGCATTATTTGCACCAACAAGCAAGGAAGATAATTCACCTTAGAAGCTCTTCAGGCTCTCAGACCGAGAGCTCTTCAACAAGTTATACAGAAACAAATCCACCTTCAGGTCAAGAAGAATCTGTAGACTTTCAAAATGGTGGGAACAAATCAGTGCCTGGATCTGACACTGCAGTGTCTACATCATCTCTTTCTTCAGTCGTCAATAGCCAACCACCTGCCACCCCACCTAAATCATGGAGTCGAATGTTACCTTCCACACCTTCTATACCAAGCAGCTTACATCGAAGACTCCCGAGTCCAAACTCCAAAAGGCAACCCACTCCACCAACTTCAGTTAGCCCTCCTCTAAACAGGAAACTCCCCACACCACCAGCAGTCCAGAGGAGGCTCCCCAGCCCACCTGTGGTAAAACAGAACATCTCATATCCTTTCAAAGCACCTTCTCCACCTGCCTCACCAAAAGTGCAAAGGTGGTCAAGAGAGAACAGCAGTGAAGACTCTTCTAGTGCCCGGATGATTAGTAACGCACGTTCAGTTTTCTGCCCTGTGTCCCCATCCCTGTTTGAGGCCCAGCCTTTTTCGATCCCCCAACTACCTGAAGCATGGACTTCTACTGGGATGTCTTTTCTCTCACGTCGTTTTGGAAGTCACTCAAGGTTTCCTGTATCATTTCAAGGACCACGCCCCTTCATCCGACGTAGTCACTCAGACAGAAGGTCAAGTTTATCTTCAACAGCAAGGCAACCAGGCGTCTCAGTGGCCGAGACTTGCGGGAGCGAGCCAGCAATATGCTCAAAAGGGTGAGTGTTTAGTGTTTTTATCTTACTTAGGGTGTAAACCCACCATCTATTATTTCCACACTTTCCTGAAAATTAAGTGATTGATATAATTTTCCTGGTCAGTTCTCTGTTTTAGATATACAGAGATTATATACACAACAATGCACAGCACAATTTAGATGACCAGCCAACAAGGACATACATCAGTTAGACCAGATATAAAATAACCTAAAAACAATCCAGATATCACTGTGCAAAATGTCCTGAGAACAAATGTATTTCAATTCTACTGGTGGGTTCACCCTTCTAAGGTCAGGTTTGTAACATTTAGGTGGGCTTCTCGGCAGAAATGAAATGTACTTCACTCACAAGCATGTTTTTATTGCTTTAAAATGTAAATTATTTGATTTTCATATCCTTATAATAAGCCTTTATATGTACTAAGGATTTCACAATGCTGATGAACTTTCCTGGGGATGAAGCCAAATTTATAAAAGTTTGGTTATGATTTAAATATAGGTCAGGATTCAGAATGAAAAACAAAAAAACAACAACAATTGTTGTATTCACACCTTGGAAAAATGAGGGCCAACGAAAGGTTGAGCATAGGCTTAGTCTTCACACTAACTACCAAGATAGACACACAATCTGCTTTAAAAGTGAAGGTCTAATTTTACAGGGTTGTGTGGATGTAGCTGAATGAATTTACCTTTTTAATCACAATAATGCACTATTCCTGTTCAGTGCTGTGTAAAAACCACCTGACCATATTTCTAATTGCTAATGACTACACTCTCATCCCGACAGGCTGGACAATGAACCGACCAGGGACGATGAATTATGGGGTAACCAATCAGACCTCAGAGCTACACCACGCTCTGCATCACACCCAGATCTGTGTGTTGTTGGCCAGGCCTTGTACAAAGACTGAAAGGGCCAGTGAAGGGATTATGGATTAACAGGCTTTACACAGGATTTACACAGATGGCGTTTATTCCACGGAGAACACAGCTAGGAGCTATTTCTATTCACTTGTTGTTGCTAATATTATGTGAACCTGCTCTTGAATTTATCTTTGGCGTGAATGTGTTTCAGGAATACATTTTTTAATAATCATTATTATATGTGCCACCCAAAGCAGAAACATGCAGGATTTTAGCTGGGCCACACTGTTGGTGCAGTGGTTAGTGCTCTTGCCTTTGGTTCGAGCCCCAGTTGAAACAAGGGCCTTACTGCATGGAGTTTGCATGTTCTCCCTGTGTTTACGTGGGTTTTCTTCGGCTTCCTCCCACAAAACATGCAATCTGGGGATTAGGGTAAATTGGTCACTCTAAATTGACTGTAGGTGTGAATGTGAGAGTGAATGTTATGAATATTATTTGTGTGGCCCTGCGATGGATTGGCAAACTATCCAGGGTGTACCCTGCCTATCGCCCTATGTCAGCTGAGAAAAAAAAGTGCAGATAATCTGCAGTGTCAATTAGTTAACTTGAATTAAACACATCGCATCAAACCATCCCACGATTTTGTGCCTATATAGAGTTTTTAGAAATTACTTCAAGCAATATTGTCACCACAAATTACAGACTATCATAGCTGTCAATCAGTATATCAGTTATTGTTTCCTGCAGACCAAATTGTACCTGTTTGCCATTACTTTCAAGAATGTTTTATGAAACCTATTGTTATTTTTCTCTTTCTTTTCCTTTTTTTTACCACTTGTTGATTAATAAAAGACACTCTTATAAAATAAAACCTCACCAATTGCATCATTTATTGGGAATTACTGGATTAAATAACGTTTTAAACAAGTGTATTTACTTAAATGTAAAGCACTCAATATAATAAAATATAATTCCGACAGGGAAATTGTTCTTGGGAAACTGCTTGCACTTGCCCTGAAACACAAAAAAGTAAAGAATATGTTAAAATGTTAGTTTTCCAGCACAGTAAAACATCAATGGTGCTCACACCAACCAGTTTATGGAGGAAATGCAGCCACTCTGAACCACTAAGAATTTCCATACCATGCTGCTTTATATCTCTACTGAAGCACAGATGTAGGATAGTAATATTAACATTTACATTAATTTCACAGCTATAGTTACTAACTACTTTAAAGGTGCATTATGTAATAAATCTAAAGCAACTGGCCATAAAATCCTCCTAATATGTCACAGAGACTCAGGAATAATGTTCATATAACAAACTGAACTCACCAACAACAACAGTACAGACAAAATATTTGCATTAAAAAATATATTTGCAGACTGCAAATCATGTTTATGTTTTGAAATCATGTTTTGGCATGTGGCGCCACCTACTGCCGTCTACCAGCCATTGCAGTCGGTAGAGTCTCAGCTGCCGAGCAACCACGGGTTGCCAGTTACGTCAGAAAACGAAACCTAAAAGACCTCGGTATTTTGAATTTGAATGTAGTAACCGTTTTCGGCCACATTCTTACAAATTGCACCTTTAAAACAACATTACACACCTGTAATATATAATGTTGTGGGGGAGAAATGTATTAAAACCATATTAAATCATAGTGAATGCATTGTTGGCTCTGTGTGACAGTGAGGGACTTTTCTAATTGTCTTTTAACATTTTACATCCTGTCAGTCAGTCACCATCAATCCCCAAACCTTTTCATAATGGAGATGATCACAGAACTGCTTTCTCCCTGTTTCAATTCACCAACATTTATTTGCTTAAAACGAGGCATGGAAATGGAAATTTAAAAAAAATTATAAAAAATTGCGAACAGAACTTCACATCACAAGGCTCAACACTTACTGCCCGCTAAGTGCTGTGAAAATCATTCTTCCCTCACAGGTTTAAGTAATTGGAGCCGTATCCACATAATGACATGATATCAATAGAACAGAAATGGAGTGGATGAAGACTGATTTTTTTTTCTCATTTCTTGGAGACGAGTTCTGTTTATTTGGTCATTTTTGCGAATTAAATGTACTGCTATTGTGGTCAGCAAAAGATAATGGTAGATAAAGGCCTTTAAAGTAGAAACAGAGCCCAGTGGCTTTTAACAGCAACTGTTAGAGGGGGAAAGGAGACTATGTGTCATCTAATAGCTTGGTGAAAAGCAATAATTGTACTCTGAAAGTTCACACTGGGCAGTGGTAATTGCAGCACAGACCTTTAGCGCACAGACTTACAGAGTTATCATATCAAATATCAAGCATGTGGTTGAAGCGTGAACAATTCTGTAAAGCTGGATATGGGCTGTTAGAAAATGTCACGGGGTGTTAAGGTCAGAGCTCTCCCTCTTGAGACGACGCGCTCAAGATGATCAACACTTTGTGACCACACAACACACAGTTTACATGCCGAGAGATATTAGAAATTATTAGAAAGAAATATTACTAACAAAAGTATTGGCTTCCTTCAAACAATTTAAATCAGCTATGAAAGGAAAAATGCTTATAGAACATCTCAGGATTATCGATGGGTATTTTGAATGTATCATCATTATTATAATAATAATATTATGACATTGCATTGAGTTTAAACTGGTGATTCATACTGCACGTCTAAATGCAAAATGTGCCAAGTGTTAGTTTTAGATATATAATACTGGCATTGCCTTATCGAAATAACAGACACAATGGAAATAATTAGACCAGATAAGGTTTCCAAACACAGAACCTAGAGAACAGCAGCGTTGTGCACAACTGTTTTATGACAGTTTTGAAGAAAACAGCCAAAACCTTTGTGGAAATATTCCTGTCATAGGAACACAGGCCTTTATTTGATCAACACTGACAGGATATATAAAGTCACACTACAGCATTGGTTCTCAAAGTGCGGCCCGGGGGCCAATGGTGGCCCGCAGAAACATTTCTGGCGGCCCGCAGTTGATAGTTTTAATCCAGGAGCGACTAAGCTTGTTAAATGTTTATTGGACATTACTGGATACAGACCAATAAGTGTAAACAAAAATACTGGGTATTTACCTGGTTTCTATATGATGAATTTTAGTATATTATTGGGTTATAAGCTGGTAATAAGCAGGTAGCTACAGCCCCCAATTACTAGCTATTTACCCAGTAAATATATGGTAACAGAAATGTGTTACTTGCTATTAACCTGTAATTAGAAGGTAAGAACAATGGCCAAAATACTGGGTAATTACCCAGTAAATTATAAAGCGTTATTATAGTAATGCTTATATTACTTAACGCTAAACTGTAGAACTGCAATCTGGTCATTAAAATGAGTACAATAATGATGACGATAATTGCAATGACAATGATTATAATAAGATTCTTATCACTTTACTTTACTTTCATTTGGATTACACATCATACACTCATACATTACTTTTAGATGTATAATACTGACAATTCCTTATGAAAATAATAGGTCCATTAGGTCCATTTTGCAATATTCAGGAGTTAAGATTTCCAAAACAAGTATTTTCATTGCGTTTGCAGTTGCAGAGAGCAGCGTTGCTGTCGACAATTGTTCCTGACAGTTTTCAGGACAGCAGAGATTCTACCACTGACGTGTTCCTGTCAAAAGAACTAAAGCCATCCAAGTGATAAACACTGACAGCTCACATAAACACACACTATAACTCACTTGACCCTGACACACAATGTTGGTAGAGCCGTTCCAAGGAAGTGGAGGTTTTTGTTTCGTCCTTATGGAGATATATATTGCACTTGACACCAATTGCGTTTATGTGTTTAGAGTCAAAGGAGTGTGACTCATGCGGGAAGTAAACATTTATTCATCAACATATACCTGGGTAACTGTGGCAGAAAGGACACAATAAAATGCTTATTTGTATGAATAATTCAGTCTCCTTAATTAATTCAACCCACGACCACAGTTAATGAGCTGCAGTAATCTGATCGTTGGATCTGTCCTCAGGATGATTTACTGTCCATGCATGTTGGTGATAATCACAGTTCTGCATGCAGTCATTGCCTGCGATGAAACGTGTTCTCCACCAGAGGGGTATCTAACTTCACAGTTCATCTCCCATCATCCTTTTGTGTAGTCGAATGAAATCGGGGGGCTGGGATGAAACGAAACGACGCAGGAAGAATGCAAATGTAATCTCACTTTGTTATCCTGAGATTATGGGATTAACATGTCACACTGGCAGTAGATGCTCTGTGTCAGACAATATACTGAATGAGGTAAACACACACACACACACCCAGACTAATGAATGAACGACTGAAAATTTAAGGAACTAATGTTTTATCGTCAATTAGGGATTTTTACCATAACCAACTAATGTCTGCGTGAGCTCATATGAACAACACTGTTATCCACAGTGAGTGAATGTGTGATTGTTCTGCCTCCTACATGCTCAGACCAGGTGCTACTGCCTGGCCTGGATTCTTCATATCTGCTGCTTTTGTGCACATCATCAGAACCACATAATCTCCTACTGCAGTCATTTTTTTAAGTGAAAACTAAACTTTTGCAGAATGTCTGTATCCAGTTCTCCACACTGGAGTTATAGGGTATAAAAATAAACAGCTCCCATTTAGCTGGTGTTCCTCCTCCTCCGAACACCAGCTTTTCTTGCATATCTTATCTTTTATTCAAATACACACTGACTTCATGTCTATTTGAAAGACAAAAATGGACAAGTCTACAGATGTGTGTGATGTCACTGTGTCAGTTATTTCAAACAACGGTTGTAGTTGTTGTAGCACAAGTGAGCAATCAATTTATTGAATGAGGTGTGTCCACCTCCGCTCTGCTTGGGATTGAAATGCCCCCCTTTCAGCTTGTTAATATGAGGCAATTTGTGGTTTAGCATGCACCGAGATCGCTAGATTCATACAGACAGGCAGATAAAAAGGACGTCCAAATAAACAGGTAAAAAAAAGGCGAAGACTTCGAGAAGATAAGCAACAGTGTTCTCAACAGGATCTCAATGTAAACAACACTGTGACAGCGAAGGTGCTTAATCCATTTAGCAATCAGCTGCTACTTTTGTCCTGAGCATGAAATCACTGGTGTCTCACATTACACAATAACAGGATGCACAAATAACAGGACATTAATATAATTCTGTAGCATTGCTTAGCTTGAATGGCATGCAAAACCTGTAGAAACAGAGCCAGCCCAAGGCATAAGCAAACAAAGCACCTGCTTAGGGCCCCGTGACCACCAGGGGGCGTCCTAGAACATTTTTCATTATGTTATTTATTTGTTTCATTGTTGAAATAACAGAATAACAGTGAGTCTTTTGTCTCATTCTCTCTCTCTCATTTCTGAATTAATATGTTATTTGGCATGTGTTTTGTATTTTTAATTGAATATTTAATAATAATTGCATTGTAATTTATTAAAATTTTTTGCAGCCCTTAAATTGTTCTTGCACTTTTGCACGTAGTAATTTCTACAAGTCACTGTCACGGTAACAATACCTGCATTTTCTATTGATTTATTTTGTTTGTTACTTTTTAGTTAGCTGACACCATGTTTGGCTCTTGGGATTGTGCCACTTTGAATACTAAGGGCCTGATTTACTAAGATTCCAAATAGCGAGCGCTAAATTGCTTGCGCGAGCAGAAAGACTGCGCCCGCTACTGGGTAACGTTTTGCGGGTGAACTACTAAGATTGCGACCGCAATTGACTACAGGCGCAGAAGTGATTAAGACCGCCCTATTTAAATGAGGATTTTGCGCGAGTCAAGAGTTGTCCACATGGAGAAAGAGCAGACTCAACGGAAGCGCTGAATTAAATTTGAAGCCACTGAACAGAAAGTGACGTTCTGCGATGAGCAGATAACTGGGATCGAGGCATATATGACATATTGTTCCCCGGGTCCATAGGACCTTTTTATATTATTATTATTATTATTATTATTATAATCCTGCGTCGGTATTTTGGACAGCTCCATCATTACCTGACATATCAAACAAAGAAAACTATGGACTATGGATGTTGCTGTAAAAAAAAATGAAGGTGCTGCGCTCTCCTCCTGACTCACCTGCAGCTCACTGACAGCTGCCAAGGAGCGAGTTCTGCTGTTTCTATGGATCTAATGGATGAGTGACTTTCTTGTCAATAAGTAAATAAATAAATAAAGTGGATCATCACAACGGCTTTTTAGTCCCAGTCCGTCCCTGGTTTCATCTGTGTTCATTCAGTCAGGCTGAGTTTCCATTACGCGTGCCAACAGCCTTTGATCTGACGTCAGAGGCGACGGGACAATCGATATAGATGATATATCTATAGCTCATTCAAATAGTTACATTTAATAGTGATTGTTGTGATTATTTATTGCATTTAAATGTGCATGGAACTAGAAGGGTTAGGGTTAGGGTAACCTGCCTGTGAGGTTTTGGTGACGTGTGCACACTGTGCCACCTGCGCTTCGCCGTGTAGACCAGGTTAGAGCTGGACCCGTTAAGGTAAAGCGGGGTTCCCCGTTCCTCCGGTCTTAACCGGGGAACATAGGTACGACCCCTCCTTGAACCACAAACTGCAGACCAAGGTAAGCCCATACCAGTACAAACATACATTTCTCCTCTGGATATCAATATTTAATTTATTCAGATATACCAAATAAGAAACGAATGTGCGTCATCTGTGAACGCGTAGTTGGGGAAAGCGTAATTTCCTGATTTACAAATATATATAACTGTAAATAACTGCAGCCATGTGCGCGCCGCGCACCACTGTGCCAGTTAAGACCTGCCTTTCAAACGTGCTAAATATAGACGCAAAAATAAACACCGCAATCAGTTTCAGGTTTGATAAATCACTTTGCGCGGGCTAAAATAACACATTTACATTTTCTCCTCCCATCACACGCAAAATAGCGTGTAAACGCCCCATATTGCATATGCATTAAGGCAAGAACGCTAAATCGGTTGCGGGTGCTATTTTGCCCGTCTGAGGGATGCGCTCCTCGTTGCGCCCTGTTAGTAGATCAGCATCAACGTTAATCTGCGTGTGCAATCCAGTTTGCACACGTTTTTGCACGCGCAAAGCTTTAGTAAATCAGGCCCTAAGTGTAAACACAACACAAGACCATTCTTCTGATTTTTGAAACAAAATTTTACTCAGGGACTCATGAAGTCATGGGCCGACCATGTGTCGAAAGGTTAATAATGTAATTAATGCATTTCCCGAGTGACTGCAAGATTGCAAGGCTCAAATAATGTGAACCCAATGCGTGGCTTTTGTGTGGGTGTTGACAGGGAGTTCACCTGGGCTTTTATTGATCTGAAAACAAGCAAGTGAGCACAAGAAAAGCAGGTTGCTGAGGCTGCTGTAAACAAGGTTTACAGAGCAGCGTAAGCGCTATATATTTACACTCCTCCACGAAGAGGCGGTGGCATGTGTAATGATCATTATTCATCGGAGTTAAATAATGAGCTAAATGGTGAAGTAGTGTTCATTGTTTTTGGTTTGCTTCCCTGTTAATGGGATGTCGCTATAGGCATATTTCCTCCATATATGTTGCGTGTTTGCACAGCCTGTCACCAGGTTAAAATCAACATTTGCTCTGCTCGCCGCTTTAAGTGGACGTCATGAAAACCAACAACGTTTTATTCCTTGGATCTGATGGCTTCATACAGCCCGAACACAGCAGACATGCCAACAGTAAATAGACACAAAAATACATTAATAATGAAAGTTAAATGAATATTGATTCTACTCCAAGTAGAATTGAACACATTGTAAGTGATGCACAGGAGGCAGACTGCCAGGTGATTTAAGTGCTATTCAGCTGCCATGCTGGAAGATAAGCCATGAATGCAAATAGTAGTAATAGTCTTCATGTACATGAACGTGTGCATCATTTGCATGCTACATCCTTCATTTCCGAACAGGCTCCGTCAAGCAATACTATCAGATGCAAACTCTAAACACAGAAAGAGAAACACAGAGAGTCACGTGGAGCTGCTACATCTGCTCAGCTACTCATTTGACAATTGACAAATGGATTTCCACATCTGGAAGTATTAGCTGAAATTTCAGCTATAAATGAGCTACAGACTGTTCAGAATGCAGCAGCAAGGGAGAGCCCACATCTAAGCTGTGCTTAAGTCCCGATATTGGTTGTCTGTCAGTTGTGGAATTGATCTGAAAAGCCTTTTATTGTCTTTTTAAATCTCTTAATGGACTAGCAACCTGAATACCTCTCCCTCCAATATGCGATATGCTTACAATATGCTTTAAAGCTCACAGAGTGGTCCTGTTGCACATATATGTTATTTATGGAGGTCTACTTACATACATTAACTTGTTTTTATGGTAAAAAACCTCCTAGTTGCTGTAAACGAGCCGATAGGAATCCTCTTTTCTAATGCTGTCCTCAGCCGTGATATTTAAGACTGAACTCTCACACTCTCTCACAGTGTGTTGTGATTGGCCAGCCAGCGTAGAGCCTTCCCAACTGTCTTGTGATTGGCCAGTACCCGGAAGTGACATATTCAGCACACCCACTCTCAGAAGCGCAGCTCCCCCCTCTGGAACGGTGGATGTACTGCTACTCATTATCAAAACATTGTTTTAACAGTGTTTAAAAATAGCTTCTTCACGACTCCCCGTCGCAGTCCCTTTTATGACTTTGACCCAGAGTCAGACCCAAAGTCAGAAGACACTGTCGCTCGTGAAACACCTCCACAACGGACGTTATTCTTCTTCTGCGGTTCAATGTACGCAACCGGATGTGCCCGGACTAGTGCCCGGAGCAGGAGGATCCGCTGTTTAAGTAACCGGACTGGGTTTTTTCAGAGATCTCGCTGAGCCCGAGATTACAATAAAACATAGCGTTCTCAGCATTGGCTGAACCTGTTTGTTTCGAAACTTCAGGGCTTCGTAAACAAGGTAATGACGCAGATACACACTAAAAAACAGCGTTAATTTGGTACTTCCGGTCTAGGTCCGCTTTAAATGCATGGTGCTCTAGATCTCAGGTCATCTGGCAGTAGCATTTTAAGGATGGACAAACTCTGTGTGATATTAACTCATTTTTCCCTGGGCATCATTTGCCGTGCAGTGTACATGGGGAGTGAGGAACTTCTGACATATCTGAACGTTTGGGCAACATCAGGCTCTTGTACAGTTGAAGTAGAGTCATGACTCGATTGATGACCTCTCATGACCTCCTATGATCCTACCATGATGCCTGCATGGCAAAAATGTCATAGGGCCAGTTTGAACACTGATTTGGCTTCGTATTGCAGATGATTAACTCATCCAGTATGGGTGGAAAACCACTGCAGCCACTTAATGTTCTTCAGAGTTAGAATCAGCATCAGTTAATTGTCACTTCTTGAATCTTGAATCTTTAGTCAATCTTAAGCCAATCTGCTCTCACTTTGACTTACAGTATCCAAGATGGACCAAGCTGTCACTGCACGAGATCTCTGACACAGGAGTAAACCAAAAATATCTAAGAGCTGGCCCTGATTCCATTGATTTAAAAAAAAAAAAATCCAAGACCAAAGCAAATATACAAGTCCATACAGTGTCTTTCTGTGTCCCATGTGCAGCCACAGTCCTCCCCCAGCTGGCAGCTACTGAACAGTGCATTCCAGTGGCACCAATGGAAAAAAACCCCCAAAAAAACATAACCCACCAGCTGCCACGGATGCCGCTTATCAGGCACTGGGTGTGCTCAGAACTGTTTCGGACATAGCAGAGCCTGGATAATACTGATAACTGTTTGTGTCAAATGGCCCTCGCCTGAAGGTGAGCTTTGATGCAGACACAGAGATGCAGAAAACAAGGCCTAACGGGACGGTTGAGTTGTGACACGCATGCCAACATTTCTGCCGAGAGAGCTCACTCATGCATCTCATCTGCTCGCCTGAATCAGTGATGGAGCTCAAATGAAAGCAGTTTTTGTGTCTCGTGCCTCATGGGTGCAGTAATTCACGTTGCGGCAACATGACTTATGTGTGTGTGAGCTGTCGTGTCACCAAAACACAGTTGGGACACATGGTTTTCGAACAACACATTACATATTACACAATTAGAGAGACTGGCTTTCACTGTGCTTAATTGAAACAAAATTTTAAACCATGCTCTACTCTCTCTATAAGCCATGATAGTGGCGTTTTTTTCTACTAATTCATTAACATTTGTTTCTTTCTTAATGTTTTTTTTGTTATTTGTATTTTATTGTCTAATGCTTTATTCTCCACATGAGGGTTTTTGTAGGAGCTGGTGCCTTTCACAGCTGAAAAGGTGGGGTACACCCTGGACAGGTGACCAGTCCATTACAGGGCAAACATACTGTACTAACAACCATTCACTCTTACACTGTCAATTTCATGCAAACTCCACACAAGAAGGCCCTCGGCCAAAACCTGGGATTCAACCCACAAATCTTCTTGCTGAGAGGCACACAGTGCTACCCACAATACACCATGTGGCAATGTCATTTTATTAACTGAAATATTCCACAGAAAATCCAATCCCTTCACTAAAAGATCTGGAAATCACTTGTGAGATGAAACATCTGTGATATGATTTATTTTTCTATGTAATGTTATGTACAAACAGCTTACAGTGGAATATTGATGATCTTCAGTGGGAGGAATTTCAAATGTTTGAGTAAAAAAAAAAAGAAAGAAGCCGTTATGCTGTGTTGCTATACCATAAGCTGTAGCTCTTTTGTCTTTTTATTTGAATGACCAAAAAAAAGTGAGAAGCATTATTATTATCTACAGTCAGACGACACGATAACAAAATCCGTGTGACTATTTCTAAAGGTAGGAAAAAAAAGTAGACTTCATTAATTTTTAAGATGTTTCAGACGTGCGACTGTTGCACGCACTTTGCCAAATATCATGCTGGATATTTTTCCATTCACTGTTCCAAAGAGGCAACAGAATGTATAGAGTTTCTATTATAAGATATTCCATAAATATGGAGCAAATATGTGCAGTGTAAAGCCTGGGGGTTTTTACTGTTGAAGCATGCACCTGGAGCCAGTCCGCAGAACATATTGGATGGAGAGAAATGAGGGTAGTTAAGACGTGCATAAATAAACATAAGCCGGGCATTGATGAGTTTGGTGACATGTAACCAGTAACCACTTACAAATACAGCCCAGTTTATTAATTATTTATGCAGAATAACATTGATGATGTTTACGTCATCATTACAGGAATGAGGTATGTTAATGATTTATTGTTAGTTGGTTAATTGCTGGAACCTCAGCCTTTGACTTTGACCGCAGCAAACTTGTAAAATGTCCCGAGAGGTTTGCACACAACCTGAACTAATAGCATAGCTTACACAATATAAACACTATTTATCTTTATCGAAGGACATCTTTAAGCTAAGCTAAGAACTACAATTCTTCATGTTGTCAGATTGTAAAAGAAATATTGAAATGGTTCCAAAAAAACATAGTCTCATTTCATTGCAGGTTTGAGTTGATTTGACCCGAGTCACAGAGACTCAGGAATAATGTTCATATAACAAACTGAACTCACCAACAACAACAATACAGACAAAATGTAAAAAAAAATTATTTTGCAGACTCCAAATCATGTTTATGTTTTGAAATCATATTTTGGCATGTGGCGCCACCTACCGCCGTCTACCAATCATTACATTCAGTAGAGTCTCAGCTGCCGTGCAACCACGGTTTGCCAGTTATGTCAGAAAACCAAACCTAAAAGACCTCGGTATTTTGAATTTGAATGTAGTAACTGTTTTTGGCCACATTCTTACATATGGCACCTTTAAACATACAGTATATATAGATGCTATAAGAATGTGCAACAAAGAGTGTCTTAAAGTCTTTAAAAAAAGACAATTTCCAATTTGATTATGTGAATGTGATTGGATTTTGTTTTCACTGTATATCCTTGATTAAAAATGTCAACACTCCATAAAATGTGTTGTTGGTACCACACTAAATGGCCAGTCACCATAAAACGCTAGCAGGAAGAAAAAGAAGAAGAAGAGGATGCCAAAAGTGCAGAGAAACCGGTGTGACCAACCAGCAAATAAGAAATGATTAAAAAACCACTAGAGGTTTCTTCGCTTCAAGAAGGGAAGTGAATGGGAAAATGAGCTTCGACTTCTCACTTGATTTATTAAAAAGATTTTCCTGAGGACTCGATGACCTCAATCACGAGTTTCACATCTTGACACACACAAGGCACATGGGCGGACACCACTGTGATTGACAGCCGGCACCATCCAATAGCATGGTTGCATTCCTCTGAAAGTCTGGTTGCAAAATTGCAATTCTTTTAGCTTGAAAATGCGGGTTCAGATATTTATGGGTGACGTCACGACCAGTTGCCACGTGTGTGCTGCTAGCGAGCAACGCTAAAAATGTAAAGAAAACCATGTGTTTCTATTATCGTTTATATTCCTTTTAATTGTTAATGATTAACCTGTTGAATTTGGTTTTCTTGAACCCATAAACAGACACAGAGCTGGAGTTGAAAATGGTGATAATTCATCTGGTGTGTTCAGGGTGACAGGGAGCTGGCAGTGCAGTGCAGCAGGGAAGTCTGCGAGTTTGTCACCGATATGACAAAGGCTGGTGACAGGTGGCTGGATCTAATGAGCAGGGAAATAAAGCGTTATCGCTGCTGAATCAAGATACAGAAAAACACTTTATTTTTTGAAAAAAACTGCATGCAAAAGGATTTAGCCACTGTGAAGAGCTGACAATCTGGTGATGAGACCCCGGAACACAGGAGTATTAGTAGTGTAGCAAGCTGATTGAGGCCAGGTGTGGATGATCAGGGCTGAGAGGAGTCACAGCTGCACCATGACATAACCAACTGTTTATTATCAACCTATTTAACAATCTGGTTTAGAAAAAGGCACAGATTTTGCAACCATAGCAGGAGAAATTTGGTTTCTCAACCAAGGTCTCATAGCAATTTCTTGACAGCAGATCATGACACTTAAAGTTGATGTACAAAATTGGCTTTAAAGCTCACATAGAGTGGTCCTGTTGCACATAATATGTTAGTTATGGAGGTCTACTTACATACATTAACTTGTTTTTATGGTCAAAAACCTCCTAGTTGCTGTAAACGAGCTGATAGAAATCCTCTTTTCTGACGCCGTTTCCCAGACGCGATATTTCAGACTCAACTCTCACCTCGACTTCCCAACTGTCTTGTGATTGGCCAGTACTCGGAAGTGACATATTCAGCACACACGGTCTCAGAAGCGCAGCGCCCCCCTCTGGAACGGTGGATGCACTCGTTATCAAAACATTGTTTAAAAATAGCTTCTTCACGACTCCCCGCCGCAGTCCCTTTTATGACTTTGACCCGGAGTCAGACCCAGAGTCAGAAGACACTGTCGCTCGTGAAACACCTCCACAACGGACGTTATTCTTATTCTGCGGTTCAATGTACGCAACCGGATGTGCCCGGACTAGTGCCCGGAGCAGGACCATCTGCTGTTCCGGAGAACCGGTGTTTACGTAACCGGACCGGGTTTTTTCAGAGATCTCGCTGAGCCCGAGATTACAACACAGCGTTCTCAGCAATGGCTGAAATGTTTGTTCAGGGCTTCTTAAACAAGGTAATGACGCAGATATACACTAAAAACAGCGTTAATTGGAACTTCCGGTCTAGGTCCGCTTTAAAGTTAATGTACAAAAGTGGCTTTAATTGTTTGAATTCCAATTCAAATCGTGGCATGCGTGTTGATCAAGGTGGGTGTCTGAAGTGATTCAATACACTGTGTATGTTCATCCACATCCATAGAATGTATTAGGATCATTATTGTGTCAGCAACAGTCGGCGATTGAAAGTCAAAGTGTGTCTGCTTTAGCGCAACGGAATCTTCTCATATGATGAGAGGAGATGCTTCAATAACAGATAAGGCTATATATATATATATATATATATATATATATATATATATATATATATATATATATCCACTAACATAATGAAAGAGAGAGGGGACAGTGAGTATTCGCTAAATGGGCAGCCCATGGCCAAGAAGGGAATTGGAGGGTCCCATGTTTTTCTTCCTGGAGAGTGTCCCTGCGGGAGTCTTCGAAGGAGGAGAGAGCTTGACGCCTGGCGTTACAGTTTGTGGCACTAATTGGTGTGTGTGTGTGTGTGTGTGTGTGCAAAAAACACCTTGGTTGAGGTTCCCCGTTGCTTCCACATCTGGTAGAAAAGCATCCACAACGACATGTCTGTCACAGTCCGTCATCAACTTCCTCTGCTTTCTCAGTCGTTTATGTTTAAACATAATCTCCACCACAGACCCTCAGTTTTCTCCTTCTCTGGTTGAGATTGTTTTGAGAGAGGTGCAGAGGATTTTTTTTTAGGTTTGGTATATAGCCTTCAGCATTTCTTTGCTGGCATCCTGCGTGATGAGCTGCATGTGTGATTGGATGTGTGGCAGTGGGTGACACAACAGACTGAAAACACAATTCAAAAAGTTATCATTTTATGTCTTGAAATAATAACTATCCGATATACAGCACCTTAAAGAATGTTCTCACAACATTGCCTGCTTTGCCTATCCTTTCGTATTACCACTGAGGAAGAGCATTACAGTAACCCACATGAAATATTGCTTTCATTGTGCTCAATATATGGAGGTTATACAAAAAAAATTCCCATGACAATATTTGTATATGTTGTTTCTGTCCGTCTATGGGTTTTTATAATAATACCAGATGGTAACATAGTCACATGGAGAATTTATACCACTTCCATATATCACGGTTTTTCTTTTATTTACTGCAGATTAGCTGCCTGTTGTTTGGTTATCATCTGTTTGCCCTGAGGTGCTGACACGCTTTAATCTCCTCACACTGCACCGAGTCCCATGACAGTCATTTTTTGCTGATCGCTTGCTCCCAAACTGGTTATTCAATGTGTTAATATTTATGTAAGTTAAAGATGCAGGTGTCGACCCACAAAACCGCAATAGCGATAGATTGGAAAGGGTAAAAAAACCCAAAAAACGATACTGTATTGAGCCACTACAGGCTTCCTTAATGAAATAAAGCAGTAAAATTAAACCACTGCTGCCAAGCATCTGACTCAAAACCAGAACTGCCCAGGAGATACAGAATATATGAAACGAAAGGCAAAGGCTGCCCGGGAGACCTTTGATAACCCAAAAGGCTCAACGGCAGCATCTCTCAAGTAATACACTGGGAAACACATTCAAACACACACACACAGCTCTGAGTTGTTGTTTATAGATACATTGACAACTTAAGAAGCCACAGGGAGAACCTCTCACTGCCTCTGAAGGTGAGACAATGAGTCAGCACAGAGCACTGGAGACTCAGGGTATATGAAGACTCCCCACACCTGGGCTTAATCAATGCTAATCGGTGCCACGCCGACTTCATTGCAGTGAGTTGATTCTCCCTCACACAATAACATCTTAACACACACCTTCATTGCAGTTGCTAGTCAAGCCAGATGCATTTGATTATTACCCTATTCAGTCCAAGCACCAAAGACTATCAAGGCTGATCAAACTGTTCAACTTTTAATAAATAATATACTTCATTCACTTCTGATCGATTGGTATTAAGGCCACATTATACTTCTCCGACTGCGTATGCGTTATCCGTCTGCGTCACCACGGAGACGCCTCGAGCATTTATACTTCTGCGTCGTGGTGACGGACACTCGCTGCAATTTCCCGCCCGATCAGTAGGGGTCGCTGCGCAAGGTTGTTGTGCTTCTGGCTACAGTGAGCAATGGCGTCCGAGAAAGAAAGAGAGAGAAAGACTGTTGTTGTTGAAAAAGTGGCCGTTTCTCACTTTTCTGTGTCACGGAACGCAGTTTTAAGATAATTTGAGGCGAGAAATTGGCCATTTAGAGTCTAAACATGTGCTGTGTGTGTTAAGATATGACGTATTTATAGTTCGGCAGCGGCGTTATCGGCGGGGATCAGCTCCGCCTCTGTCAGGACGCCCGGAGCGCACTGAGAGCCGGCACAGAGCAGCTTCGCTCGGCCTGTCCTGAGGACCAATCGCAGCTCTTGCCGTCTCCGTAGTCCCTTGACGGAGTGACGGACACTTAAAAAATATTCCGTGCACCCGGAGACGACGCAGAGGCTCTTCGACAGGTTCTGCGTCGACGCAGAGGACTCTGCGTAGCTACGCAGAGCACTTTACGCAGGAGTATAAATTGGGCTTTAGGGAGAGCTAGACCAGGATGGACAAGATTAGAAATGAACATAACTGAGCAACAGTTAACAGATAAACTTAGAGAGTCAAAGTTGAGATGGTTAGACTACACTCAACAAAAATATAAATGCACGAAGAAAATCTTTTTTTCATTTACCAGTGCCACGGAGTTCACGCTTTCATACGCATAAGCTGTTTATGTCTCGTAGCAGCGGACAGCAGTCATTTGAGGCGTTTGTATCGCTCAGGGTTTAACTGCAGGTTATTCATGCAAATCAGACAATCGGGCTGTTTCGTGTCAGAAAGTATTCTAAGATGCATTTAGCCGCCACCATATAGACATTCTGCAACTCTATGATCCGCTCTGTATACAAAGTAATCTGCATCCACACCTGAAAATGTACATCACGTGCACCATTCAGGTGCTCTCGCAATGCAAATGCCAGTGTAAGCTGCAGGTGTTTGCTTGATTTCAGAAAAGTGTTAAAACAACAATGGTGAACAGTCAGGATTTGGGTCAATTGGACTAATAATGAGGTGAAAGTGAAACTGAAAGCTTTTTGTTCTCAGTTACTTCATTTTCAAAAAGATCATAGTACAATAAGGTGCAAAGGTGACAATATTCAGTGAAAACAAGTAATACCAAAGCGTTTTTCTCAATGTGTGTGTGCCATACATTAAACATGTAATAAATTCAAAGCACATTTACAGAGATGCATCTATGAATACTCCATCACATATTGTCTTAATTAATTATGTTTTTCTTGTAATTATGAGAAGAAGATCATCATTATCTGTAATATATGCAGTCACAAGGTCAAATGATGAAAAAAAAACAAATGGCAAAAAGAAAACAAGTGTTATAGGTTTACTGGAATGTGGAAAATACATCATCTTTTGCAAGTATAAATAAAAGATGATGTTTTTCTTAGTGGTCAAGGCAAACAACTTGAATGTCACAATCGTGTGGGAGGTTTGTATACAACAGCCTCACTATGTGGTGGATGTGCCCTCAGATAACCCTGAGAATCTTCCATCAGAAAGTGTAAACATGTATCATATGTTGACTAGATTGTGCTGAAAAAACAAAAAGTGAAAAATGAATAACCCCTTCTTTACACTGCCTATATGTTGACCTGGTTTCCTACAGATGATGATGTCCAGGATGCTGGTTTGGTGGCACAGTTTCCCCCCGCCACAAAAATTTGCTATATATTCACAGAGCCAGAGTCGAAATTTCTGAGGTCATTTGCATATAGATAGCACAATCGAAGAATCCGGAATAACATGAGAGTGGGATTTTTTTTTCTTAACTGCTTAATTATTATTAAAGTGATGATTGGATGAAAAAGAATGATGAACAGGAAGCGGGTCAGTCAGTTGCCTGTATAATAATCAGCAATAATGAAAAGGGAAAAAGCAGAGTGGAGAAAGGGAAGGGCAAACAGGTCAGAGTTATTATTCAGAGCAGAGTGAACAGGGAGTCCGTGTACACATAAAGAATATCTCTGAGCTTAAAGATGCCCCTGGCAACCGTGGAGACAAATAGAGTGTTTATATTGTTTATGCTAAGCTATTAGTTGAGAGTGTGTGCATACATCTCTGGACTTTGTACTAACTCACCGCATGAAGGCTGAGGTCCCAGCACAGTGATAACATGCTCTGCATCTTAATAATTCTATTAGCATTCGGTCTGTAAAACTCACTATGGACCAAGAATATAGTGGGAGTGGATTTGATTGGATAAATGGCTCTGAAAGAACACACATATTTATGTGGATAATATGTGCAGTTACTCGTGTGCAGAATGAATTAAAGCAGGCCATTTTTTTTTGAGAAGCTGCATTATCAGACAACCCCCCCCCCCCCCCCACTGAGAGGTGGTGTTTCCTGACAGGGGTGACGAGTGTGACGATTTCCCAGTGCACTGGGTGGCAGTGTTAGCAAAAGGATTCCCAGCATGGAGCCTTATACATTTTTAATGTTGGTTATTATGATCAAGAAAGAATGACTGACCAGTTTTCTGCTTACTCACGCTTTACTGCCATTGATTGCAACTGTTCCCATGGGGCGGGGGGTGTCATGTAAGACACATGATGTGCCAGTTGTACATCTAATTTTTTAAATAACACCACCTCATAATATTTTCTGTATGACTGACGTTACTGTATTCATTTATGAACAACACATTCAGTGAATGCTGAAATTCAAGTAGTTTATCTCTGGAAGACGAGGAATGGGAGCATATCTGCAAAACACTTCACCAAATATCAGTTAAAATTATAATTTCTGATTTTGTATATCATGTATTTTACTCCAGTACAGTTACATAAATGGGGGTATCTAATACAAACAAAAATACATTGATTCACATGGTATTGGATTGTACTCAAGTTGACAATTAATTAATACGGACACATTTTCTAGAATATTTGATATTTGAAAATTATTGGTGATAATGTTCCCCATGTGCCATTGGAATTATACTGCTAAAGGAGCTTTAGGAACTCTCCACTACTGCTAATTTCCTATATTCCGAACTCGTTAAGCTATATACATAGACTAATATATATTTATGCTGTATATTAAAACATAATGTTTAATTTATGTAAAAAGTGTTTATAAGTTAGCACTAATTACATTCTGTTTATGAACAGCGGTAAAGTGTTTAAGTGACATTCACTCCTTTTAACGCCTTCAGCTCCAATTAGTATTAATGGCTTGAGTGAGCATGTATTCTTTCTTCATCTGCATATTTTTATATTCCATCTTCATTAAATGTCATTTTATGAGTTAAAATGATTTAGTCTGTTGAGTTTTAACAAGGGACCGAAGACTCGTAAAAAAATAAATAAAAAGTATAATCTGTAGCGTCGTGACTGAGCTTTGTTGTGTTGTTGTTGTTGTTATGTTTTTCCTCCAACTCAATTGGTTTCTGGCGTGTTTGTGACCTCACAATTCACGCATGGGTGACGCAGGTATGTGAAAACACACCACAGGCAGAACAACCACTGGCAACAGGAGTGGTGTTAAGCCCTGTTTTGGAGACGTCGACCCCTGCTAATTTCTGCGAGAAAGAGGCTTTAGTTGAGTCACAGTTTTGGTTTGGAGACAGACTTTTGCACAGATGCAGCTGAGAGCGAGTTTGCGGCTCCTGCGACACAGTGTTTCAGAGGGTCTTTGTGAAAGGTCAGGTAAGCAGCTGTGACGTTGCTCTACTCAACAAAATGTCATGATGTCTCAGGGGTCGATTTGAGTGACAGGAGACCTTATCTGCTGGGATAACACCACTGCTGGTGGAGGACCGTGCAAAGGGTCGCTGGAGGTGCAGTGGAAGATAATATGTGCTTCAGTTGCGAGGACTTGACCTGTGTCCCGTCGGTTTCAACAGCATCATTATCACTAGTGCTTTGGTCTGCCAGTATGATGGTTTGACATTTTTACAAAAATATAAATAAAATAACAAATTGAATTTAGTTTAAAGGTACTGTATGTGTAAGACATACATTTTCATTCATGGACCCGAAAAATTTTTATGCTTTAAGTTACCAAACTTAAAAAGCCTCAATATCCCGCGAAAACATCTCAGCAAAAAAAAAATATGGATGGTAGTGACCTTCTTGCTGGGTTAGGAGGTCTCATTGCTGACCACATTATCCCTTACACACACAATCTGGCCCTTAGGTCAGCCGATTAAAACTTTGGGCCAATTCCAATTCCTATCTTAACCCTCAAGCTCAACCCTTAATCTTAACTGACCCTCAAAACCAAGTGTTGAGGGTTATTTTGTCACTTAGAAATGGGACACCCCTTAAATGCAGATACGTCTTCAGACTGTGGGGGGCAGAATAACGTGAAAGCTGCATCCAGTCTGTCAACGCCAAAAAAGCATTGGGGCAATGCTTGTTTTGGTGAAGCCTTTATTTCTCATAAATCAAGGAATTATTCAGTTGCAAATACAGGAATAACGACTAAAAAGAAGCCGTTTACCTCCCTATGTGTTATATTCTTGAATTTTTGTAAAGTTGCTTATAAATTGTGTACTGGCTCAAAGCACTTTGTGATTTTGGTTCTGCGAAAGATGTACAGATGGCCGCATATTTGGCTTTTAAAACGGCTTCTCACAAATGAGGAAGCGTTTATCACATCAAATAAATACATCATGACTTTTACGATTAATATTTTATCTTAAAGTTTACACACACACACACACACACACACACACACACACACACACACACACACACACACACACACACACACACACACACACACACACACACACACACACACACACACACACACACACACACACACACACACACACACACACACACACACACACACCTACCTTCATTTTTCTCACACTTCTTCTTGCAAGTATGATGTTAAATAGGTCCAAAGAAATCTTAAAGGTAACTGCTGGAAGCCCCTGTAAAGCTACAGTAAAACTTGATTCTGTTCAGACATTAACTTTTTGATGCAATCCAAAGACTTTAAAGACCCACAGAAACTGCTGCTCCATGAAATTCATTATAATAGGTGTGAAAGGAGATTTTTTAATGTTCTCTGGTGGCTGAACTTTCATTCCTAGTCAGTATGTGCAGTTTCTGGGGTCTTTGGGCAATGAAACTGCCATGTTTCAAATAATACTCGTAATATGACAGGTCGGCACTCGCCTTCAAAGTCCTTGATTGAACTCAGCAACACAGTCAGCACACTTCCATGCACAGTTAAATCAAGCTACGGTTGTTGCCTGTGCTAGACTATGACCACACCATTTAACTGGACTACAGGCCAAGTCGCAGTATAAAAATACGAGAGGGAAATCGATTTATTCAACAAAATGTGTCCATCTCCACGACACACGGTGGCAAAATAAACCTACAGGGTGAGTGTAAATTAATCCCAATACAAAGTGGTCTGTTAGTTTCCAACACCAACACCCGCTACTGTGATCTACTATGTTCACCAGTGAGTTGTTAACTTTGTCTGCTTTTAAGAACCAGGACGGTGCGTTTTGTTGTTGTCGTTTGAAACAAGTTTAGTATCATTAGTGAAGGCAAACTGAAAATCTGAAAATGTCTCATCTCATACCCATAACGCATTAAACTATACCGTTTCGTCCCATGGCTTTCACACCAGAGGAACCGTACCAAAGTAAGGCAGATATAGTGGTCTGAGACCACCCCTTCAGGCAGGTCTCGGACCGGTTGATTTGGTGCGCACCAAAGTACCGAGATTACATTCATACCAACACAAGCGGACCGAACCAAGGGCACAAACACGTTTGGTGCGCACCGAATGCTGTAGGTGTGAAAAGCACCCTTAAACGAATGTCACCTACAATTTACACACTGGACCTTTAAAATTTTTTTTATGATATGTATTTTACTTGTTTGTATGGTTCAACACCCTCATACATTTCTAAAGCTTTGTCTGAATGCGGAATGTTCCAAGCATAAAAGATTAGGGACACACTCCCACCACCAACAATTAGACAAACACATTTGCGTCATAGTTTGAAGAAACAGCTCATACACATTTGGATTATCTTGCCTTTAATTAATATTTTTAGTTGCACTTGGTGTATGAAAGGTAATCATAAAAATACTACTATAACTAGTATTACTACCACTAGAAGTAAAACAGACTAACTCTCAGTAAATGATTTGTTGTGTCCTGTATGGGAAAACTTTGAGACATTTGAAAATGCTTATATTAAGTTGAGAATAAAAACCCTCTACCTAATTATTCAGCATTATCCTCCCCAAGTATTCAGTATTTTAAGTGAAGGGGATGAAAGTATAATTGAAGAGGCTCGGATATATCTGACACATGTGAAAACAAATGGGAAATACAGAAATATGGTTTCCGTTTTGGGAGTAAAACTGTGGAATGAACTCACTGTCTAATTGAAATTGTGAACCCCTCTGTGGTGCTTTTGATGTTTTTGCTTTGTTCCATACAATATTTAGAGTCAAATATTATTCATTCCCTTGAGAGAAAGCTTAAAACAAGCCCAACACATTCATTTGCTTATTATTTTGTGAAAAATAACATAAGAAAATGTTAAAAACACAATTTTATGGAAAGTATAACAAACATTAAATAAAGTCATCTTACACAAACTGGACCCTCAGCGTGGTCTGTGGTCTTTAAACTTGAAGGTTGTAGGTTTGATGCCCTGCTCCACTAGTCTACATGCCCGTGTGTCCTGTGTCCTTGGGCAAGACACTCTCGTTGCAGCGATATGAATGGGTATGAATGATGTGTGATAGAAAATATGCTGCATATAGATGCTCTCTCTGAATGTGTGAATGACAAAAACTGTAAAGCAAAGCAGCGAGTGGTCATCAAGACCAGAAAATTGCTATGTGCTGTAATTGCAGACCATTTAGGTTTCATTTAAAGGGGACATATTATGCAAAATCAACTTTTTAATCATTTAAATCCTGGGACTGGAGGCCCTATCAATCGGCCAAGTGTGAAAAAAGATGACTGACTCATGTTTTTGTGGTCCTCCTCAGTCTAAGTAAAGGAGATAAAACATGCGATGGTGACTTACACGGAATGTTCTATTCTGACTCAACAGTGCAGCACAGAGTTCTACACAAACTTCCAGCTTCAGAGGATTATTCTGTCCAGTGGATACATGTTATATGACGGCAATGTGCCTGCTAGAGCCTGCAAATGATCACTATTCCAAATGCTAACTGCTGTTAGCTCCCAGTAGCCTCTGTGGCTGATGTCTTTTCCTGTCCCTTAAGTTTCGTTTTACTTTTTTTTTTTAAGGTGGACCTAAAGAGATACTACTAAACAGAGTGTTCTGAACAGGGCTGTTTTGGCAGAGTGATTGAACTGCTGTGGTGCTTCATTCTTATGGTATTTTGACCAAAGCATGTCACAGACATGTTCATTAGGACACCAGGGAACTAGGTTAACTTGGAGAAATAGGGTATAATGTGACTCATTTCCTCCTAAAAAATGCTCTGTGGCCCAAAGACTGTATAAAAATAAGATGTACAATAGCTGCAGTGTTGTGGTTTAACAGCATCATGGCGGCTCACTGACATTTCCCAGAGTTGTGGCTCCTCTTTATCATGCACTTCCTGTGCACTGTAATCCACCTGTAATTGCTCAGCTCAGGCTCCCTAGATAGTATCTGTAGATATATACCTTCAACAAATTAGTACTTCCCCACTAAACCAACATGCTGGCTATTCTACACTCTCAGTGCCAAGCTGATTATAGAGCTCCTTTTCAGCAGCAAGTCCCCTGCTGTTCACTCTCATTAACACTTCTCTCTGCTCTGGTATTTTGCACTCAGCCTTTCAGAGGAGGAAAGAGTCCAACATTGCTCATCCATGTCCCCAAAATGCTTAACACTCACGAGCCCATTTCAACTCTCAATTTCATCATTTCAATGATGAACTTATGTTATGTGACTGCTGTGATTTATCAACTGGTTAATGTTTACGTGAGAAAATATCATAGGTGCTACATGTAAATGTATTGGATGACCTCAGATGCATGATACAACTTCACAATTGTCTTTTTTATTAATATAATTTGGAGGAAAATGGGAGGAATAAAATAATAGGGGCAAATATAATGCAATTACAAGTCCTTATAGTGTTTTTATTGATTACACCCCTGGTTCTCAAACTGTGGTTTATGTACCACCAGTGGCACGTGTGCTTCCTCTGGTGGTACCGAAATACCAGAGAATGTGATTGAAGTGGAACTGGTGAATTTTGTGAAGAAAATTGTGTGTAGAAAATGAAACAAACAAATTAAATAAATTAAATGAATAATAATTAATAATTAGTCACCTTATCTAACACTCTGTCTTAATCTAATTTCACTATACCAGTGTGTGAAGTATATGTGAGGAAGAGGAGGATGAAAATTATCTTATTGGGAATAAATCATGCCTTCTGTGAACTTTCAACTCAACCTGTTTACACGGCTGTATTTTAAAGGCGCCAAATGTAAGAATGCGGCCAACAACGGTTACTACACTCAAATTCAAAATACAGAGGTCTTTTAGGTTTTGTTTTCTCAGACGTAACTGGCAACCCGTAACGTACGTAACTGGCTCTACCGACTGCAATGATTGGCAGACGGCGGTAGGTGGCGCCACATGTCAAAACATGATTTCTAAACATAAACATGATTTGCAGTCTGCAAAAGATTTTTTTAATGTGAATATTTTGGGTGTACTATTGTTGTTTATGAGTTCAGTTTGTTATATGAACATTATTCCTGAGCATCTGTGACATATTAGGAGGATTTTACCATTTTGCCAGTTGCTTTAGATTTATTACATAATGCACCTTTAACATTGGTGATAATGGAATACTGTCTCAGGTGTTTTTATCTAACATTAAAGTCACCACAATGACACCTCTAAACAGATGAAAATACAGAAAAACTAGCAAAAAATAACATGCTGTTGTTAAAATAATTGTAAACTATTAGAACTCTCATTGTAAAAAACGCAAAGAGATGACTTCTTAAAAGGCATTTCTTCCTTTCCCAGTGGGCCAATCTTATTCGCCATATCCCATACCTGATTAAAACTCAATGGGGGGGAAAAAAATCACTGTCCTTCTGCCAAATATTGAGAGTTTTCATTTGCGTGGCTTTATCTCTTAAACAGCAGCCACACACACAGGAGTAACAGAAGACGCCGTGGCCTTCCCCCGGGGCAACAACTCTGTTCAACACACACATGTAAACAAACCATAAGTATGGAACCTGCTTTTGACAACAAGCTTTTTTTTCTTGATGTGTTTTGTAAGTCAATTAACACCCACTTATGTGGAGTTTTGTCAACCGCATGCCCGCAAGATGAGTGTTTTCACGAGTGTTTGTTTTTCGAATCCGTGGAGATATTGCTTCTGTGGACGGAGCCGACGCTGAGAAAAGTTGATGGACAATAGAGAGCTTTAAAATGGCAATGAAAAGATGGAATAAGACAAAGTAAGCCTTAAGAGAATTCTGCATCAAACCAGAGGGTGAATGAGAACACAATGTAATTAACAGTTCATTCAATTTACCTCTTAAATGTGTGCGTTTAATCTTCCTCCAGTGTTTGACCGATTTTTTACCTCATGCATATATATTGTGTGTCTTATCTTACAGCCTCAAGACCTCACGATATCCGCCGCACTGAGAATCTGAACAAATTAAATAGCTGATCACACTTTTACTTTTAATGGTTTATGCAACTTAGTCACACCATTGGTGTCCCCGGTGGAAAATCAAAGGAAATGAATGTGAGAATATATTTGTATATGTTCAGCCAGCATACTTTCTCATACACACACACACACACACACACATACACACAACCTTCCATAGATGGTGCACTGCATTGTTTCATGGTGTTAATGAAATGTAGTGATGATTTATGCTTTTTGTGTTAACACAAGTTAAAAATACACCAGTCAGTTAGACCTCGCACAGTGAAATACGGGAGGCTTCAAAGAACATTTTTTCATTTTAAAATACATTCGTTCTATTCTGGATAGGTTTGTCAGTGCTGCTGCATGGCTCCATTTTCATTTGAAAAATCCAGGGTGATGGAAAATGGGAGGACCCTTGATGAAATATATCTTTGATAAATCTCCGAACAAGGAGTGGAAGGCATCAAACACTCATAAAGCAAAATACCTTTAAATAAATAAGCACAGCAAGACGAAACTGAACAAAAATGAACTAATGAAGACACTGCGGAGCAATACGCCAGGCATAATTGAACACAGGTGAATCACATTAGGGCGGGGCAGACAATCGAGAGGGAAGACCGGACAGGAAGTAAAACGTATCAAGGTATACACAAGGAAAAACTACAAAGTAAAACAGGAAACAGAAGCAACACAAGACACAAAGAACTACAATTTGAAAGTTAAAAAAGAACAAAACACTTTAAGTTTCAGTCTCATCTCATCATCAGTTGTATTTTCTGAATTGAAGACAATAATGGGTCATATATGGGTCAATAGTGGCTCGCACTGTGACCTCCCAGCAAGGAGGTCCGAGTTCGCAACCCGATCTCACCAAGGGCTTTTCTTTGTGGATTTTGCATGCTCACTTTGTGTGCAAGGGTTTTCTCTGGTGCAAAACACTTGCAAGATATTGGACACTCTAAATTGATCATAGGTGTGACAGGGAAATGGTTGTTTGTCTCTGCATGTTGGCTCTGTGATGGACTGGTGACCTGTCCTGGGTGTAGCCCTCCTTTCCCCCTCAATGTCAACTGGGATTTGCTCCAATTCCCCTTGACCTTCATGTGGAGGATGAAGTGGGAGACAATGAATGAATAATGAACTTCCTGTTTATGCCTGTTAGTGAATCTGACACTATTTTAGCATGGATGCAGCTTACTACTAAAAAAACGACTGGAACCAGAAATGAAAAACGTGATGGTATTATGGATGTAGTCTTTTTTTCTTTTTCTTTTTTTTTTACCCATCCTCCTGTCGGGGATAAAGCGGTAGAAAATGGATGGATGGATGTTTTTTTTTCTTATGTGCACAGATGGTTAAACATCCATTGGTTTTCCCACCACAAAGCACATTGCCTTAATCTGTTAATTAAAAAAATCAAACTGGTTTACAGCCGCTCTCTGGCTTCAGATTTACGCCTCTCACTTTAGTCTTTCAGATGACTCAGCAGTGCGTCACGTGTGTGGATAGAGTACAGCAGAGAGCTCGGTCTGAGATGTCAGATAATCCCACTGCAGAGATGGACTGTATTAGTTACAGATAACACGCTTCATTTTGGCTCCTCGCTCCACTGAGAAAAAGACTGGGAAGCTCTGTTGGCAGGAGCTGCCAAATTGGCTGTCCATACGTGACTGCACTATGTGTGAGACGGAGGACTGCTGCCAAGCCCACAGGTGTGGTCCTCGAGAACCAGGCTGCAAAAGAGGCATCAAGGTCGAGGTGAATAACAGCCATGACAGTGTTGGTGACTAAAAATTGACAAAAATGTGAAGAAATGTTTCGCTGAAATTCCACCACAATGAAAATGGTATAATCCTCCTGTATGAATGCATCTTTTTTGACTGACTTGTACTACATGTAAATGAGATTAGGCTAATTAGATTTAGGATCAATCCCATTTCATCCCTTATCTTTACCACTTAGCCCTACACCTCCATTTTGTGTTTTCACATGTCCCTATTCTTGTTGAGGCAGAGGGGTTAGGGTTAACTCGCACTTCAAATGGGATTTTTGCGGTACCAACAGAGGCTTATGCTGCAGTTTGCTGCAGACAAGTGCAAGAGAATACATACACAGAGAACGACAATATAACAGCTCATGGCTTTATTTGGACGATTGCCTATTTCATTTCGAGGCAAAATTATGTCACATCTGCTTACACGATGACACGTCACATTCATGAGGGATATCAGATTAGATTAGGTAGATTTAAGTCGCTACTCCTTATGTCTCAAAGGGGTAAGGGGCAAGGGCAAGGGTAAAAATGAGAAATGGGATTGGGCCTTACTAGTTTTGTTTAACCCATGTCCAGTCATCCCTGCTTAGCTACTTTATTCATGAGTCTGTGCTCCCTGGTCACACTAGCTATGTTTACATTAGCTATGTTTAAAACGCAACACATGATTCCGATTACTTGTGTCCATTTTAACATATTGACCCAAGTAATCGAATAAAAGTGTGATGGGAATAAAAAATATGTCACGTAAACGAGTAAATTGAAAAAGTCCGACCTGATACAGGCTATTTGGAATTTCACTCCAAACGAGAACAGATGATAATGTTTGAAGAACATGGTGATTTTCCATTCCAAATAAAGAATAATGAACAAACAGGAAAGTCACAGATGCAGAAGAAAGAGAAGGAAAATGAGACGTATAGTGGACACCATGTTTCCTATGGAAGCACAAGTTCTTCTTCTGTTTCTACTTGCAGAGAATTAGACAAAATAGACCATTCCGAATGAAAACTTGGTGTATGTGTATGCACGCTGTAAATGATGGAATTGTAAAATCCGATGGTAAAAAAAAAAAAAAGACGTGATTGGAATGAAATAAATGACTCGATAGGAGGAGTAGATGTAAATATACACCAAGGAAGAGTGGAATATGGAGGATGTTGAAAGAAAATCCAAAGAAAAGCATTATTTTACCCCCTTTTCCACATTTTAGGGAAGGCAGTTGTCAGAAACGTCAAAAGACTCCATTCAGATTGAGGGTTGTTGGTGTTTTGCAAAGGGACATTCACAATCCTCACCTGCAATCGTATTCTTTTGAAGAAGACGTGAACGTAGTAATTGAGACCAATAACTCTTCAGGAAAATGTCCACAGACATTATAAATCAAGTGGGAAGTAGAAGCTAATTTTCCCATAAACTTCCATTCAAACTTTTTGCTACGAGCTGAGTTGCTCCACAGTGGCTATTCAATACATTCTTATTTCATGGTCGGCTTCAGGAGGAAACCATAAGACTACATTCATTTATACAGACTTTGATTTCTGCCGTGTAAGACATGATGCACGAAAGAAAAGCCAAATGAGACCTTGGTGTGTCATCTGAAATATTTATTTTGTCCAAAACGAGAATGACCGTCTGATAACAAAAGCCGTCTTGCAATCCCTGCATGCATCAGGATTGTGTTTAAAAATAACTTGTGAATGTCCAACTTAGATTTTTGTCCTGTGGAGGGCAGTAATATGCAGAGGAGTGTCAACCCAGATATATTCTGCAAGAAAACATCTCTCTTTGTTTGTCTGTTTTCTTGTTTCTAGTGTTTTAAAATATTTTTGCATTTTCTGTTTGTGTTTTTTCGTACCGCTTTGGGTAATTTTAGTTTTTCCTTTTGTGTTTTGAAGCCTTCTCGTCTTCTACATTGTACAAACAGTGGCACCATCAGCCATGAGAATTCTCTCCTGCAGCTCAGGACAGCAGTGTCTATAGACTGACATCTTTTTGACACACAATAGTATAACACTATTCCAAGAGGAGCCATGGCTTCTCTTCAGTGACAAGCTCACGCAGTAGAATAAACTACCACTGGAGGACTGGTCGCTGCAGCTATTTCATGTGCAGTGCAGTCGATGATGAGGATGCAGATACAGTAGTCAACTTTTTCTCTGTGCCGCTGCCACAGCCGTCTCAGCTGTCAAGACGCTGTCGTGTTCTCTCTGCATCTGTGCAGCCACAGTCTGTGGCCAGCAGCAGCAGCGTCAGCTTAATGAACAGGACGCAAAACAGAAGCCTGAGAATTCTTACCTGCTTGACAAGCAGTGGCAACTTTTCAGCTCAGAAAAATGTCCCAGGATCCCATATATATATTTCGCACCATGGGCGAGGTTCAGGGGAGAGGTGGTTGTGTTTATATAAAGGTACATTAAAATCTGCAGTGAACAAATGTTGGAGGTTTTTGTTGTTGTTGTGGATTGAATAACTCTGTTATTTGCCAGCTCCAGTTATTGTGAATAGAAGTAATCTATCAATAAATGGAGAGAACATAACATGTTGCTTAAAGGACTCATATTATGCCCTATTTCTGCAAGTTAAACTAGTTCCCTGGTGTCCTAATGAACATGTCTGTTACATGCTTTGGTCAAAATATCATAAGGATGAAGCACCACAGCAGTTCAATCACCCTGCAAAACCAGCCCTGTTCAGAATGCTCGGTTGAGTAGTATTGCTTTAAAAAAAAGTTAAGAAAAACAAAATTGATAATTTGCAGGCTCTAGCAGGCACATTGCCGTCATATAACATGTATCCACTGGACCGTGTAGAACTCTGTGCTGCACTGTGGAGCCAAAAATAGAACTTTTCGCTGACACGAGTGAGTCATCTTTTTTCACACTTTGCCAACTGATAAAACCTCCAGAGTCCCAAATCTAAGGATTTAAATGATTAAAAAGTTGATTTTGCATAATATGGGACCTTTATAAGGCTTCAAACTGTGACATTTGGAAAAGAGTCACTTCCTTTCACACCATGCCATATGATTTATTTCAGTTTGTCAATATTTGTAATTAGTAAGTCATTATTTCTATAAACAGTATGCATTCATCATTGATGTCAAAATAATAATAAAAAAAATCAACTATTGTTGTGTAAAAGTAACATTGTAACCATTTGAACACACACAAAAAACAAAAACAAATTTCTCAAACAGAACAAAACAGGCAGATATATTAATGGAAACTGGGGACAAGAACCATTTACCATATATTTGAGTAGTAGAATTCACATCTGACACTGTTTTCAGTCGTACTGTTTGCAGCTGTCTTGGCTTTCTCGCAGTGTCGCCGTTGCCTTCTTCTGTCTTGACGTAAAACAGGTCAGCTCCTGTGTGCAGCAGTGTTGTGCCACATTGTGTGTGGTATTTAAAAGTTAACTAATATATCTAACAAATTCCTGTGCCTAAGGAGACCCGTGTTCCCAGGTTCGAGCCCCGGTTGGAACAAGGGCCTTTCTGCATGCAGTTTGCATGTTCTCCCCATGTGTGCATGGGTTTTCTACGGGTTCTCCGGCTTCCTTCCACAGTCCAAAAACATGCAATATGGGGATTAGGTGAATTGGTCACTCTAAATTGACCGTAGAGAGTGTGAGTGAATGGTTGTTTGTCTCTATATGTGGCCCTGCGATGGACTTGTGAACTGTCCAGGGTGTACCCTGCCTATCACCCAATGTCAGCTGAGATTGGCACAGCACCCCCTGTGACCCTCCGGTGGAGGCTAAAGTGGTAGATAATGGATGGATGGATTCCTGTGCCCTGCTCTCTCTGCCCAATTACACCCTAAACCTTTACCAAGTATGTTTTTCTAACATTTCAAACAACCAACTTAACTCGATTCATTTAACCACAATAACTTTCCTCCACTCGAAGAATGTCACCAATGTTCAGATATTTCAGAGACACCATTCAAGGACAGCTGAGATCAATGGGATGTAAATATGTCTGAAGACTGAATTAAATATTTGGGAATTGATTGCCAGCTCAATGGCAAACAGGCCGATAAATTAAGCCCGTTTTTTGAGCAGCGTAAACACAAGAAGTAGTGGAGAGATTTAGTTATAGAAATATTCTGGGGTTTTAGATTATTGCTGCCACACACACACACACACACAAAATGACAAAACTAACCAACATTCATAAGGATTATGAATGAACAAACAACTGAAACAAGGAAACACAATAATAATGTGAATCAGAAACAAGAAAAATACTATAACAGTGTTTTTATTTATAATGTATAATATATACAAATGTATATACTATATTATGCTGTACAAATATGGACTATGTTGTTAAACAAATAACACACAACCGGGGCCGGTATTTCTTTCGCTAATGTTGGTAATTTGTCAAATCTGGCAATATACTGGATCTGCACATAACACACACTGTAATGTTTTAAATAGGATTGCAGGAACTGTTTTAAATGCCACTATTGCATAAACATAAACAAATGTATGAGCATTCATTGTGGAACACTGAGAAATTCACTTGTATAGTATGTAGGTAAAGTTCACTTATTATAGTCATTCATCTCACTTCACTTCTTACCACTTCAGGGTGTTTTCTGCCCTTGCCAGGACCAGTAATCCTTTTAGAGACCAAAACATGGTCCTAATGAAGCTAATTTCTGAGGAACTGATTAAATTTCAAACTGATTTGAATTGTTGTTCGGTTAAAGGTAGGGCAGAAGATCATTTTCTAGAGCATTTTTTTTTTGTATATTGCTTAAAATCCTCTTCACACCCCGATTGTAACCAGTTTATTAATGCATTGTCACAAACATTTAAAATGTTAATAACTTTTTTTGGGAAAGCTACTGCCGAGAAATAGGCCGATGCAGAGCGATCCAAGACCAGAGTGAACGTCAGTGCTGCGTTTGAGTGGTGGCGACAACTGAAAGCCCAGAAAGGGCTGCAAAGTGATGTCACGGTGGCTCTGTTTCTACTGGACAGGTAGGTTAACTTTATGTATTTGTTGTTTTTCCGCATCACGTTGTCATTTGAACAAGTATCCAAAAAAGTTAGCGTCACCGAAAAGTACTTACCCATGCTGCGCAATGCTCGCGAAGTTCCTGTGCTCTGTAGGTGTAGCTTCGGAGGGAAGTATAGAGGAAATAGGCTTGGACTTTTGAATTAAAAATGTAGCCTGATGCACAGATTTTTCCAGGATCTCAAACACTACCTTTAAGGTTAGGGTTAGACATTAACAGGTTTTGGTTAAGATTAGGGATAATGCTTAGGTTTAGGTTGTCCAAATGCTTGGAAGTCAACACAGTGTCCTACGAAGAGCAAGTGTGTGTGTGTTTCAGGTATTACTCATGTTGTGGGCACCCACACATTATGGGGACAAAATCAAGTTAAAATAATAATAAGTCCCCATAATATTAAATATTACATTTTAAGGTTTTATGGTTAGGTTAAAGGAGACATAATATGCAAAATCTACTTTTTAATCATTTTAATACACACATTTGGGACTCTGGAGGCCATATGAGTAGGCAAAGTGTGAAAAAAGAGGACTCCCAGTACAGGAGATAAAACATGCAATGTTGACTTGTGTCTCATTGTTACATCACAGTGAGACATTGCTGGAATTGTTGTCTCACATGCAGGTGAGGGCAATAGTATCCGGAAGGGTGGAAATCCGCAAAGTCTTCTATTCTTGGCTGCACAGTGCAGCACAGAGTTCTACACAAACTTCCAGCCTCAGGGGATTTACGTTTTATATATAACGGCAAAAGAGTCACAAATGATCGGTTTTCCAAATGCTAACTGCCGTTTGCTGCCAGAGCCTCAGTGACGCTGACGTAGTTTCCTGTGTCTCATTTGCATTTAAAGAGACAGGCACTCAAAACCGCCCGCTCTGAACAGTGCTTTTTTGGCAGGATGATTGAACTGCTGTGGTGCGTCATCCTTAAGGTATTTTGACCAAAGCATTTCACAGACATGTTCATTAGGACACCAGGGAACTAGGTTAACTTATAGAAATAGGGTATAATAATGTCTACTTTATCCTTAGGGTTAGTTAGAGCAAATATCCAGGTAATTGCTACCTGGATCAGGAGGCCCATCATTTAACGTTGACCTGTGAAAAGAGGTGAAATCATCTAAAACAGTGGTAAACAAGCCTGAAGGTTCAGACCCAAACATGGTCACATGAGAAGCAGGGAAGCTTCAGTGGGAGAGCTTTCCGTGGCCGTCCGCTGTCTCTCCAGCTGTCACCAATCTGTACTTGGTGGTCAACCAGACTGTTCCTGGTAGTCACTAGTGGTTCCAGAAAAAACCGTTTTGTTTTGAGTTGAGTTTGGTTCCCCTGGACCCATCGTAAGTGACGTAACCTGGGATCACAGGGGGGTTTTCGGGTCTTTCAACAATCAGACCCCCTCCTTCCAGGCGACCCAGTTGGGGTTGATCAAGCCTACCCTACATGCCACGCCTCTCCCCTCCTGATCCTGATGGATCCTCCTGAACACAATGATGCTGAAGCTGTTGAATTGGTTCCTTTCTTAGTTATGGATCTTTTATTAATCTTTACTTTCCTGAGAAGATGTATTGATTGGTCCGATCTAGACTTATAGTTGATGCACGTTTTTGGACTGTGGGGAGAAAGTAGACTATCCAGAGCCAACATGCAGACTCGCTAACAGAAAGGCCTTTCGTCAAACTTGCAGTTTAATGAAGCTATTATACTCTAGTAAAAGACTTACAGGGATTTGATCTCAAGAAACTCTACTGTTTTTACCGTAGACTGCAGGATATTAGAACATTTATAGAAAAGACAATGTTGGGCTAAGAAAAGCTGAGAATTCTCCTTCTTATTATTTGATACACTAAGCCTCATATTTTGAGCCTAAGTAAACACAGTGACAGGTATGATTAATATCTGATGTAAAATATGTGATAAAAAAAGAAATGAATTACAGCATTCCCTGGTCTTTTATGGAATATCCAGGTTTTTACTCATTTGTCATTGAAAATGAATGTCTAAATTAAGCCTTAAAAATCCTTCAATCAGATCCGAGCTAATCTACATATTTAATAAATAGTCCACTAACAGTGACATGCATCACCTGGAGGATTTACATTTCCTTTTTCATTTTATTTGTCTTTAATAATCAAATGGGTTGATATGCCTGCACCACCTCTTCATACACAACCACTCACTCTCATGTTCACATCTATGGTCAAATTAGAGTGACCAATTTACCTAATCCCCAAATCTGCATGTTTTTGGACTGTGGGAGGAAACCAGAGAACCCAGAGAAAACTCATGCACACACACGGGGAGAACATGCAAACTCCATGCAGGCTTGAACCCCAGGTCTTCTTACTGCAAAGGCAAGAGTGCTAACCACTATACGGCAACCGTGTGGTCAACATATTTTTCAATTGTTGTTTGTTTTATTGTGCAAAATATATCTCATCAAATAAAATTTTTTATCTCAAATGTCCCTTGTGCTGTCGACAAAATCTGTAAATGCACAATATTAGCCCACTAACACAGCATGCAGTGCTGTAGATTTAAATCCCTTTAGTCAGAAAACTAAAAATTAAATAATTTGAAGGATAATTAAATCCAAAGAAAAGCTTAATAATTTCAAGTGAAGCTGTCAAGGGAATGAAACATATCATTGTCTTTTCAAAAGCAAAATTTAATAACAGTTATGAGTCACACCATCTCAAAAAGCTGGTGGCAGAGTGTTAACTGAGCAGGCTGTGAAAGCTTGCACCGAGTTCCACATATGCAGTTTTGTTTTGGCATCACTAAAAAGGCAGTGAAGATTCTGACGGCACTAATTTTTCGACGACTCGTTTCGAAAGTGTTAAACATGTAATATTGAAAATGATCATTGGAGTCAAATGACTTCGATTTAATATAATGTCTTGAAAAAAAAAAAAGAAAGCAAAAAAAAAACTTTGGAAAAAGCTTCCATGAACAAGTGATTGTTTCTGGCTCACCCACTGCGTCCTCATTATTTTGGAAAAAACAAAACAAACATTCTTATTTTACTTTCCTCTGCAGCTCAGATCCCGATTTAAACACAACCTAAAATACCTACTTTTGTCTTTTTTAGCTTCAAAAAGTAATTTTACATTTGTCTGAGGTATTTCAGGTAAGGATGAAAGCAAACATATAATGATGTTACACCAAGCGTTGGTCCAAAATAGTGGTTTAAAAAAAATAGTTGTTTTATCTAAGTCCTTTTGAGTGCTCATGACTCACCAGCCTCACTATGTCTGTGTGCTGTTATGTGGGAGGAGAACACACCCACTTAACAGATTTCCAAACATAGTTAGTTGTGTTTGTTAGTGTTGTCGTTAAATACACAGCACTTGTCTGCAAGAAAATAATTGGAATCTGAATAAGTGGATGATGGAATAAGTGTCAAACCCACATGCATTGTTTTCTGCTGTTTGCATTGATGCCATCTGTGACGACTGGTTTTGCGGAAGTGAATGCTTTAGGAGACACGTTGGGTTAAATATACACAATATGTAATTTCTGCTGTTTAGGTATCTCCAAATTTAAAAAAACAGCAACAAAACACCTAGTTATATGGAATCAGGAGGCAGTGTGGGATCAGGGGCGTCGTTGCCGTGTTTGGATTTGTTGTGCATTTGTGCTTTACGGGGAAGAGCTTCAGTGTCATAATGCACAGGGAAAGGCTATATGAATATTTGTGATCCATTAGTGGCAAATACTGAAAATAAAAATAAAATGAAATGAAATACACAGTGTCTCACGAGCACTGAATCTGGTCTTTCCCGCAGGTTTTTAGCAGAGACGTAAAGTGGAGGACATTATTCAAGGGCAAACAAAATGATTTTGGCGACTCAACAGCAAAACATATATAACAAGTCTCATTGTTTTTATATATTTCTAAACAGAAATGTTACATATTCATTCACATAGTGCTGATTAAGCAATACAGATGTTAAAACCTTTGTATTCAAAACACTAACTTTAAAATACCAAAACTCAAGTACGCGTATAAATACAGTTTACAATTCTACAAAGAAACCTGTTTATCATCATTTTTTTTACAGATGTGTTCTTGGAGCTTGGTCCCCAGTGGCTGCAGGGCTTTAAGCAGCATTTGCATGACTGAAAACACAAGACGCGTCTATGAAAAGAACTGAATTCTATTGCACATAAAAAAAACCAAAAAAAAACACTCGCAGTTTGACGAGACAAATACTACTCGTCTCAGCCTGTCCCTGCACTGTTGCTACATACACACAAACGCTCCCTCAGTCAGGTTTGACAGCACTGCCTACGCTCAGATTCATCATTTATTTCTGTTCAAACACAGATTAAACATTAAATAACATCAACAACAGAAATAACCAAAAGTTACAGTATCAAACATTTAAACGGCTTTAAATGTTTGATACAGAACAATAAATAAAAGACTACACTGTGATCCTGCTTATCCACTACACCGATAACTACACGGTTTTCATTCACAAACAAATGCACTTTTCTCCTGTGTATAGAGCTTGACCCCATGCTTGTGTGTTTACTGGCCCAGGGCATCAGCACAGTAAGCGCCTCCTTAAGGTCCCCAAGAGACTTCAGGCTGGACTGTTAAGCTAATAATTACTGGTTGGATTTATTCATGCTGTATCTGATAGAGCAACACACAACTAACAATGTCAGACTTCCAGCTGGAATGTGGATGATCGAGAATTGACGCTGCAGCCGTCAGTGGATTAAAAGCCTCTGCACATCAACGGCAAACCGAATAAACGGCATAGAGTTGGGAATAACTCTGAGATAAGTTCAATGCACCCTTGCTATTCACATTAAGTGCAACACATTTAGTAAATAAATTAAAGGGATTAGAAAAATGCTGCTGCTCAGTCACTTCATTTCCACTAGAAGTTTGATTACCACAAACCTTTCTCAAGAAGCTAAAAGGTTCCTTCAGATAATATTTGACTGCATGAGCAAAATTGGGCAAAATAGTGTGATGTCAATCAAATTAAAAATGTGCTGGCCTGCTGTTTATGAGCTGTTCGCTGAAATAAACTGCTGCAGCAAACCTGGTATGTTGTACGATACAACTTCCAAAGGTTCCTGAACTTTCAGAGAGTGAAATCCCCGAGCAGGGACCTTTTTTGGGGGGCCTAAAATAATCTACCCAGTACTCTCATATAGTAAGCTTTAACTTCAAACTGGACCCAACAATGCAGAAACCAGAACATTACAGAAAAGTTTTAGTTTTAGCCACATGAGTTGGCTGGCAAAGTCAAGGATTTGTCCAAGTTAGAATGTGGGTTACAAGGATCCAGGTGGGTGGGTAAGGGTACGGCAGAGTGTCCGACTGTTGAAAGGATGAAAAACTGGCTCAACGTGCCAGGCAGAATCACAGGAACAAGGCAGAAGATGTGAAGCAGAAGTGGACAATACAAGTTTGTCTGGCAGTAGGTACACTCTTAGAAATAAAAGAGCTAGAAACATATGAAGGTTCTTCGGCTTGTCCTCACAGGAGAACCCTTTTTGGCTCCAGGTAGAACCTTTTTATAAAGGTTCCACCTGGAGGGTTCCACCAAGAACCCTTTTAAAACCCTTTATTCAGGAAATGGGTTTTAAAGGGTTCTCTGGATCAAAATTAGAACCCTTACTGGAACCATTAGTATTACCAAAAACCCTTGAAAAAAGCCTTTCTTCGTAAAAGGGTTTTTCAGAAGCAAATGTTTCCAGGTAGAACCTCAGCCCTTGTAGAAGAACCCTAATGGAACCCATTCCAAACCCAAAAAGGCCCAAAGGGCCATTCGAACCCTTATATCTAAGAGTGTAAAAAGAAACAAAACAAGTCAATTTGAAGTTAGTTCAGTCATGACGCAACGTTTTGACTTTGCGGATGGTTGTTTGTCTCTACGTGGCCCTGTGATTTGACTGGTGACCTGTCTGCCTTTCACCCCCAATGCCAGCTGGGATTGGCACCAGCGCCCCCCGTACCCCTCATGTGGAGGATAAAGATGGATGTGTGGATGGATGGACATCATGCTTTATTGAAGAATATCTCAAGCTAGTGATCATAAACATATAATAAACTGACACTGTACATCAAGTGAGAAGAAGGCTAATTTTTCCATGAAACTTCCATTCAGATTACTTTTTGCAACCATGCCGTTGCCCCCTTGTGCCTGTTAAAAATAATCTTACATCCTGGTTGGCATCAAGCAGCAAACCAAAAGACTATGTCCCATTTTGTCTGTGGCTGCACCTAATAAAGTGGCTGGCAAGATGTATTTTCCATGACCAGGAGATAAAACTATGTCAGCTATTTAGATGTATTTATGTTGCTTATTTATTCATCATGTGAGTCTATCAGTGAAAATATGTGACTGAAAAATATTGACATTCAGTTTGCAGACCAGGCAAAAAATATGAGCCCTGGCTGCTGTTGTAAGGAATGTTTTTGTAGAATCCGATAAACTTTTTAAGCCTCTCTGTGCCGCTGACACTGCGTTGGTGTCGTTGCTGCTACACAACCCACAACAGTCCATGCTATAAAAACCTCTCTGCCATCTGTAGCTGTAGCTGTGCTGCTTCCAGGCCCAGACTGCGCATCTGTCTCTCTTTGTTGCTTTTCCTCAGCTGTGCGCTGTGGCTCATAAAATTTTTGCCTCCACTCTGACAAGATATAATAAAATGTGAAATAATTCATAATGCCCTCTGAGCACATATAGTGGAAAGTCACTTTAGTTGCCCAAATGTCCTTTTAAACTCTTATAGCTGAGTAGGTAATAACAAAGCCCCTCCCCATGCATTAAGCTCCCTGCAGTTTCTGCCATTGAATTATGTCAAAACCCATCAAAACATGATGGGGAAGAAAACTAAAAATGTTTTACATCATCTCTTTCTGAACTAAGACACATCAAAAACTCACAAGATGCTCAATAATCTCATTTAAAATGACTTTGTGTAATGCAGACATCACATCAGCTAAATTTTATGACATAAGAATGCTGGGATCTCTGCCATGTCTCAGCTGGGATTTGACATTATTGCTATGTTGACACAAGCTCTCAGCTTTGTAGGCTGTGCATATACTGTAAGAATCTCTGTGCTGTCTTAATAAAGTCAGTTGGGTGCATTTGGTCACTTCCTTCTTAACTGACAACAATCAGGGTGACGTAGCCTATACAGTCACCTAGGTGTCCCAATCCAGGAGCTGCCTCCTCCTCCCATAGGCCAAACCAAAATGAGGCAATCTGGTCTATGGAGGATTTTTCCAATCACAGCATTAGCTTGTGTAATAGGATAAAAATAACACTGCTCTGACGTACCAAATGCACTGTAGCTGCAGCAAAAAGATATACTATTAGTGATTTATTTAAAGGTGCATTATGTAATAAAACTTAAGACATAAAATCCTCCTAATATGTCACAGAGACTCAGGAATAATCTTGATACAACTCACTAAAAACAACAGTACAGACAAAATATTTGCATTAAAAATATATATATTTTGCAGACTGCAAATCGTGTTTATGTTTTGAAATCATGTTTTTGCATGTGGCGCCACCTACCGCCGTCTACCAATCATAGCAGTCAGTAGAGTCTCAGCTGCCGAGCAACCAGTTAAGTCTGAGCTACAATGGCGGAGAAAACAAAACCTAAAAGACCTCAGTATTTAGAATTTTAGTGTAGTAACCGTTTTTGGCCACATTCTTACATATGGCACCTTTAAGTTCAATTTATTAAAAGGGTTGTTTTGGAGAGTGATTCCTCACCAAAATTGAGGGTCTAAGGACAAAGAATGTTGTGTATTTTCTTTCATTGCTGTTATTTTCTGTTTTATTTTGGTGTTCATTTTAATTTCTTGATTCAGACAGTATACTCTCTGATCCTGGTGGTGGTTATTGTTTGCATCTGTGTCTAGTTTTGCACTGTTGGTTTGAGGATGATGCTGATAGAAATAGCTATTTTGGTTGCAATGACAATGACACTAAAGTTTTGGAATCTTGAATTAATTTGGCACCAGCGTGGACTGAATCCTTCACAATTTGGGACATGCAGAGAGGATCCATCCATCCTTTAATGTGGGACAATGCTGTGACACAAACTGCCTCATTTTAGATTATAAAAACAAACTGAAACAATACAGTTGAAACTGTTAAAACCATACAATGTAGTATTTCTCTCGGGGTCCCCATAAAATGATTTGCATTTTTTGTGTGGTGCATCTGCCTTTTGCTTTTGAACATGGATGTATTATGAAGTTTTGAGTGAAGGGGGTGACGTGTGCAATAAAGCAGCCGCAGAGTAGAATCATGATTTAATATCGAGTTAAATTAGTTTTGATTGCCGTTTTGTTTCAAAATGAACTTTCAGCTCGATTCTTCATATTTCATATTCACAGCACAGCAGTAACAATGACCGCAATGTTTGGTTATTCTGTGTGTGTCAACCACAACGGGAAGCCATTACACACACGTGTGCACATTCATGGCAAAACTCAAAGTTAGAGTGACCTTTCTCTGAACATGAATTTGCTGCCTACGTGAAAAGAGGCAGGAACAAATAGGAGTTTTTTGTGTGTGAGAGGCACCAGGCACGAGGAGGTGAATGTGAAATTCCAACCTACAAGAGATAAGGAGCACCAGGAAATACTGCTCTGTATCACTCTGACATCTGATTAGTTCAGAGAACATAAAGTAATACAGTAAAATTTGCAGTAAATTGATTGCCCAGATTCAGTTATTTTTAAAATATAGCTTAACCTTTGAAAAAGCTGACTCATTTTCTCAGTGCCAGTACAGTGTAGCGCAGACTGGCAAAATAGTGGAGATCCATCACTTGACATCTGCAGCTATGTGAAGCTTTGACCAGTGAAGGTTATGCTGGAGTCATACTGTGTGTGAAGCTCACTGACTGTATGAATAGAAGGTGCAGCCAAGGTGCGTCTGCTGTAACAGCGTGGAACAGGCCAGCTGTCACGTGCCACTATATTCATGAATACTGTTGAGATATTTGACCCACACATAACAGCCAATTACATAATTCCACACAGTGCACATGAACCACTTGCTAGTGGGGTTCAAGACAAATTGGCCTTGGCATTTTTTTTTCTTTTAAATGGTATATCATTCAAACATCATGCAGTAGCCATGCACTATATTTTATCTGCTACCGATAAATTCCAAAGGTGCCGTTGCTTGTTTTTACGAGAGAAGTGGCAACTGTATGATCATGCAGTATATGTGCACTATAAGTCAAGGAACTGTAAACCACAGGTGTTCGAGTGGGTTGCTGCATGCTTATGTGCTAAAAATGTCTTTAAAAATACAGGCACGATACACAAAACTGTAGCCTTTGTGCTCATACACCTTGCAATTTCTTTCATAGTGCTGTGTTTTAACGGTCTACTTTTATTTGGATATTGCATGGGGTCACAAAACAGTATACATCACAGAGTGAGGAGACATCTGAAGCCTAACCCTGTGTTGCTCTGCATGGTCACATAGGTAGCCAAGGTTACTTTTCACGACACCGCAGGGGTTAAATTTGACTTTGTAAGCGGGGGAAGCTAAAACTAACCATCATCAGTTTACTCATCATTGCAGACTACTTATCCGCATTTTATTCTTTTATACCACAAAGGGTAACATCCACCTTCTCTCAGTTACATACAGTTCTTCTAATGGCTTGATGTCAGTCATGACTATTATCAACTATATAAAGTTTGTTCAAATAATATTGTATGTATTAGACCAGGCTTAAACACACAACTGATGTACTGTTAAAGCTCACATAGAGTGGTCCTGTTGCACATATATGTTAGTTATGGAGGTCTACTTACATACATTAACTTGTTTTTATGGTCAAAAACCTCCTAGTTGCTGTAAACGAGCCGATAGAAATCCTCTTTTCTGACGGTGTTTCCCAGCCGCGAGATTTGAGACTCAACTCTCTAACCCAGAAGACAGAGTCTTGTGATTGGCCAGTATATTCAGCACCCGCTCTCAGAAGCGCAGCTCCCCCCTCTGGAACGGTGGATGCACTGCTCCTGATTATCAAAACATTGTTTTAACAATGTTCAAAAATAGCTTCTTCACGACTCCCCGCCACAGTCCCTTTTATGACTTTGACCCGGAGTCAGACCCAGAGTCAGAAGACACTGTCGCTCGTGAAACACCTCCACAATGGACGTTATTCTTCTTCTGCGGTTCAATGTACGCAACCGGATGTGCCCGGACTAGTGCCCGGAGCAGGAGGATCTGCTGTTGAGGAGAACCGCTGTTCACGTAACCATGAAGATATACTGTTATGGGTCACTGTAGAGCGACTGAAACAATGGGACACGTGATTGGAATTGTTGAAACACCCGACTGCAGCAGCCTTGTGATCAACGTAAATATGTGCACCTTGCTGTTTAGTTTGTGCACTCTGATGCAGAGCAATCTGCAGATCTTTGGCTCTGAGCCATATCTGACATGAGAAGCACAGGGGACAGAAGGAGTGTCTAGTAAAAAAAAAAGACGAAACAAAAGAGATAATTAAAGGAAAAACCTATATGGCCCAAAAAGTGAAAAGATTATTTAATGTACTATAATTACAGCTTTATTGTGCAGGTGTTCAATTAATGTATGTCCTTACAGTTTACCTTAAATGCCTCTCTCTCTGAGACACTGTTCTCCATGTTTTGTGAGTTTAAGCAAATTCATTTCTTATCTCTTTTAACAATGTTTTTTTTTTTTTTTTTTTTTTAAACATGGCTTTTGTAACATGGTTTTTATCATTGGAGTTGGACACCAAAAAAAATGAATGAACAAGGAAAAGTGGCAGCTTCTTAATTATCTTTCGTGTGAAACGAAAATGGCAATTCATACAAGCAGAGAATGTCAAGGAAGCAGTGGAGTTGTTCAACCACTGAGGCAGACTCTGGTTCAAGTTTAGTCTTATAACCAGTATCTTTTTTTTTATTTTTTAGAATTGCTGGTGTTTTAATATCATGTGTTCTGTGGTAGATGATCAGCTGAATTGTGGCTTTTCCCCAGACTAAGCAAGATTTGTTTTCAAATTGTAACTTGACAAATACTTATTGTAAAATGTGTTTTTCTGGTCCTCATAATTTATTTGCACCACGTCAGGCCTAATGTGAATATCATGGGTGTTGAAAATCACCTCTGAATTATTTTGGTATTTGTGCTTCTTTTAGTGTTAAGCAGCCAAATTGACAAGCTTACTGTGAATCCAACTGTGGTGACTTACCCAAACTTTTGATCAAACATGCATTCAGGTGGTTCAGCATCTTTGTACACCAGACTTTACAATTGAGCAGCCTCAGAGCATCAGTGGATGGACCATAAATGGAGAGCAAGATAACATAATCTGTGGGAGGAAGAAGGGAGGCCTGATTGCCAAATTCTCAGGGAGCTGTTAAAAGGGGAGGTTTGCACTTCAGACTGAAGATGGATAAAGCTCGAGGTGCAGGGTGAAGTGTGTGATGATTAGATTTTGGCCGCACTTAAGGCTCTGGAGCTGACTTTACTGATAACAATGGTGCAACCACTATATTCACAAAATATTTGTGGACTGTGGTTATGTTTTGGTCTGTTGCACCACCCACAGTGACCTATCTAATAATGCAGCTAGTATGTCACGTTGCATGCTCTATGCTGGTAGAGCATGCAACGTGGTGACAGTGACTCTTTTGAGTCTTCTTCTAAATCAAAGGTTGTGGATCCAATTCCCATCTCTGCTAGTTTACATGGTTTACCGATGTGTCCTTGGGCTGTATAAAAGAAAGAGTGAATGGGTGAATGGCAAAACTGTAGTGAAAAGCAGCAGTGGTCATCAAGACTAGAAAACTGTTAGCTACTAGTGGTGAGCGGATCGATCCAAAAATATAGATATATCGATCTAACGTTGATATTGATCAATACCAGCGTAATAATATTGATACTTCAGTTCCTGTCATGTCCGCACTGCTGTGGAGGCGACCTGTCTGTCTGTTTCTGTGTAAATGTCGCAACTTTGAGTGCCGAAAGTATCGGTAAACGAAATCGAAAGGACGGAGCAACGTGAAAGGAGCGCCGCAAGTATCGGTATCGCCGATACTGACTGGTATTGGATCGGTATCGGATCGATACCAAAATTTGCAGTATCGCCCACCCCTATTTGCTACTCAGCATCTGCAATACTGAATGATATTGAACATAAAAAGCCTTGGTACACGTCTCACAAAGGTTTTGACATATAGATTTTGATATATAGACATAATACAGTCTATAGCTAAGAGCTTGGTCTGGCCTTGGACCTAGTAGGTACTTGATTGGAGGTCATTTTGTCTCACAAAAATCACATTCCCAGAAAAACTAAATAGCCTTCTTGAATAACATTTTACTATTTTCTCCCAGGTCACGTTTGTTTTTGACATATCAGTGTCATTGTTATCCATCTATCCATCAACTACCGCTTTATCCTCCACTGGAGGGTCGCGGGGGGTGCTGTGCCTATCTCAGCTGACATAGGGCGATAGGCGGGGTACACCCTGGACTGTTCGCCAGTCCATCACAGGGCCACATATAGAGACAAACAACCATTAATTTAGTTAATCCCCATATTGCACACACGGGGAGAAGATGCAAACTCCTTGCAGAAAGGCCCTTGTTCCAAACAGGGTATTTTTGGCGAGAGCACTCACCACTACATCAACCGTGGGCCCCAGTGACATTGTTATTTGACACAAAATTCTAAATCAAGTGGAGGAGCTGGTGGCGACATGTAATGAAGTGAACCAGAGGAAGATGTCCACCAAGCAGCAGAAATGCACAGTTTGAGCATACCTGTTATAATTTGTTATTGTGGCAATCCAGTGATCTATTGGTGTAACAAGGTGTGTTTCAATGGATTTCTGTTTCTCTGAGTTGGACCCACATGCACAGTTCCACACAGCCTGAACAAATAATTAAATACAAACTAATAAATGAGGGAATGAGCTGCAGGTGCAGAGATGAGTGAAGACACACAGGAGAAGGTAATGAGGAGGAGAAATGACAGGAAAGAAGGACAGGGAACAGGGCAGTGCGAAATAGACAGATGATGGGCAGATGTCGAAAGTGGAAGCAAGTAGAGAGGGTGCAGTCAATCAATCAATCGATCGATCGATCAATCAATAATAACGTAACAAACATAGGAAATAAAAGTGTGTTCTCCCTGAGTGTGTGTAGGTTCTCTGGTTTCCTCCAAATGTCCAAACGAATACAGAAGTTAATTGAACCCTTTAAATTGCCTGAAGGTGAGAGTGAGTGAGTGAATGATCATTCGTCTCTACACTGTATATGTTGGCCCTGTGATGGACTGGTGACCCGTCCAGGGGTGTACCCCACCTTTCGCCCTATGTCAGCTGAGATTGGCCCATTCAGTATCTGCTATAGTTTTCTATTCATTCACATGTTTTTCCTGTTTAGTCTCTTGTGTGTGATCCTTGTTATTCTCTTTGATTCTGCCTTCTGCTTTGTAAAGTAAACCAATATCAGGGTTAAGAACAAAACCTGACAACACCTGCTGGGCAGCCCTTGGCCAAGAGGAAAATGAATTTGGCTTGTAACCGAAGGGCTGCTGGGCAACCCAATCTCCCATTGCTCTCTGGGTGCACCTGGTTTGTGTGTGTTTACTACTGGTGAAAGGTTGGATTAAATGAAAAGGTCAAATTTACGAACACTATTTGGTGTTTGTGCAAAAATAACTAATTCTAATTTTTGTGTGAAAGAGGCTGTGTGGGGTAAAAAAGATGTCTTGCTCACCCTTAATACGTGCCTTTCCTAAGTTAATGTTGTTCCCTGGTGTCCTAATGAACATGTCTGTGACATTCTTTGGTCAAAATACCATATGGATAAAGCACCACAGCAGTTCATATCTTTGGGCCACCTTAAAAAAAGTAAAACGAAACTTAAGGGACAGGCAATGACATCACCCACAGAGGCGACTGGGCTAACGGCAGTTAGCATTTGGAAAATTGATAATTTGCAGGCTCTAGCAGGCACATCACTGTCATATATAACATATATCCACTGGACAGATACATTCTCTTTTCACGGACTTCCGCCAGCACCCTCACATGTTTTACGGACAGAGTGGAGCTCCAACAGACAACAATTCCAGGAATTTAGTGCACTGCCAACATCGCGTGTTTCATCTCCTTTACTTAGACTGAGGTGGACCACAAAAACATGATCGAGTCATCTTTTTTTCACAATTTGATTTTGCATCATATGTCCCCTTTAAATTATAATAATAATGTTGTGAGTGAAAAAACATGTTCCCAACTAAATGATACAAAGCACAACGCTGATGACTAACAAATATACTTTAAAACAAGATTAGTTCAGAGATGTAGAAATAAACAAAAGCAATCTGTTTTAACAGTAACATAAAAGCTCTTCCAAAAGTTTACTTCAGTCACACAATTGGCTTGATATGCGTTTTGCACATTCCTATTTCGAGTCATCCCTTTACTTTGCAGTTTTCACAACGGATGATTAATTAACACCATGTGAAACTGAAGAAATAAAATGGTGTTATCGATCGCTGCGCAGTGTTTTGGCATCTCATAATCCTTCAAACTCATATTACTCAGACTAACTTCAGACTTTGTGGATTGTAACACACACACACACACAAGCAGGGAGAGAGAAGAATTGGATGCACAACATGGAGCAAAAAAAAGATTGATATCAGATGTGAACTGGAGAAGAAACTGAAATAACAATGAAAGAAGGCAGTCGCCTGATGAGCCAGGGCTACTGACATGTTTCCCAAATGCTGCTCACAAATACTTTGTAAGTTTACACAGACAGATATGCCTGGTGAGAATTTATGGATAGATGGAAAAGAAGATAAGGGAGGAAAGTCAGAGACTAATGCTACAGCTGTACTATTATGGTTTCTGTCCCAGAACAGGAAACATCTATAAAGCAAGTTGCGTCTGTGTGTCTGTCTGTGACGGGCATATTTCACTGACCGTTAGTCAGATCGCCCTAAGACTGGATATGGGTTGAGCATGGCCCGATGGTGTGCATCCTTAATTTTGAAGTTTTTTGGAGGAAATGTAATTTTCACTGATTTATCACGCTACCCCAGGCAGGCAGCGGCTCATCAGCAGCAGCTGCGCTGTCTGGAGCGGGGAGGTGGGAGTGAAGAGGCTGTCCTCATGGTGGGTGAGACATTTTTCACACAGTTCACCACAGAACATGGTGTGATACTGAAACGACGAGGTGTCCATTCACCAATAGGCTATCACGTATTTATTTTTCATTGCGGCTAACTTGGCGAACCTTTCATTGCCTCCTAGCGAGGCTTTGATTAGCATTAGCGTAGGGTTAATATAATACAAACCACTGTGCAACAATCCCTAAAGATAAGAAAACCTTCAAGGTGAACCCAGGTCAAAAACAACAAACTAATGGTTCTTTATTCTTGAAGGAAACTTTATTCTCAAAGAGAATTTGAACTATAATTTAACAACATAAAAAAAAAAAAACTCTGTTAATGAAAATGACATGCCACAGCTACGCTTCAGTGCAATTTACAATCAGTGAATACAAAATGCTGGTAGCCTCAGAATTACAAAGTATTTGCACAAACTAATATACTGCACACAAACACATTGTACTGAGAATCAGAACAAAGGAGATATGTTAGATTTGTCTTCAAGGGAGTTAGAAACCAGGCCCTTTTGTATGCCAGCTAGCAGTTCCCTGCAGGGCCACAATCACGGACCCAGCCCATGTAAGAGAAGACCAAGTAAATATACACACCACAGCAGAGCACCCACACCTCCTCAAAACAATCACACAAGAAAGAAATGGCCAGGGTTGTGACATCTGCCAGAGAAGATAACATATTTTCCCACTGCGCTGCACATTCATCCTTTTGTTAAGATTTTATAATAAATGTGTTTTTACCCAGAGATGAAATCAATCAAGATTGCACCCAAACAGAACAATGTCTTAAGTATTTTTTTTGTTTTGATTTGTTTCCTTCCCCGAGATGAAAACTCACACCTCCGTGTAAGGCGTTTCATGATTGTTTCGAAATTGCTTCATTTGTGCATGTGCATGGAATTTAGTTTGTTTTGTTTAGTTTTAATTTTTGACGCTTTGAAATAACCCATAACATCATATCCTGTAACAACATAAGCGGACTCAAAACCAGCAGTGTCCAGGAGAGCCAGAAAACACGAAATGAAAGGCAATTGGAGGCTGCACAGGAGACCTTTGATAACCAAAAAGGCTGAAGTCAAAGTAAACTCTCCAGCACCACAGGTTATAAACTGGGAAACAGGCAATTGACATCAAACACACACACAGTTCTAAGTTGGGGTTTATACACCAAGAGCTCGAGGAGCCACAGGGAGAACCTCTCACTGCCTCTGAAGGTGAGACAATGAGTCAGCACAGAGCACTGGAGACTCAGGGTATATGAAGACTCCCCACACCTGGGCTTAATCAACGCCAATCGGTGCCACACACACCTGATTGCAGTGAGTTGATTCTCCCACCACACTCACAGTTTTGTAAGGTGATGTCCAGCAGTTTTATAAAACAGTGTTAATCATTTTGACCAATGCTACACAAACATATCTGTGGTTATTCACACATAGCACTGAAAGGAGGTAAGTTTATTTTGAAGACAATTTACTCTGAATAAAAATTGCTCCCCAATTTCATTAACACATTTACCAAAAATGTCTCTCACTCTCCCTTTTTGGCCAGTGTGTACGGTTTCACGCCTCTTACTCTTGACAGAAAGGGGGTGATATTAATTTTGCAGATGAACAATACCACTGGATATGACTTTTTTGTGTGCAGATAATGTATCCAAATGATCTTGCTTTTTTCTTCACATTTGAAACTACAAAGCCGTCCTGTCTCAGCATTGGGAAATTATATGGCTGCACCTATTGTCCTGATTGCATCCATTTAATACAATCACAGTTTTCCTGAGCAGTGCTAAACACAGGATGCAGTGATAGTACCCCTGCTCTATAGTGAATAAGGAGTTTTGGTGGAGCACTGTAGTTAAAAAAAATCACAGAATGTTGATTTTCTTTTTTAAAAATCTCTCTACAAGTGGTCTAAAAAAGCCTGGAATCGTGACGTAAGGATCCTGTCTCCTGAACAGCAGATCCTCCTGCTCCACTAGTCTAGGCACATCCGGTTGAAGAACATCTGTTGTGGAGGTGTCAAAGGCATAAAGGCACTACGGCGGGGAGTCGTGACAAAGCCATTTTTAAACATAGTTCAAATATTATTTCGATAATGAGTAGTGCATCCACCGTTCCAGAGGGGGAGCTGCGTTTCTGAGAGCTGACATGCTAATTATGCCACTTCCTCTTACCTCACAAGACACTTGAGAAAGCTCTCGTTGGCTGGCCAATCACAACACAGTTCTGTCTTCTGGCGGTGAGATTTTGGTCTGAAACAGCACATCTGACGAGAGCTTCAGTGAAGAGAAGTTACGATCGGCTGGTTGGCAGCAACTAGGAGGTTTTTGACCTCAAAAACAAGTTAATTTACGTAAATAGACCTCCATAACTCAAACATATGTGTGATAGGACCACTCTATGGGAGCTTTAACAGTTCAGAACAGGTCAAAAGCAGAAGCCAATCATATGTGTTTACTTACTTTACTGTCAGAGTTCACTATGCACTGAAGCTGCACTCTTTTAATATCGTATGCTTTTCACCGTATGGAAAATGCTGTAGGGGACACTGTTTTACCCCTGCAGTAACCTGACATCTTTAAATTGATAAACTTCCCCTCATCCTACTCCGGAGAACGTTCTCGCAATCAACGAAAGGATGTAAAATACAAAAGATATTAAAGTTAATTAGGGCTGGATTCTGGAGTCTGGTGTCTGCGGGGTTCCACTGCTCTGTCTTCTATAATCAGCTTTGAGCTCGCTTTATGGCAGTAATCCAACTTTGCCGTCTCTCAGGATCTTTGGTGAGCCGGTAAAATGCTCTCCCATTTACTTTTCCCACGACTGCTTTGGCATCCTGGACAACCAACCAATCTCCTCTTTTTTATAAATACAGTCAGTGAAAAGAAGTTGGCCTGATATATTGCTTGGTATATATGCTGCCGATTATAAACGTCTATGGATTTGAAAAGCTTGTCTTCCTGACACAATGGTATTTTGATTATGAATGTTGCACAATATCAGGTACTGTGCAGCCACTTCAAGTCACTCACTCCCATTGGCCCATTGGAAGTTGTCTGGAGGTATGCAGGTCGGTCCAGGCATGGAATCCAATAATTTCTTGGAGCCTGTTTAAAATGATTGGTCATGGTTATTACAGAATTATCAAGAGGGGAAATAACATTTCATAAATGAGGTCTTCTTGTGGCTTCCTCCCTCAGTGGGCTGGGTCACAAGGGATGGGCACCATGCGAGTCACAATCATGTCCACACAAAAAGTATGCCCACTGGGCCCAACGACAAGGGAGGAACCACACAGCCTATTTAAAACAGTTTTTCCCAACCCTGGTCCTCAGGGAACACTGCCCTGCATGTTTTAGATGTTGCCCTGCTCCAACACACCTGATTCAGATGAACACCATTTGAATCAGGCATCTAAAACATGCAGCGAAGTGTTCCCTGAGGACCAGGGTTGGGAAACACTGATCTAGAAACAAACCAACAGGGTTAAAGCCTGGACTGGCCGAGGCCTGTAACAACCTAGCCTGACGAGCCAGACCCACATCAAGATGTAGGGTCTGGGAACTCTCCATAGGCAGGGCTCAATCGGAGGGGTGGGATAAACGATTGTCTTTCAAATTCACTCTCCACGCAATAGGATAGCGCTACAACCAATCAGAGCAACGAAGGAGGTGACGAAGTCAGAGCGACGGAAAAATGAGGTGTGGGAGTGCTCTGTGTTTATGTGCTGTTGTGAAGTTTGGTGAAGACATGCCGTAATCAAATGTTGTAAAGGAGATCAACGACTGTTGCCGTTTTTGTGTAAGGAATTTTAGGATTTCGGGCGTCATTGCACATTCAACAAACATCTTTCAAAGACAGAAGAAAAAATAAACTGTTGCCGAGAGATTACAACATGTTGGAGTGGCGATAGGTGACACACCGGCAAAGTCGAAACGACTTTGTCAGCGCTGTCTCACCGTTTTATCGAGACTAGAGCGTGACTTGCCGGTGTACTGGAAATGGGTGGGGGACGAAAAGGACGTGGAAGCCTCCGCAGCAGAAGGTCTTGCAGATAAAAGAGACCATGAGCCTACCCTGTCGAAGACTCCCAGGGACTTGAAAAAGTTCCGCCCTAGCCCTGCAAGGCCTGGAGGAGCTACAGTTCGACGTAGCATCACCACGGTATGTTAGCTGTATTGTTACATATATTGTAATATCATGTGACAGTGTACAATAGCCTGGTTTTCATTACAGGCATGTTTCCAACTAGTTTTGCCGGCAGCAACATCATTTGATAACATGGTTTACTTGTACTACCCCTGTTTTCATACGCTCTAACCTAAGCTGTTATGGTCGTCATAACGTTAAGCCCGCCTACCGCGTTGTGATTGGGCCGTCCGTTTCTCGATTTCTCAGCTCCTAAGCTCAATAGAGCGTAGCTAGACTGCCCCGCCAGCCAAATTACATTTGCTGCCGCTATGGGCGTCTAGATTTCTAGGCTAGTAACAACCGACATTGTTCAAATTGATTCATGACAGGTCATATTTAATGGTTCACATTCATGAATCCAAATGTCTTGCATCTGAATTTGAATGCCAGACCAAGTGCCACTCATGTACATGTGCCATCAGCAACAACAGAAAATGCTGTATTTGTGAAACCACTCAGTATTGAAGTTGAAGATATACAAAAAAAATAAGATAAGATTCTATGTACTTTTCATTATCCTTATAGGGGAAATTCAACACTCTATGCACGTGCACTGCTGGGGCTGGTCGATGGCAACAACGCTCATGTGTAAAAGCAAAAAGCAGTACATATTCTGATATGACCTTCCTCATTAATGTTGTCACATATTTAATGTATATCTGATCTGGCAACACACACTAAAATGACAGATCTGAATCAGAAGACTTCTGATCTGTGTCGCATCTGTATCATTCAGATACGAGTCACTTCAGGTTTGTAATCAGAGCATAGCCTGTGTCGAACAGCAGAAGCTGCACATCAGCTCCACAAACACAGCAAACACACTCCCTTGCAAGACACTGCAGATCAATGCCGCTGCTTCTGCCACCACACACTGCACACATATCCAGTGTGAACCCAGAAACGCATTCATAACACATTCACTCGGGGCGCAACAAGACCATCAGGCAGAGGGGTCAGTAGCTCTCTGCTGAGTCATGATTGAGGGAAAAGCCATTGGGGAGCTCTTCCACCAACTGTTACTGAGCTGATATTGCTGCCTTGTGCTGAGGGTTAGTCAGTGATATGGGATGATGTGTGGGGGACGACAATGTGTTTAACCCTTTGCCTTGGACGGATGCTGCTGGGTGTATGGCTATGTTTGTTTGTTTTTGCTGCAAGATTGTCCCTTGAGATGTCTGGTATGAAGAAACCACACACACAGGTCAGTTTAGGGCATGATACCATCATTTTAACTCATCACAAATGCAGAAGTCAGTGCTTTCCTGATTGGAGACACAACCTTTGTTGCCAACAAAAAGCCATGCTGAACAAGCTGTCCCCAATTAACTGGTCCCCGACTGGTTGCCGACGTTTTATACGACACACATACTCGCCTCACTTCACCAAAGCTGTATTCTCTCTAAATTGCTGCCTTGCAGCCTCTTGCTGCTTCCCATCTAAAACACACACACACAGGCACACACACGGATTGCAACTATCACTTCTTTTGCCCTGCGGGTTTGTAACCCAAAGAAGTCACAGGAGAAGAATGACTAGCTCAGTGCCTGCTACCTTTCCCAGCTGCTTACACATGCTGTCTGTCTCGTCAATAACTGAGGAAGGTCATAGAGGGAGTGTGGGTGTGGGGGATTCTGTCTCTCCTATATTTTCGAGTCGTTTCATGTACACGAGCTTGGACAGACGTGCACTGTCACTCAATGTGTACAATGTTGGGATTTCTTTGCTTGCAACAAAGGTAAAATCAATGCTGAACCCAGGGATAGTTAAATTGAACAGTACAGAAATAGCTGCAGGTGGTACATACAGGGTGAGGAGCAGAAATGGTGCCACACAGACAGACAAACAGGACAGCACATATTATTGGTTTTCTTTCCCCAACTGCGCATGATGTGGTTGGAGTAAGCAACTGTGTAAATGGTGCAGAAAAAGTCATCATCTGGCAAAAGAAATGAGAAACAAGATACATTATACTTCAGCGAAACGGACTCCGAAGCAACAGAATCAGAAACATTAAGCCAATGTGCAAACGTTCTCAACAAAAGCAGATCATTCCCCTGTGTAGGTTTAGCAGTTGATTATTGGGTGGTTTCTTTTATACTGTTTTGGTAGCGCCTCACTGGCCCTGCACACCTTCAGACTTTAACTATGTCAAGAACCAAACACGTTGATAAGACTCCGTAAGACAAATCTAACCATGAATTGTTATAAATCCACTGTGGAACTTCTGTTGCCCCCATGAGAGAGCCTGATAAATTGCCAAATAAATGCCAGTGTTTTGTGGACTATAGTGGTAATGGAGTATAGGTGATGCTGTACCACCTCCACCTCTCTGCTACCCACTTGCAACTGGTTTTTATCGCAGCAAAATACCAATGCCAAATACATTTGCAGATTGTTTCTCCAACCTTTTACTCAAGATATATAACATGCATCAAATTAAGTTGTCATTAACTTATTAAATATATCTCTTGTTCAACATAAACATTTTATTATGCAGAAATTTGCACTTGTCACAATTTATATTGTCAGTTGGACATACTAGTTTTTCCATCGTTAAAAAGAGAGCCTATAAAATATAAAAAGAGAGGGGAATACATTTGGTGTTGTCTCGCTTTACTAGCACTGCCTGTTGTGCTTCCATATTGCCGATCAGCTTGGATTGGATTTATCAGCATTGTATGAAGTCATTTGCCAATTGTAAGAATTTTGTATATCATAAATATCAACAATTATATACATTTGTTTATATTAAAATGTATGGACTACAGTTTTTAAGTGTTGGTTAAAAACTATTTGATGACGTTGACATTGATGAATGAGTTGAAAATATGATATATGACAAAAAAAACATAATATTTATATAAAAAGTACATGAGAATATTCCTAGCCATTTCTTTCTATCAGTCTAAAAACAGCAGCAACACGTGGGTCTATATGAAAAAGTCAGCAGAGTCAAAGTCAAAGAGTACAATTTGCTGTTCTGGGAATTACTGGTAATCATGGGTTTTTTCATGAATACAAGCAGTGTAAATTACAGTCTACAGGTTGTTGCTATAGCAATGAAGGACACGACCAAATCTCATGCTCTGCTAAGCCACGAAAATCCCTGCCAGATACAACTGTGGACAATAATGCAATTTCCTTTGATTTGGTCCAGGTGATTGCCTCCAGTGCTATTGGTGTCCGCGAGCAGTTACATTTGATGAAAGTATTTATTCTGAAACAACTCACATGATCTTTGCTAAACAGACAACCTATAGAAATATAATTATAGTAGAAGCAGTATAGCTTGTACAGACCAGCGATGATAAGTCCTTATACATACCAAAAATGGCCAATGAGATCACTATTTTCTATTAAGAGACAACACATTGCCTCATCATAGTCAATTTCAATCTCAAAGTGGTGAAAAAAACCCCCTGGTAATTACAATAATCCCATCCTTGGAGAGACTTGGCTAATTAGGTTGAGTGGACTCCTCAAGTCTATCAATAAAAACAGCTTAATGAGCCAGAGGTTGCCCTGTCGAAGCACATCTGCTGGTTTATTGTGGGTGTGAAAATGGCTTGATAGAGAGGCGACTGCACACAGCAGGGCTGCAAACTGGATATTCCATTTCACACTTTTCTTATACAAAATGCTGCAGTGGCAAAGAAGGACAGTAACACATGTTCACTGACCTTACAGACCAAATCTCACTTCAGTGATGAGGAGAACGACTGGGCAGGACTAGAAACCTTATCACATTTGAATATCACAAGTTTAGTAATTGAGGGGGGGTTAGGTGTCTTGCCCAAGGACACATCGGCATGTAGACTAGCGGAGGCGGGAATCAAACCCACAACAGTCACTATATCACTACAGTTGCCCCGATTATGGATTGACACATTATACACTGATACCAACTGAACTTCAACTCCTTGTCGGTGGAACATGTCAGGTCAGGGCTTGTCCTTCCATGTTTGCCCCTCTGGCACTTCCTCTCTGCTGGGTTTCAGCTGCCTGAGGCGTTCATTTAGCAGGTCATCACTGGGCCATCTTCCTGATATACTCTTGGATGTTGGCTGTCTCATCCTGGATAGTGGCTTTTACACTCACTAGTCTTCGGCCTCCCTTCTTCAGCTTATGGTGCTTTTCCACTACTGGATTGGATGATTGAAGTCTGAAGAAACAAGACGGGCAATTTAGCACTTTCTCATTTAACAAACAGGGGCCTCATTGGCATGTGGAGGAACCATACACAGCCACAACAGCCTGGCACCTTCACCTCATGCTGGTTGCAAGCTTGGTCCCACACTGCTGTGTGATGGCATACCATTCTTCAACCAGCATTTGGTACAAATCAGCCAAAGTAACGGCACACCCAAGCTGATCCCATAATCCCATGCTGATTCCATCCTCTCCACTCCCAAATTCTGGAGGTAGTCTCTGATAACCCTTCCGTGCATTGTCATCTTGGAGGACAGAGCCCAATCCCAGAGTGTGGAGATATGGGATTGCCACTTGTTGCAGAATCTCATCTCGATGTCTCTCTGAGTAGATAGCCTCCAATGATGACAAGATTGTTTTTCACCAAACAAGATTCAATAGCAGAATAAGCTGTTTGGTACTGGCAGAGAAGATTTGGCAAGTTTTTCATGGGCGCAACCCACATACTCAATTCTGCTGCTCAACACAAAAATGCCTTTTCATCATAAATGTGGCACCATTTAAAAGGTAAATAAACAGACTGTTCTACAGTGTAAGATTTATTGCCAAGAAGAATTATTACAACAAAGAAATAATCCACCAAACACAAATTTCCTTACTTTCCTTACTCAATGTCAACATTTATAGCATATTTAATATAGCCTCCAATTAACACAAACGTCCTTGTGGCAAAATGTGCCCATATATAACTATTTTCCCACTATTCTTATTGGATTGTAGAGATTGCTATGCCCTTGATTCCACTTTGAAAGTTTTGATTACTCATTCGGGGGAGTGTACTAATTTGCATCCAATCAAGAGCTGTATGATTTTTTATTTTAATTTTTTCAGTATCCCACCCTCTGAATATAAATTGTGCACCTGCTTGTCAGCATGAGCTAGTAGACATAGTAAAGCATTGTGGCTTCAGTTGTTCAGTTGTGCAGGCCCCTTCCTAATTAACCCATGGTTAAGAGGAAGATTGCATGAGCTCACTCATTTTGAAGAAAGTTTTCATGAGTTCATAACTATGCGACAAGCATTACAATTACATTACAACTGCTCTTGTTTTCCTGAATAAACAATGGATTTGCCAAACCTTATATATCCAACTGTGAAACCTTAACCATCACAAACAAATCTGGTTCGTCTTTGCTTTTGACATTGTGAGAGTGCATGAAACAAACAGTATATACTGTCACACGTTTGCCAGGCACACAATACTCACTGACAAAAATATTGCAATTTGCTGTATAACTGACACTGTCAAGCCATTGATTTTGATCTTTGCAGTTTTGGATGTAGTTCTGAAACTTTGGAGGCAGTGGGGGCGGGGAATGTTTCTCATCATCTCAACAGCGCTGCAGACCCAGCCACTCCTTTAAACAAGCCAAACTGCTGGCAATTAGGGTCTTCACAGAATGTGGGTGGGATGGTGGTGCATTCAACACAATTGGAAATGGGAGACACATTCCCCTTGCTTACTGTTTAAAAATGGGATGTACCATTTATTTGCCAAATATGTTTAAATGCGTTACCTATGGCTATACAGTAAGACACACATTCAGCTGTCTTCTTCTTGATCTCTGGATTTAATTCTGTGTCAGTCAGAATACCACAATGTCAGCTGGGCCTGTCGTATTTGCTTCTTCTCTGTCTTCATTACATTGCTCTATAGATATTTCTTCACCGGCTCAGGAAATAGCACAATGGAACATTGAGCCATTAAATGCCAAGTCAAAGACAGGAAAACCTTTCTGAGAGTACAATAGGCAATGACTGGATAAAGCTGGAGCGATAAGTGAAGAGAAAGTGAAATGAAATAGGTGGCTCTTTTCCGTTTTGTTTACTTTTATTCAATACAGTTCCCAAGACCTTAATTGATTCACCCATTGTTCCATTCTTTGGCTTGTTTACAACAATAGGCAGACAGATCAATTATATCACATGGTCTGTAAAGTAGTTGAATTGAATGGAAAGTGTTTGCTCTGCAATAGAGACTAACAAGACCTACTGCAATTTGTATGTAGTAGGTAGGTACATGGATAAAGCAGGCCAAATAGAGCATAAACCTTATTTTGGAGCATAGCCGTATAGCTTAAAGTCTTGTCTTCCTATCTAAAAGACTCACATGTGTGTCATAGAAACAGCCAAATGTGGCTTTGAACTGTTGCCCCATGCACATTGGTGAGTAAGGCGCATGTTTTCCAAACTATTCATGCTGGTGATTCAAGATGTGACCCTTTCCTTGAAAGGATAGGGATGCGAGTGGACCAGGTGCATTGATGTTAAAGGGAACAATGCTAAAAAATAATAATAATGGACAATAAAGAATATTCTTCCTCCTGTGAAATTTTCTGGTTGAGGCCTAAACTTTTCTGAAGTGCACTTGGGTTAGGGTTAACCCCTCACCCAGACCAATGATCTATAGTGATATGCAGGAGTAAACAGTTGCACAAGCTGAAGACCAAACTACAAATCATATTCAGTCAAATCACCCATTCACCACATGTGTGAGTGAGCAGGGAGGTCTTGTAACAGCAGAAGCCCAGGACATGATTAATGGGAAGTGACAACCTTCATTCGGGCAGTAATTACTAAAAAAAAAAAAAAGAAGAAAAAAAAAAGAAGTGCAGCGCTGTGCACATAAGCCTACTATATTTCATTATGCTCAGTCACTCGTGCTGCAAATTTGAAAGAGCAGGGTTAGGTTGTGCGTGCCAATCTGTGTTTCTCTCTAAGAAAATTGAGAGAAATTGTGAGAATTTTAGAAATGAAGCACATTGGTAACCCTTTTCAACACACTTTGTACATTTAAGGTGACAAAAGGCTAGTTTGTAAATACCAATATAACCAATAGGCTGATGTTAACTTGACTCAATTTAATATAGCACAAATGTTTATGCCCCAACAGATGAAACCTTGGAATTCAAGGAATTATATTTGAGGAAACACATCAGTCAACACATCAATTCTGCAAAACTGTCTTTCACATTAGCCTGGCATTTTTGTTTTCTTCTTCTTTTTCTTTTCTGAAACCAAGCTAACAGCTAGAAAGGAGTTGTTACAGAGGTGAAGGGCAGAGACGCCATATTTCCTTTACTTTACTTTTTTGCAGAGACTGGCACAACTGTTTAAAAGATTGAGTATAATATAATAGATGGACATATTCTGCAGTTCTGTAAAGTGAAGCTATTAATAAGTGATTGAAACCTGTATTGTTTTAAATGACCTCTATAATGACCCTACTTCTCACTTGATTTATAACTTCAGTCAACATTTTCCTAAAGGGAGTATAAAAGAGCTAAGCATGCATGCAGTGCTCTGCAGGCAGCGGTGAGTACTGAACATTCTGACAAATTTTGAAATTCCCCATATGAAGTGGCCATAAACTTGAACAAAGCCCTGGTGCGGCCTAAAGCAACACAGCTATTTAAACAGCAGCTTCATGTAGGTCAAATCAGGGTTTTTTTGTGCAGTCTGCCCAAAGTAAAACGCAGCAGTCCAAATAGACGATAGCCATAACGACCCTGAAAACAGCTCCACTTGTGAACGGAGAATAAATCAGGAGGATACAATGCAAGTCGGAGGGAGTGCTGCGGACAGGGATGACACAAGGCCCAGCTCAGACAGCAGCAATAACACAGCCCTCCAAATCCTATTATCATTGTAATGGGATAGACGGCGTGGGAGGAGAGAGAATGTGTGTGTGAGCTGGAAGAGAGATGAGGTGGAAGGTGCTTTTTCTTATTTCTGTCTCTTTACCCATGTCTTAAGAAATGTGTGTGTGTGTGTGTGTGTGTGTGTTGTTGCCACTGTAATAGAAAACTCTGAGGTGGCAACCAGCTGTCAAATTAACATCTCCCAGAAGAAGAAACATGCCAAGAGAAAAGGTGATTTCTGAAAACATCTTTCAAAATTCATTCAAAAAAAGATATGATGTATAACACAAACAGTATAAATATGACGGTCTGCCTGTAGTGATCATCATGCCCTCACTACATTTTTCAAAAGTCATTGAGCTGGTCAAGAGGGTAATAAATTACTTGTAGGCATCTAAATCATATGAATACATGAAAAAACTTTGCTCAAATAGGAAACACTGTTCAGTTACTCTATTTGTACTGATTATCCCTTTCTCCTTTATTTTTTCTAAAGTGAAAAACTGCAATTCTTATCAATTCCTTTGAGATGTTTTGGAACTGGACGTGCTCGGATTGAACAAATACTTATTTTTTTTGAAATACTTTTGATAAATGTTAAATTCAGCCTCGTAGGAAAAGGGATCATGGAAGTACCTCTCACTAGTCTAACGTGTTCTAAAGTAAGACTTCAGATGATTCTGAAGGCCTCCAGAGACAAGACTGTCAGGATAGCTGCACCAAACCTAGTAACAGGCCATAAGTGGATACCATCTGATACTACTTCTGCCATGAGGCATAAAGACATTGTGTGGCAAGTCCAGCAGGAGAGGAGGCTTAGGCCTCAAGGTAAGTGAACCAACTTAGCAAAAGGCTACAATATCAGAGAGGACACTCATAGTAAAGGAGGTGTGTTGCCAGAGGAAATCGCCAGAAGTGTGACAGCCAAAAGACAGATCGGGTCAAGAGAACTTTGGCAAATGGAGCAGGTTTGACTTTTTTGTCAGCGCCAACCTATGATGTACTTCTCTCACCAAAGAACCTACAAATATGGCAGAGCAAAGACCCAACATGTGCCCTCTTGCCGGGCTCCAGCCACTCTCAAACACATTATTACAGGCTGCAAAATCAGCTGAAAGCAAGTGAGATACACATTGCAGCACAATCAAGTTCTGGCAACAGCACTTGAGAATATCAGAACAACAGCCAACTTCTTGCCTCTGAGAGCAACCGATCCCCCAAAGGTGGCAACATTTGTCTGAGACAGAAAAGAAAACATGCAAACTTAAAAGTAGGCCAACTCACAAGTAGGACACCAAGACATGTCCTGTGATTGGAGGATACTTGTAGACATTGGCCAGTAGCTTATATTCCCATCGGAGATCGCTCCGTCGAACAATCTCAGACCAGACGTGGTCTTCTGGTCCATTTTTACCGAAAAACAGCCTACATCTGAGAGTTCACAATGCCATGGGAAAACTCGATTGAAGAGGCCTATGAAAGAAAGAAAGTGTGCTATGTCGATCTCACAGCAGAAGCAAAGAGGTTGAACTGGTTGAAGTGGGCTTGAGAGAATTTGTGGCCATGACTTCTATCAGACTGCTAAAAGAACTTGAGGGCCATGGACTGTGACAAAGGTCATTGTTTTCAATTCTTAACATGTGTATTTTAAGATTCTCCGCTTCACAAATTATATATGTTCGTGAAATAGTGTGAATAAAAACTGTGGAGTAAAGAATTATCAAGTCGGCGACCTTTAGTGTCTTGAAAGGCACCTTCAAATATAATGCATTATTATTATTATTATTATTATTATTATTATAAGTATCGTTTCCCTCCGGTGTTTGGTTCAGGATAGTTAGCATAACTTCTCCGAATAGGCTGTAATGATATAAAAAGCCTCAATGTGCTTCATAAAAGCATTAAATGCAACCTCTCCTACAATACTGCATTTGGTTTATAGCAAGATGAGAGTATTTGTCCTGATGATATGATGAGGGTAAGGGTACTCTGTTCACCGTTAATTCAAAAGCATAAGCAGGGTGGATTAACATATCAAAGACACGTTGATTTAAATTAATAAATGTAGAAATATAAAAACCCACAGAAAAGCTCTGCTTTTATATTTAAAATTCTTAAAGATGAGGCAATGGAATAGAGGAGTCGAGGAGACTCCTGCTGTGAGGCTGCAGGTACCGCGAAAGAGAGAAAAGTAGGGAAGGACTGTAGCCTATTTGCCTTTTATGTTACCAACCAAATATCATCTGTATGAATTATTTGAATACATGACAAATTGGAAACCTTCAAGGTGACAACCATTTCATTTGAGATGTTTTGTGGGAGGACGTTCCATAAAAGAATACTAAAATAATAATAACAAAACTAATACTTCTGATAAATGTTAAAACATTTGCACACAAAGCTGTGGATGAATTACACATGTTTGAGTGTAGTATTGTGTCGGTCATGAATGATTCGTTCGAAAGAACAAATCTTTTGAGCGAACGAACTGACTGGGATCCTTTCACGTACTGACACACACTGAACTGTTGCTGTGTGGACGTGATCCAGGGTAAGACATATTATGTTAAAAGTCAATAGATAGATGATATTAATTGGAGGTAGCATCGGGCTTAGCACATTTCTTAATGTTCTCAAAAAAAGAAGAAGATGCAAATCAGTTATCATTGGCAGCCCTATCTTTTAATGCCCTGAATCAGTTTTGCTCAGTTGTTCATTCCTCACAGTGTCTTCAAAGAGGTTGACAGCAGCTATCATGGGTGTGAAGCTTTCCGGCTTTTTGCTCCCTGATCGTGCTCACACAGCATATAGGGTGAGGTTGTTCCTCCCGGGGGCCAAAGATGTAGCGACTTCAGGTTTAACACATTTTACTGGCAGATTATGAACACACAAACACTCAGCCTGTATCTGGAGGAGTCTGGTCATTTTGTTTCCTCCCACTGGCAACAGAGCATTACACTTTGAGTCTGCTGCCGCGAACTGTGCCTGGTCCCCAGGCATGCTTCTGGGCATGCTTCACACACACTCAACTGCAGTGCTCCCTCTCTCACTCGACCACAGACGCAGTGGACACACACACACACACACACACACACACACACACACACACACACACACACACACACACACACACACACACACACACACACTAATCATGACTCTTAAAGGAGACGCAGCACTCTTACAACACAGGAGTGACGTGTATCAATTTTTTTTTTTTTCATTTTATGTTTTTTTACCTCATGTCACTTCGGGGGCTCCGTAGTTTTCTGTTCCTTGTTTCCTGTTTGATTTATTTTTGTTTTTCCTTGTGTGTGCCCTGATAAGTTTAACTTCCTGTCCTGTCTTCCCTCGTGTTTGTCTGCCACACACTAATGTGATTTACCTGTCTGTTATTAGTTTTCCCTGCATTTGATTGTCCTTGTCTTCCGAGTGTATTTAGTGTGCTCCATTGTGTCTATGTTGGTTAAAGGTGACAGACTGGAGGCTCCAATTAACACTGCCTTTGGGTGTGTGTCTGTGTCATTACTTTGTCCATGAAGCTGCATTGTGACTTCTGGTCAGCTGCACACCCTTCAATAAGAAACAGCAACTGACTGACATCAGAAGAATAGAAGAATGTAATGGATGATTAAAACCACGGAGGTATTTTCGAAGGCTAACTGCTGTGAAAAAAATAAAGCAAACAGTTCCCTATCATGGACATGTCCCTCACCAAGCCTAAGAAACAGTTTGTCCTTAAAGGATGCTGAAACACTATTGCTTTTGTTTGATTGGATTACTGCAACTCATTACTTTCAGGATGTTCCAATAAGTCTGTTAAAACCCTCCAGTTAATTCAAAGTCTGAGTCAAAGAGTTCTGACAGGAAATAGAAAGAGAGACCTGGGAGTAGCAATGCAAGAGAATCAATGTACTTACTTACATGTAATCTGATTGCAGTACTGGTGTTTTTAAAACTAGAACAATTCAGACAGATAGTTGTATGTATGATATACTCGGTGAAAAAGGCCCCGAAGTCCACCCAAAAACTGACGAGAGTCCCGTCAAATCAACTCCTTGGCCCTGTCATGGTCTCCCTGTCCCTCTTCCTCGGTTTCCTCCCTGTCATATTCCAGCCACCTCTCCTCTTTCCTGCTGATGTTGTTGCTCAAATTGTTGTCTGCAGCTGCAGTAAACATATCTGTTATTTTTGAGCATTTCTTGGCATCCGCCTGTAATTGCTTCCACTCTTTGGCCCGTATTTTCTCTGCATCTTCCTTGTGCTTCGGGTTTATCCTTCTTTTTCATTAATTTACTATATTGCAAGCGCATGTCTTCTCCCAACGTCTGCTCCAAACTATGAGAAAGCCCATCATCAGTATAGGGAATGAACCAATGGGCATTTGTTTACCAGCCCCAAGGTATGTTGGCCCACTGGGTATTCCAGATTACCAGTCCAGCAGTACGGGTCAGGTTAAGTATTTGTCACCATCATATATTCTTGTCAGACGACCATGGACAGTTGTTCCTTTCTGCCCAGCTGTGAGGGAATTTCAAGTAAGCTCACTCCTATGTGGCTTTAAAATAAAATAAATAAAGGTGTCGGCCTGAATGATGCAAGAAACTATGTTCTGAAGTCTGACAGGTGTCAACTGTTTTCTCTTTTATTGACTGTACAAGTGAACATGACATTTCCAGCACAATTGGTGCTGTTTTGGGGTGAAAAAGTGTAAAATCATCTTCTCATTCTATGTCACTAATCGAATGTTAATTCAGTGTGCAGTATTGAAAGGTTTTGCAGGACTTCAGGTCTTTGTCGGAAATTGGTGTTGACAAATGAGTATAAATCTGGAAAACGTGGAAAGGATGAGTGGTGGACTGGAGAGTGTTGCTGCCTGAGGTGAGTCTATAAATAAAAAACAGAAGAAGAAAAATCCTTTGTTGGCAAAAGCTGTATTTAGAAAGTCTTCAATTTCATTTAGGCACAAATGACAGGAATGGTCAAAGAAAAGCAGAATGACGGAAGAAAGCTACAACTTCCATTTGTGAGGTCCTGAATATACTAGCTACTTGTGCTAAGCTGTCTCTCTCTCTCACTCACACACACACACTCACATGCCGCCCCCCTGAGCACTAATACACGGTAGCTGTGCTAAATTGGGGATTGTACAGTCATCAAATTTTTCCGAAAATCAACCGGTCCGTGGCCGTGACAATTTAACATGAAATAAACAAGACCGCCGTTTATGGTGTGAGGTCCGTTAACCTTCATTTTGATCACGGGGTATGCTGTGATTCATGCCATAAAAGATCAGTCTCTAGGGCAGTCCGGATTGGCTCCATGTTTGAGAATTCTCATGTACCGCTGCAAAACATGGATGCATTATATCTACAGGTAAGTGGGCTTACAGTAAAATAAAACTGCAATGAAGAGAATGAGAAGAAGAGGCAAACAGACCATTGGAAGAAGAGGGGAACTTCTGATAGATGAGAGCAAATTTGGTCATAAAAGGAAGGTAGGCTATGCAGACCACGCAGATCACTCAAATATCGCTACAAGTGATCTGTGTAACAAGTATTGGCTTGGTTTGATGTCATTACATAGCAAAAATGATGATCGTAAATGCATTTGAATTTCAGTACAACAGAGGACGGGCAAGCAGCAGGAGTTCCTGATTTTTTGGAATGCTGGGCGTTAAGGAGGACAGGAGAAGACCCAAGATTGTTCCTCAACGTTCTGCCAATCTCCTCCCCCTAATAAAAAAGCATGTTCAACAGGGGTGCTCCATCATTTCATATCATCGTCTTCAGGATGAAGATTACAATCATCTGACTGTTAACCACCAATAATGTTTTGTTGACCCTGTGACAGGTGCACATACACAAAATCTCGAGCGATAATTGAGTGGACTTACTGGTGTGGAAACCAACACAGACATGGACCACTGGGCATGCTTTTGCATGACATCCGAAATTTTTTTTTTTTGTGTGAAATAAAGTAGCAAATTTGGGTGTTATTTTCATGATCCAGTACCTGAAATGTATTGTCGGTAATGCATGTGTAATAGAAGTCCTACACATCTTATGTATAGGTGTGACACTGCCTCTCTAAAATGCCCTTGTATAGTTTTACGAGTTAGCTAGTCAGCTGTGGAATGTACTTCCGTTGTCCTTAGCATAACTCGACTTTTACGGCCTTTTATTGATTTGTCCCAACTCAGTACTCAGTTTTTTGTAGTTGGGGGTTGTGCAAATGTACTAAACACTTTTTGAAGATTGTTAAGAAATGTCAAACTAAAGCTGTCTGTTGTTTTGGTTGTTTGTGCACTGGCTTCAATTTGGACTCATGTGTTTCCTCAATGCTGTGCTTACTGTCACTGACATAATTATGTTGTCCTTGAACATGAAATAATAATTTGCATTGACCTGAGTCTTTGCATTTATTTTTTGTTAAGCTGAATGTATGGCTTGACTTTACAGTTTACAATAAATGTACTTGTCTAACCCTAAACCCAACTGCTAGTTTTATGCTGTAATGACTTAACTAAATGTGTAGAGTCAGCAACTTTAGTGTAGGGAAACAAATGAGGGTTAAGGGTTAGGATCAAACTACTTGTGAATTAAATATGAACAAGACCCCACTTTACACTTTACCACGTGTAGTTTTGCATTGCATTCCACAATAATGGACTATATTAATTCAGAGTGATAAAGGAAGAATTACTGTTCTTGTGGTAATGCCCCTTTACAAGGCCCCAATAACCCACCAGTTATTCAGAAACAACAATACATTAATTAACAGTCAATAAGTGATAATTTGGAGTTAAAAATCTTAATTCATGTTATAATAGAGGTAGAATATGGTTATGGGTAATGGGAACTTAAATTATTCTTTACACATTTTATTCTACATGTATTAGTCATTGCCTAACCTCCTTAGCACTGCAAAACCAAAACAATTAAACAATGCAATCAGAGCAGACTTCACCCCATTCAAGCCTCTGGCAGCCTCTGTTGGTCATATTGGCAAGTGCAAGTGTGGAAGCACAAACAAACAGAGCCACCAACAACATTACTTTACTCCCACTCCGTGGGGTGAAGTAACATGCAATGGGGTTAGGCTAACATTGTTGTACCTCATTATGTTGACATCACACCCATTTGCCATGGACATCTTGTCAAAGTACTTCAGAAAAGCAGGTGGTCGTACCCAACGGCACGTAGAAGTGGAGCAACAGGTCATTGAGGATAAATTCAACAGTGCATGAAATTGCGGTCATACATATTGGCTCAATTAAGACAAAAAAAATTATGTTGTTGAAACGCCAGGTTTAATGTAGCTCTTGTCCATTTAATTATGAGAGGTAATTGCTGATACATTACATTTGACGCATTCTGACAGGTAAGTAGCCTGTTAATGCATGTGTTATATTCCTGACATATAAACAAGCACGGACAATTATGGATTAAAAACCAATGAGACGGCGCCATTGCTCAATTCTGGAAAAAAAATAAACACAAGTTGCTCAGTTTTGTAAAGTTATCTTTGATCAAGTTGATTTTTAAACGTGTGAACAGTCTTGCCCCTCACACAAAAAAACAACACACACCAACAGAATCACCACCAGGGGGTCAGCACAAGGTAACTGCAGGGTGGCGCAGCACAAAACTGAATTCATTTCTAAAACTTCAAAATTCTGATAACTTTTACTTTTACAGCAGGTGTGTTATGATTCATTAGGTCCATTAATCATTCATATTTTAAATCTGATCAGATTTACACAACTTAATGATTAAGTGATTTTTCATGTCCATTGTTCATTATTACTCCATGTTTTATTGAACGTTATAAAAAAGAATGAAAAATAAATTTAATCATACATTATATATATACATATACATATATATATACATATACATACATACATATATATAATAAATAATATGTAATATGTGAACAAATGTTGAACATCTCTGTGTTGCCACAGCAGTGAACATCCTTTCTACACACATCACAGTTTTCCATTTTTTTTTCTTTTCATTTACAGCTGTGAAATAACTCCACATGATGCTTGTCCATCTCTCTGCAATCATGCTCTCTCAAACTGCAGCCGTCTGCTCGGCGACAGTCATGTGACAGTACGACAACATGCTGGAGGAGAAAAGACCACATCAAAGATGGTAGAGGCTATGTGTTTGAATAGAATACCGCTGTTATCCAGCGGGACTAGTTAATCTGAATCCATCCGACGTTGGCATCGACACAAACGATTTTTGGTTGATCTGCCCACCCTTAGTGTGGAGCTGTGGAGGCTTAATCTGCATTCTCATTCGACAACTGTTTGAATGTAACAAGCATTTCTCCAAAGTTACGCACTACAGCTTTAATGTTATGAGACAATTGCCAGTGTGAGTACAACCACATGGACCCTCACTTTAGTACCAATGGAACAGTGGCGGTTGCTGGTCTTTGAAACACGGGACAGCTTCAGGCCCAATTATTTATAAATAAGTTCTTACTTTCATTCCGCAAACTAACAACTAGGACAAGGAAATGTGATAAAAAATATGTAAAACTCAAATTCTATAATAGTGTTTTACAAATGAAAATGGTCAAGATCACCATTACCAGCTATTTGTCTACAGATTTCCCTCATAAAATCCACACAGGACTGAGGGATCCACTGTCGTGTATGTTTCTGCAAAGCTGAGGTTCTGTGGAAGTGTGAGTTTTTGCTGCATTTGTCCAATCACTGTCGAGCTCAACGCAGCGATCACCACTGCAATGGAACCACAGCCATGTACTTCACATGCGTAAATGCAGAGTTATCTGTGAAGTGCAGAACATTGTGAGCCAGGCCTAAATACTCTCTCATACAAAGAACAACAACTCAAAATATATAGCCCTCCTCTTTCTTCTGCCTTGAAATCTACAATCTTAAGCAAGTCTATTTATGAGGTGGTCTATTGATTACTGCTCTCTTTGTCGAGTGTGAAGCGGTGCTGTCGATGCAATCAGCTCTAATATAATGGGCCCAGGCGTTTAATTGAGCTTGACCTCAGCGTTCCTTTCTATTGATTGAAATCTGAGGACTAAACTCCTAATCAAGCGCCGACATCTGCCAGACTATTGCTCCCTGACAAGACCATATGAGAGGATTTTTATAAGAACTGTGTCATGTTAAAGGGGAGCTTGACAACCCTTCAAGGCCACCTTTAAAGTTTGTACATTGATTTTTTTCTTCTTTTTTTGTCGGAAAACCCAAAGAAATCAATACAAATAGAGTTTTAGTGTAGCAAGATAAGTTAAATTAGATATGATATCATGGGAGATGGACAGTAAAATGAGATTTCTTTCAAATGCACCACTGAAGGATTTCACCAGGGACTGATGCGCAGTCAGGAAAAGAGGTAATATCCAATACCAATAACTTGCAAGTTTACTCTTGACAAGGCACACAAACATGTTTTCTGCTTGGCAAAGAAACGAAGGTGAGATTGGAAAGTGTGATAAAATTGATTTTTCTTTATTTTAGGTCAAAGGGAAATATACTGGGAAACAATAAAGGATGGGGAAGAACATTGAGATGGGATGAGTTAAAAAAAAAAAAATTGTAGGTTATAAGGAATGACTTCTATCTGGAAATCGGGATGGCAATTTCATCAAATTGTTTCCATGATCTAGTTCACAGTGTACAATGTTCGTTAAATCACATTCATTTAAAAACCATTTGCTCAACAGCATCAGTGTATTAATTTGTTTGTTTGTTTACTAAGCCAGTATTGTTGTATTATCAATTCAATTCAGTTTAATTTTACTTCTATAGCACTACTGCTAGTGATTATAATAATAACCTTGGAACTGGATCTGGATCCTGCAGCCTGCAGGATGAGAACGCACACACACACACACACACACACACACACACACAGTGTGAGAGAGAGAGAAATGACAGGAAGGAAAGACACAAACTAGGGAGAAAAAGTCTAGGTCTATAGCAGAATAACTAAGAGATGGCCCAGGTTTCCCCTGAGCCCGCTCTACCTATAAGCTTTATCAAAGAGGACGGTTTTAAGTCTAACTCTAAATACAGAGAGAGTGTCCGCCTCCAAAACTGTAATTGGGAGCTGGTTCCGCAGGAGAGGAGCCTGATGACTGAACGCTCTGCCTCCCATTCTACGCTTACAGACTCTGGGAACCACAAATACAGTAAGCCTGCATTTTGGGACCTAAGTGATCCACTTAGGATGTGGATGTGGATGATATGGTACAACTAGTCATTTAAAGTATGAAGGGGCTTGTATGTGACGAGGAGGATTTTTACTTGAATTCTAAACTGACAGGGAGCCAGTTTAGAGAAGCTGGAGAACACTGGAGTGATATGGTCTCTCTTCCTAGTTCCTATTGGAACTCGTGCTGCAGCATTTTGAATGAACTGGAGAGTTTTAACAGACTTGTTGGAACATTCTTATAGTAATGACTTGCAATAATCTAATCTAGATGTAACAAAAGCATGAACTACTTTTTCAGAAAAGACATCATGTATAGTGAACTCAGTGTTGTTTGAGCTTAAAAGTAGAACGTTTCAGGTCATCCAGGACTTAAAGAGGTCATAATATGACCTCTTTAAGTCTATTACTATGAATAATATCATATTATTTCTCGTTAAACTAGTTCCCATGGTGTCCTAATGAACATGTCTGTGACATGCTTCGGTTAAAATACCACAAGAATGAAGCACCACAGCAGTTCAATCACTCTGCCAAAACAGCCCTGTTCAGAATGCTCTGTTTAGTCGTATCTCTTTAGGTCCACCTAAAAAAAAGAAAGAAAAAAAAGTAAAATGAAACTTAAGGGACAGGAAATGACATCAGCCACAGAGGCTACTGGGAGCTAACAGCAGTTAGCATTTGGAAAAGTAGTCATTTGCAGGCTCTAGCAGGCACATTGCTGTCACATGTATCCACTGGACAGATAAATCCTCTGAGGCTGGAAGTTTGTGTAGAACTCTGTGCTGCACTGTGGAGCCAAGAATAGAACTTTTTGCGGACTTGCGGTTTTCGGATACTGTTGCCCTCGCCACCACTCTTGCGTGTTTTAGGGACAAAGCAGAGCTCCGGGAGACAACAATTCCAGGAATTTAGCGCATTGTGACGTCCCAATGAGTGCGGAAGTCAACATTGCGTGTTTTATCTCCTGTACTTAGACTGAGGAGGACCACAAAAACATGAGTGAGTCATCTTTTTTCACACTAGGACCTCCAGAGTCCCAAATATAAGGATCTAAATGATTAAAAAAAATTATTTAGCATAATATGTCCCCTTTAATGTCTCTGAGACATTAAGTCCTGGATGTCTCTGTTCCTGGAGATGAACAACCTAATTTCATTTCAGCCTCATCGGGCTTCATTGATGAATCTTCTGCATAAAAATGAAAGTTTATGTTAATCCTTTTTTTTTTTTAAATGTAGCTACTGCTACAACCTATCTAAGGAGGCCTCTCTCTCTGGTGTTGACCACTTAAAAGCAGAGCAGATACAATGTGACTGCTTGCAGTGTACAAGCAATTAATGTGCACTTCGCTGTTTTTTTTTTTTTTTTTTAAAAGGCCAGGCAGTTTATTGAACACGGAAAACAATTACTGAACTGTTTGTCATCAGGTTACCATACACATGGAATATGCTTTGTATTCACAGAAAGCGGATCTATTTTTTCATTTAGTTCAGACTGTCACCACGTTGTACAATCATTACCCTGTGTAGGCTCCCTTTGCTGGAGTACACTAATGGAACATTCTAATAGTCTTAGTAAATCACAATCAAATTTCTTTTAAGTGTTCTGTTTGTTTGCTGCTGTGTTTGCAGTCACCACAAAATGAACACGTCTGCTGCAAGGAACAGCACTGGGGAAAAAAATAAATACTGAAAAAAAACAAAGTCACTGTCTGCATGATTTACACACACAATAAAAAGCATAAATATTATTTTATTCCACTCTGGACATTTAGGACAGACACAGAAGGCTGTGCTATGCCTTTACATCAATTATTCATCAGTACATTGAAGTAAATAATCCTAAGTGACTTCTCTGAAGTGGGACTTGTAGAACATTACTTTTGTGTGTCTGATGAGCCACTCTATAAATCTATTATTTATTTGTCAGCGATGCCATGACTTGATCCTGGTACTGCAGAGAATTAAACAGAGTACATTTGATGCCGAGCAGGGGGAAAAATGATCATGTGTCTCATCCATCCCTCCCATCTTATATTTCCTTTACACAACATTGATATGCAGGGTAAGTCATGGTTTATACTTGTATATCTAGTTTTATAATATTTATCAACTGCCATTTATGAGATCAAAAACAATACTTCAATCAATACTTTTTGTCAATCAGTAGATACTGCTTGGCATACCTGTTGTTTCAACTGTTGAGCATTTTATGGTCCAATATAAACTCACAGACAGCAGATGGTCATTTTGTTTTCATGTTTGTATCTAAAAGAATAGTAAAGGCCTGCATTCTTTCCTTGTTAACTAAGCTGACCATTAAGGCTGTTTATACTTGCACGAGGCACAAGCATTTATGGTTGGCGGCTAATGCGAGTAAATATGCTCCAAACTGCTAAGTGGTGTGCAAGGAATGTAATATGGGAATAGGCAGAAAGACAATGAGAAAACCTCTGCTGATGCATATAGTGGTTTCATGAAAGTAGATGTGTAATACAATACAAATGTTAGAACACAACTCCATGTCTACCTTTAAGCACAAACAAAAACGTGCAACCACATTTGCATACTATCAGATATTTATAATTTTCAGGACAGAACCTTTATAAACCATTTAAGTGATGAAGGAGTGCTAATGTTTTTGTAATCATTCATTTTATCATGTGTATTTGTCACTTATGGATCACAACCACTCATTGCTGTTTGCTGCTCATTCTTCTTTTATTGTTTTGATCACATGACCCCTGGTGGCAGAACTGACATACTTATTGGTATAGACTTTGCTCATGTGGTGATTTATGGTTGGAGTATTTGGATGTGTTTGCCACTTTGTCTTCCTGCAACATCTCTCAAGTCTTGTGGGAATTTCGAAGCCAGACATGAGTGAGAGTTGAGTGACACCATTCATTTATTCACTGCCTATCGCTTTATTGCAGGGGGCCCTGGAGCCAATCCCAGCTGACTTAGGGCGAAAGGTGGGGTACACACTGGACAGGTCGCCAGGGCACATACAGAGAAAAACAACCATTCATCTATGTATAAAGCAAATTGTGTCTGTGTGTGTGTCTGTGACAGGCATATCTCGCTGACCATTAGTCAGATCGCCCTAAGATTTTGCATATGGGTTGAGCATGGCCCGATGGTGTGCATCCTTGATTTCCGCTGATTTATCACGATACACCAGGCAGCGCGTCTGACGGCGTGTCTTAGCATTAGCGTAGCGAGCTGTTTTGCAACTGTCAGCCACGCTGGAATCTTTTTAAAAGGCGTATTTAATTTGCGTTGTGACTAATGAGGTTGCACAATGTTCGTATTATGTTAGCCTTTACATTCCTTATCATGCATTACCATAACTGAAAAATCTTCTTCTGCTCCTACTATAGGAATACATACTTCCTACGGGCACTGCACTAGTATGGTCAATTTAGAGTCAAATTAACCTCTGCATATTTTTGGACCATGGGAGGAAACCAGATCACTCAGAAAAAAAAAAGACATGCTCACACAAGGAGAACATGCAAACTTCATAGCAGTCTTGGGTCAGACTTGGTTGTGAACTTCCCTGTTCGACCTCTTTGTCTCCACACCCACAAGAGGACATGAGCCAAAATGCTAGGTCTGTGTCTTAACTCTTAACTTTTTTTTCGAATACAAAAACTTTTCTTCCCCATGTCCATTTCTTTGGAATGTTATGTTATGTTATGTTATGTTATAAATGTAACTTCTTCCCCATGTAACTTTGCTAATAATGTCATCTCCTTAAATCCAGGACCATGCGCCTATCTCCACGGTCTTTGCTGCTGAATATTAAGACAGATCTACAGATCTACCCTTCGCTTATTTATTACTAACAACTTTGCAACAAAAATTCACCAAATTCATTGACCAAGCACTCTTGCAACTTCTTGAGCCCTTGCACGTAACACGCTGGCAAGGTTGAAGTCATATCTAGTGTGTGAACCCTCACACTCGAGATGCTGTGGTTAGTATAAACCAAGCTTATGTTATCTTCAGATAGCTAGATCTGAGTCTCTGCAATAACTAAAAGTTGTGAAAATTATGAAATAAAAGAAGTTAATTTTCTGTGTTTATTTGTATTTTTACCTCATAAATTCTGTTTAATACGACTGTCCAATCCCTTGAGCAGTAGTGACACAGGAGAGAAAAAAAACTGAGTGAAGTAGGAAATTGTGTTGAGTCAAAAAACGCAGGAAAGTCAAATTTGATCAAAGTGCGAGAGACATGACTTACCCTTGAACTTCTTATTGGATGTTACTTCTTCGCAGACACCACTTACGTAATGTTTTTCGCAAAGTGTTCCTGTCAAACCCAATAGAAGCACAAAGGACAATAGAAAAAAAAAAATACTGTCAAAGAAGATTTTCTGTTTGCAGAGTCTCAAATGATCTCCCTGGGCTGTTTCTAAGATGTCATTTTTAACTGTGGTTGTGAAGGCAGGAGTTAAGCTGAAGCATTTAGGAGCAGAGATGGATTTCATATTAAAGGCAATTGAGTCACCTCTTTGGTCATCAGATTTCAGTGGCCTGTGATCTACTCAAATGCATGATGCCCTGTTTCGTTTCCAGATGACCTGAACTGTTTTCCAACTCACCAAGCAGAACTACTGAGTAATAAGTCTGGAGATAGGATTATCATCCCAAATGCCAGACTCAGAGAAGCAGATGATGAAATGGTGACTTTGAAGCTCAAACATTTAAACCAGGCACCCACCAATGGAATTGAAAAAGGAGGCATGTACAGTAATTAAGGCATCAACTATCTGCCTATTTTTCAGACTTTATTTGAATAATACTTTCCATACCATGTATGGCAACGTTTTTTTTTTTTTTACACAGTAAAAGCAATAAAATAATAACCCCCCACCCTCCACTACCCAAGCACAGAGCAAAAACAATAATATCAAGAACTGAGGACACGCTATCACGAATCTCATACATTTGCAATAAGGAAGCACCAAGGGCAAGTAAACAAAGATAAAGATAAAATACTAAAGGAGGTGATGGAAATTGGTAAAAGAGATGAACCAAAGATAAAGAAAATAATAAAAGTGCTCGAAGAGGAGACATTCTAAAGTAAGTAAAACCAGACATAAAAAAGCAGACATTTGAGACTTAATCATAACATTTTAATATTTGGCTTACAAAAATGTCAAATGAGTTCACACAACGCTGATGAGGCCCATCAGCTCCACACAAATATCTCGCTTTTTTCTCACTATAGCAGTGTTTAAACATTGCCTGGCACTATTTTTCCACACTGCACACAGGAAGTGATTTGTTTATGTCAAGACAGTGAGAAAACTGCAAATAGTTTGGATTGTGACTGAAAAGACGAAGACGTGTCCCACGGAAAGTATCTTTTTCTTATGACGAGATAAAGGCTTTCACCCCCCACCCAGTTCATCATTGCTGCTGTAGACATATAAATACTCCTCTGTTAGTCAGGTCTGAAAGTGTTCTTGGAGACCAAACAGAGGAAGAATAATAGTTTAAACAGCAACAACAATTATCTTAAAGCTCACATAGAGTGGTCCTGTTGCACATATATGTTAGTTATGGAGGTCTACTTACATACATTAACTTGTTTTATGGTCAAAAACCTCCTAGTTGCTGTAAACGAGCTGATAGAAATCCTCTTTTCTGACGGTGTTTTCCAGCCGCGTGATTTGAGACTCAACTCTCTCACCCAGAAGACAGAGTCTTGTGATTGGCCAGTACCCGGAAGTACACCCGCTCTCAGAAGCGCAGCACCCCCCTCTGGAACGGTGGATGCACTGCTACTCATTATCAAAACATTGTTTTGACAATGTTTAAAAATAGCTTCTTCACGACTCCCCGTCGCAGTCCCTTTTATGACTTTGAGCCGGAGTCAGACCCAGAGTCAGAAGACACTGACGCTCGTGAAACACCTCCACAACGGACGTTATTCTTCTTCTGCGGTTCAATGTACGCAACCGGATGTGCCCGGACTAGTGCCCGGAGCAGGAGGATCTGCTGTTTTCCGGAGAACCGGTGTTTACGTAACCGGACGGGGTTTTTTCAGAGATCTCGCTGAGCCCAAGATTGCAATAAAACACAGCGTTCTCAACAGTGGTTTAACTTTTTGTTTAGAACCTTCAGGGCTTCGTAAAACAAGGTAATGACGCAGATACACACTAAAAACAGCGTTAATTGGAACTTCCGGTCTAGGTCCGCTTTAAATGGTAGACATTAATTGAGAGAATAAAAATCACTGTCTTTTTTGTTCATAAAAGTGCCCAATCTCGCAAGAAATGTGTTGTCCCTGCAGCATGTGTTTAGTGCATTAAACTGAGACTAAGATTCTCTGTTGTCTCCGTGTGTCTCTCTCTCTCCAGACTTTCTCTAATTGGCAAATTCTATGCACGTCAGCTTGGGCAATGACTCTATCATTCACAGTGTGAATTGAATCAGAATTGAGTTTTTTTTCCCCCATATGTGGGCAAGAGTTTGGTCCCAATGATGCACCAGAATAATCTATGCTAAGGATTGAATCTGGGCCTCTGCTGCGGTGGGATTGAGGGTTTTGTGGTCTGCGACACATTCATCACCTGTATTGACAGGTGAGTACAGACATGAATCATAAAGGACCAAAAAAAAGAGGAAGATTTTTGCAAAGGGGAGAAGTAAAGAAAGAAAAGTGAGAAGAAGTTTTAGCGTATTTAAAAACACGAGAATTATAGAATTACTAAATATAATTGTAATACCTTGTCATGAAAATATCTGTCAATCTAAATTCCAAAATTCAAATTCATCCTCTCTCATGTCCCGCACCTATTTTGCTTTACTGTTCGCAAATATCTTATGACAAAAATAACCCAGGCTTCATCCTTTTTGGGGGGTTAGTTTTGGTTGTATTTTGTTGTTTAGAATTTATTACGAATAATTCTTTTTGTCTAACAATTTCTGGCAGGCTGTATACTGAGAGGTATAATGCTGCCTTCCGTGGTTGCAGTTCAATGTTCTCCTTTTCTCTCATCCTCATCCTTATTCCTTTATAACCAAAAATAAAGTAATATCAACATAATAATCATCATCATGTGTCGTGCATGCACCATTCTGAGAAAATTCTGGCTGACGGTGAGTTTGGAGATAGCTTATGGGCACTGCGGTGTATTTTGAACCCACCTTTGTTTTGTATGACATGTAGAGAAGTCCACATATAATCTTCACTGTAGAGAAATCACTCTAGCCTCTGCCAAGGCTGCTAAATTTCCCACAGCATCAATAAAAATCAATATCTAGATTTTGATCAAAGCGCACAGCAACACAGACCTATATAAATAACTTTTTTTTAATGAAGAAAAAGTGACATTTTTGAACGGAAATGTCAAAACCTCTCCCATCTCGCATGGTTAACATTTGTTTTAGATGAAATCTGGAATCTGGATCTGTGTGCGCTGATCACTACCAAAATGTAATAGTTTGTTCTGTGGAGCATATCCTACATCCCCAGAAAATGTAATCAAAATCCCCTCTTAACTTTTTGACCCATAAATAGAAAAACACCAGCACAAATTATAACCTCCCTAGTGGAGGTCATCAGTGCCCGATGTTAATTAAAAAATGTTATCCTCGAAATTATAATTCCTCACCTCATTAATTTTTTTTTTTTCAATTGCATTTAAATGAACAACACATGTCATATTCAAATAAAAATGGTAAGCAGTCAAGACATGATTGCGGACTCAGTCACTGAGTTTTCATTCATATTCATCACATTTTGTAAGTCTATTTCAGTAGGTAGCTTTGGCAATATATATATATTATATATAATATATATAATACATATATAGATGAATTTTACGGAGCAACTTAAGTTTGGCATTTTCACCGATCCACAGCCACTGGTGAGAATGATGTGCTTCCATGGAGCCACACACTTAAAGCCACTGGTGTCTTGTGTTTTATCATTTGAGCGCTAATAGCTTATGCATATTTATGTATTTACAGATAAAATGAGCGTCTTGTTGGCGTATTGGTCGGCATTTACAGTAGCAAATGGTGCTGAACGGGCTACGATACAGCATGTAGACAAGGAAGATGGCCTACTCTCTGTCATGGAGGACTCGCCACCATAACCTATATGTTTGGTGTTAATTGGAGAGGATTTTTCTTCAAAAATCCCAAAGGGAATTACTGGGCATATCAACCTTTAAAATCCAATAGGAATATTGGAAACAAATTACACTTTCATACTGTGTTGCATATTAGTATTTAGATGTAACATTTCATGCAAGATACAAAACAAACGTTGATGTTGATGTCATGGGGACTCAAAAGCCAAAAAAAAAAGAGAGAGACCATGACAGGAGGGACAGAGTGAGGATAAGATGAGGGACTTGGCTTCCTCAAGGGGACACAAATCAAGTCCCATGATGTAAATTACTACATTTTAAGGTGACGACATCTTAGGGTTAGGTTAAGGTTTGGGTCAGTGTTAGGATTAGACCCAGATTTCAAATGATCTGATCCCTATGTTCATACACATCACTTGACAAAGTCAAATTCCCAAGCTGCAAGTACATATTAATATATATATATATATATTACTGTCTCACCAATGATGCTGGCCTGCCTCTGCAAAAAATGCCAGGGCTGATTTGTTGTGCCAGTCCAGCCCTGCACATACTCATACATACACACTTTACTGTACCATTGCTAAGACAGTGTTTCAATTAAATATGTTTGCTTCATCTCTTAAGACATATCAGGGTCATTTTCATGACTTAATTCAATGCATTTATTACATTATGCACCTTTAAAGGTCAAACTGAAATCCATTGCCAAAGCACTTGATCAGACTCATGGCATTATGTGATCAGAATGAAAAACAATGCGCTGCAACTTCAAATACGGTGAGAAATTTACAGTCAATTCAGCCCCTGACATTAAGATTAAAAACTTTAAAGTTAATTGGAATGTCAAAGGTAGATACGCTGAGACGGTTGCAAAACATAAGCTTTTGGTTTTATTCAAGCGGAGTTAACACTTTTAACTATCCATCTGCTCAGTCAATACAATTGGAGGTGTGAAACATCACAACAGCTTTACAACGCTCTTCCGCGAGAACCACTGTTCAGTCATAAGTCTTAAATTATTTCCAGAAAGCTACAATAACTCTGACTGGCGTAATCTCCACAATGCTTTCATGCCTGTCATGCCCCAACCATTAATCTCCAACCCTGTTCCAATTCTTCCCCATGTCTGTGTCTTTCTCTCGGACCAACGTTTAATCAGAGGAGACAGGTTAATAGTCAGTGGACTGTGGTAAAAGTAATAGCTTCACATACATGAAGAGCCATTGTAATGACTACATCTTCATGCCTATTAGCTTTAGACATGTTACTAATAACCTTCCACTTGGAGCTGCTTGGTCCTTTACGCTTCCATGGCCTCTATCCAACAAGGACATTCAAATAAAATTCATGAGAATTATTTTCATTAGTTAAACAGAGTCTGGATTAGTTGTACACACTTTGCTCATTTTAACCAAATGTAGTGATGATCTATCAGGTTGTGCTGATATAAGGTACAAACATGGCTTTGTTTTTCTTTATCTTGTTTTTGTATCAAAATCTTCAGAGACAAATATGTATTCGTTGCTGCTGACGCTCTCTCTTTGATATTATTTTTGGATTTTTCTCCTGCACATCTCTGACTGTGATCATTCATTCACATATTTTTCTCTTCATTTTTCTTCTCCAAAGATATATTCAGTACACCAGCAGTAATGTACACATCCTTTAATAAATCTACGCACCATTCATAAGTCTGCTATTATAGACCCCTGAAAGAAATACAACATAAACATGCCTTTTGTACCACAATAAGTACGGAATTAGTTTTTACTTTTTCCACAGTGCTCACATTTTCACCACCACAAGCACTAGAATATGTACATTTTCCAGGACAATACCCAGAGGGGCTTTGCGTGTGAGTGCAGAAGTCGCCCTCCACAGCCTCCAGAGATTCTCCTGTCAGCTCCTTACAGTCTAATCTCCTGATAGTGTCCAAGTGTGCTCATGTGAGAATGCAGCAAGAGAAACTCTGAATAATCCACACATGCGGCTGGATTTTTGTACTTCCTCATGCATGCTCGAGCCACGTGGCTGCCCTCCCACCTGGATCCTCCTGAGAATCTCCTGCAATGCCCCACTGAACTCATAATTATACGAATGTCAAATTTCAGGTCTAAAAAAGTTTTTTGGTAAATTAGAACACGCAACACTGGAAATAGGCTTAAATAAAGACAAAAGACAGAGTACATGAAATTCACTTTATTGCTAATCAACTCTAACAATGACAGAGGAGGTTTTGGTGCAGGCTCTGCAGTGATGTTCGCTGTCATTAAGGCCAAGTACACAGTAATAGTCAGAGTCGGAGGATAACTGTTGGCCCTACACTATATGACATGCTGTCTTGTGATCGGATCACAACCAAATACAATTTATCTGAATTGCACCATATCACAACATGTGTTGCTCAAGTAATTTGATGCACATGCCATCGAGAAAAAGAGAAACCAAACAGTTCATACAATGAGCAAACACTTGGTGTCAGGAGACAGGGGGAAAAAAAATCTCTTTTAACAGGAATAAATCTGTTGCAGAACCAGCTTCAGAGATCCAAAACACACTGAGTCAGTACAGCCTTATTTTCTTGAAGATATTTCACCTCTCATCCAAGAGGCTTCTTCTGTTATGAAAATTTGTGGCAAAACCCAGAAAATTTTACCTCTATGATAAGTGGGTAGTGCTCCCTGTAACTTCATTGTGCTTTAATAACACAGACAATCTGCCTAAGCCAGTTGGCACAAAAGGTAACAAGAACTTAAAGCGGACCTAGACCGGAAGTTCCAATTAACGCTGTTGTTTAGTGTGTATCTGCGTCATTACCTTGTTTAAGAAGCCCTGAAGGTTCAAAACGAACAGTTCAGGAGAACGATGAGTTGTATTGTAATCTCGGGCTCAGCGAGATCTCTGAAAAAACCCAGTCCGGTTACGTAAACAACGGTTCTCCGGAACAGCAGATCCTCCTGCTCTGGACACACATCCGGTTGCGTACATTGAACCGTAGAAGAAGAATAATATATGATAATGAGGAGCAGTGCATCCACCGTTCCAGAGGGGGGAGCTGCGCTTATGAGAGCAGGTGTGCTGATATGTCACTTCCGGGTTGAGAGAGTTGAGTCTCAAATCTCGTGGCTGGGAAACACCGTCAGAAAAGAGGATTTCTATCGGCTCGTTTACAGCAACTAGGAGGTTTTTGACCATAAAAACAACTTAATGTCTGTAAGTAGACCTCCATAACTAACATATATGTGCAACAGGACCACTCTATGTGAGCTTTAATAACACAGACAATCTGCCTTAGCCGGTTTGCACAAAAGGTAACAAAAACTTGGCACATGGAATGATGTTGAATGATGATGCATTGCTCATCTCCGATTTTTCCTTCTCACTTTTCCTCTCCTCTCTTATGATTGTATCCCTGCTTAGATTTTGGCAGCTATCAGCTCAACCACTCATGGTCCCTGACTGGGTTTGGTTGTCGCAGCTTCTGATCAAATTTCTAGCATGGTGGGATCTGTGGTGCATCAGGGAGGCACTGATGCGTCTTTACAAGCCATGACTTTGAATGTTTCACACTGACCGATTAGCCCTCACTTGCAAACTCAGTCAGCAGGCAGATAATCAGCTGATAATAGTGTCGAGCAGTGGTTCTTAAAGGTTTTACATCGAGTACCACCTGAGAAAGTCTTGAGCTCTCCGAGTAGGACCATAATAAACAATGTTAAGTGGCATAAGTGGGCCTATCAATTTGACAACATTTATCTTAATGACACTCCCTGTTCTGCATTTTGTGATTCCAATAACCTTGTCTAAAGTGACCAATCAAAGGCAGAATAACTTTTAACCGACCGAAAAGTTGGTTTGCAGCGCTGGACCCACACAGTGACAGAATGTCAGTAACATGATGTGCAAAGTTTAAACTGCCATGGTGCAGTTTTATCAGAAGAAGTAACCATTTCACAAGAAAAGCTATATGTTGAGGGAACATTTTATATCACAATTATATATCATATATCTTCGTATATATGTTCACAAGGAGGCCACATGGTTGGCATTGTGATTAGCGCTCTTGCCTTTGCAGCAAGAAGACCTGGGTTCTCCGGCTTCCTCCCACAGTACAAAAACATGCAGATTTGGGGATTAGGTGAATTGTGTGAATGGTTGTTTGTCTCTATATGTGGCCCTGTGATGGACTGGCGAACTGTCCAGGGTGTATCCCGCCTATCGCCCTATGTCAGCTGAGATCGGCACAGCACCCCCTGCTACAAAGCGGTCGATAATAGATGGATGGATATGGTTGTCAGAAGTGATTGTGGACTCAGTCACTGAGTTTTCATCCAAATTCATCACATTTTCTAAGACTATTTCAGATTTCATTCAATACAAAAATATGTTAGGTGTTTTATAGAGAAGGGAAAACACTTTCCAGCGAATGCTATGGCTCAATAAGATAAGATAAGATAAAACGGTAGCTATGACTAGTAGCTGATATGAATTTTACAGAGGAACTTAAGTTTGGCATTTTCACTGATGTTGTACTTCCATGGAGCACATAATTCAAAGGGACAAACAACCATTGTTTGTGGCTCTGCGATGGACTGGCGAACTGTCCAGGGAGTACCCCGCCTTTCGCCCTATGTCAGCTGAGCATGGAGCATCATGAATTAATCTTGACTTGTCTGACATAATTCACCTGAGCCACAGGGGGCACTGAAGTGTATTAGACATTTTAACACAGCAAATACGTTACTATAAGTCTGTGTGTTAACATACTCTGTGACTAGGGTTTACAATGCCCTACAATTAGGTTTACGACGGAAGTCTGTGGATTTTGTCTGAGCAGGAGGTTGGTTTGCATTGCCGGCAGTAAGTCAGACTTGTTCCCAGTGCATGTTGGACTCCGGCAGGGCTGCCCTTTGTCACCGGTTTTGTTCATTATTTTTATGGACAGAATTTTTAAGCGCAGCCAGGGGCCGGAGGGGGTCCGGTTCGGGAGCAACTGGATTTTATCAACGCTCTTTGCAGATGATGTGGTCTTGATGGCTCCTTCGAACCGGGAATGCGAATCCAGGATGCGCTGGGGCGGTTTGCAGCAGAGTGCGAAGCAGCTGGGATGAGAATCAGCACCTCTAAGTCCGAGGCCATGGTTCTCGACCGGGAAAAGATGGCTTGTCCCCTCAGGGTCAGTGGAGAGATCCTGCCTCAGGTGGAGGAGTTTAAGTATCTTGGAGTCTTGTTCACGAGTGGGGAAAGGATGGAGCGTGAGATTGACAGGTGGATCAGGGCAGCGGCCGCAGTAATGCGGTCGTTGTATCGGTCTGTTGTGGTGAAGAATGAGCTGAGCCGAAAGGCAAAGCTCTCGATTTACCGGTCAATCTACGTTCCTACCCTCACCTATGGTCATGAACTTTGGGTTATGACCGAAAGAACAAGATCCCGGATACTAGAGGCTGAATTTAGTTTTCTCCGCAGGGTGGCAGAGCGCTCCCTTAGAGATAGGGTGAGGAGCTCTGTCACCCGGGAGGAGTTTGGAGTAGAGCCACTGCTCCTCCACATTGAGAGGAGCCAGCTGAGGTGGCTCGGGCATCTGTATCGGATGCCCCCTGGATGTCTCCCCTGGGAGGTGTTCCAGGCATGTCCCACCGGGAGGAGACCCAGAGGAAGACCCAGGACACGCTGGAGTGACTATGGGGTCCCCCTTGAAGAGCTGGAGGAAGTGTCCTGCGAGAGAGAGGTCTGGGCAGACTGCTGCCCCTGCGACCCGGCCCCAGATAAGTGGAATAAGATGGATGGATGGATTGATGGCATTGCCTGCTCAGATGGATCATCGGTTGACCATAAAGTGGATGTTTAGGTTAGGCATGTGTCCTTTGATGTGCCCACCAGGGGAGACTGGAGGTTGAATGGCTAACCAAGAGCATAGCGTCATGTATAGGAGGGGGAGCAGTTGGCCTTTATTAAGTGTGGTTTTGCTCAGGGAGAGTTAGAGCTTTTTGGGAATCTGGCCAATGCTCTCCCAGGTGATCTGCAGCACCTGGAATCGACACTTGACTTGTAACACAATAAAGAATCTTTGTTTGGTGAAAAGTCTTGTGTCACAGAGTCTCATTCTACATCGTCATTTCATCACCTGGTGTTCTGAAGAAGAAGGAAGCCTGACAAAACAGCACAACCAGTGCAACCAGTGAACTCCTATAGTGCCAGTCCCAAGCCCAGATTAATGGGGAGGGTTGCGTCAGGAAGGGCATCCAGCATAAAAAAAAAAATCTCTGCCAAATCAAATATGCAGATCACTGAAGAAGCAGTTGATCTGCTGTGGCGACCCCCAGAGAGGGAAAAGCTGAAAATAATAAAGCACTATAACTGGCACTCACAATTCTGAGAAAGGAAAGTCAGCTTCTCGCTGTTTCACTCGTTCTCGCTCTCTCTCTCTCTCTCAAGTTAAGTGTTCAAAAAGAAAGATCACAAAAATCAGAAACCTGTCAACAGAAAATCACAAATTCATACAAATGCACGTTAGAACAATGCATGAAATGAATATAACTCCTTCATGCTCTCTCATATTCAAGGCTTCACTGTCTCCATGTGTAATGTGCAGCAGTTTACATGCACCTTCAATAATGTATAGTTATGTAATATGTATTGCCAAACCTTTTGATGCGTTAGGCTGTGTCCTGTTCAGTAGTGTTACATTTAATATTGAACAAGTGTGTATTATTTTTTACACACATTCGTCAGTTATCACATCACAGTGTAATCTGGCAGCATACTTTATGTAATATCACATCCACTACTGCCTGTTCTTGCTATATCATGAGGTTGCAGTAACAAAAGATTGTTTGCAAAACACACAGAGTCCACTGCGGGGGTCATTTATTAAATCATGCAGCGTGAAGGGAAGAAAAGGTCTCACTGGGTTGGTGATGGAGGACTCTGCCTGTGCAGGGAGGGATCTGAGCAGATTGGAAGGTGGGGGAGTGGGGTGGTGCCTATGAGGTGAGGTTGAGTGCACCCTCCCCGGTGGTGTCAGGCTTCTCCAACATCACAACCTGTGTGTGTCAATGGAAAGTCCCGCGAGAGCTCAGCTCAAACTGCCGCAGCTGTCTTATTATTTGCTGTCATTGTGAGTGTGGCGCCGGGCTCACAAGAATCAAATAATGTTATGGTTTCCATCATCCCGTCAAATTCGAACCTGGATCATATGTTGCACTGGTATATCCATCCATCCATCCATTATCTATGTGTGAGCATATGTTCTTGAGCCTGTAATGTTGTCTGCAAACACACATCTGTCCTTAGTGATCGCATGCAAACAGCCAAGCCATTAAATTGCACCCTGGATGTGTCTCCTGGAACCACATGAGATTGGATGGAACACACTGACATGACTGTTTGCTAAAAATCAATTTATGGTTTTAATGAGTCTGACTGTGTGTATGAACTTGTTTTTGTATATTTTCTATACACTGATCTTGTCAGGACCAGTAGTCCTTGTGGAGACCAAAATCTGGTTGTCATGGGGTCAAGATTCATTTGTGTTAGAGAGTACAAAAATCAGGACCCAAAAGCACGACTCTGATTGGCTGGATATATCTACAAAAAAAAAGTTTACTCCAGAAAGTGACTCAAAAGGAGTAAAAAAAAGGAGTGCAATGTTCCAAGTGGCAGTGTCAGTGATCCAATTGTGGTGTCCAAAAATGCAAAGCAGAGGAAACAACATGGGGTTAGCTACACAAGCTAAAGCAACGAGGACCAGAAATCACAGAGGAGCCAATAGTACACTACATACGAGCTGGTGAAACAATCTGGAGGCAAGGTGAGGCAGAGGGAAGTCTTTATAGCAGAGATCCTGATGACCGACGAGCTGCACCTGACGTCGCCTGGGAACATGAACCCCGCCCACCACACTCACAGAACAGGGAGAGACACATGAGGAATAAACAGACAAAAGGGGAAATAGGGGGCTGCCATGATGAGAATCATGACAGTTTGTGAGGAACTGTTTAAGTTCAGGGATAGGATTTGAATTGTGGTGTGGTTGAGGTTAGGAATAACACTTTGGTTAGGCTGTCTTAATTAATGGAAGTCAATTAGTCCTTAAACAGATTAACGGAGCGCTTGATTGTATGAAAGCTCACACTACTGCTTATTTTTTAATTAAATAAACCATGTTGATTTGTGCAAATAAAAAACTGAAACTGCTGTGGATCAGAGGATGTCAGCTGAGGAGGCGGTCTCTGATCAATCCTGAGGACAGATTGTGATCATGCATGCGCAGGAATGTGGCCATATGTGTCCTTGAACTACCTCCAAATGTGGTTTGTGATCAGATCTGAAGACACATTTTGGACAGATTGGGATATTTTCAGAAGCAGAACATCTGAGTGTGAGCAGATCCCTTAAAATGGACGTTAATGTCACATCAGAAGCAGGGGAAACATGATTGTGTCTTCACTGCTGGTGCATTATTACATACAAATAAAACCGGTGCTAATAACTAAATTATAATTTTAAACCTGTTTTTCGGCACAAAAAGCATCATACCAAGAAAAATATCATTGTTTAAGAGTTGTAATCCTATAAAAACAGATGTAATACGGATAAATGATACAGATGATTTACATCTTGATACAGATGTAAATGTCTTCATACAAGTGTTAATGTTGTTCTGGCAGTGTTTGAGTGGGTATGACATATGTGTGATAGACTGCAAAGCCCATGATGCACTGCACATACCTGCACTGTATGAATATGAGTGAATGTCAAAATTGTATCATAAAAGCGCTATATAAATACAGACCATTTACAATTATAAAAGTAATTTTTTTAATAAAATTGAGTAATGTCCTATACTGTAAAAAGTAACGTTTGTTAAATCATACATAATTGTTAACAGCTGAAGGATTAATGTGCATTTTAGCGTTGATGCACAAATTTTAATTTGTTCACAAATTAAAGCAGAGGAAGAAGATATGAGCATTTTAACCCAGGTTTTGCTTTCCTACCAATGCCACTAATGTGTAATATTTCCCCACTGTGTGAAAGAAAATCGAGAGTGCTGTTTCCATTTAATCTAAATTTAGCAGTTTTGTCCTGATGACGTTAAATGTTAAATGAAAACGTACTGTGTAAACATTATGCACAGCTACGCTGCCAAACAGATGGTAATGTTAGGAAGATAACGAAGATAATTTGTTAACCAATCCCAACTAACAAAGGGCACAATTCTGGGTACAACCTGTCCAATCCATTGCAGGGTCAACATCCAGACAACCATTCAAACGAATACCCAATTTTGGAGGGAATTATAGGCCAGAGTACACATGAGAATCCACACACATAGGGGGAACAGGCAAACTCTGGGATTCAAACTGCTGACTGTCTTGCTGTGAGGCAACAATGCTAGGCATTGCATCATCTCAAGATTATACTTTTTTGAAATATTATTTCAGAATTCCTTGGCTTATCTCTTCTACCTATGCAGTATATTGGGACTGTGCGTGCTGCTATATCAATTTAGTGACAAAACATCCTCTGGAGAATCAGACTGCACATGCTTCCTGCATTTATATAGTTTTCGAGTGTTTGTTATGATAAATCTTTCCTGTATGTGATAGAGATATGGGGTCATGGTGTGAGCTGCTTGGTTTGAAAGAACACGCTGAAAGGAAATAACTCAAACACTCTCTCTCTGCTACAACAGGTGATGATAAGGAAAAACCATCACGGCGGCACTATAGAAATGCATTATGCTAATGCTACCTTTGTCACAGCTTAAAGGGTGTGGAGGAGAAGACGTAGATGGATCGAGCTATCAGCATCACCTTTGGCTCCTCAGAGAACAATATCTGGTAGAGGAAGACAAATGAGTTCACCTAATTGACAGTGGCAGTGGCTTCATAAGAGCAGGTGGCGATAAGGAAGATGTTGAGGCTGAGAGGCACTGACTGAAAAAAAAACAAAAAAAAACAGCTGAACAACTGTTCCGTACCCAAAGCCCAGATTAACAGAGAGCACCTAATAATGAATGTTCTCCTGATAATATTCTGTAGTGCTTACACTCATTTTATGAGCATGAAAGCAGTTTCATGAAATTACATTGGCCTGCACTGTGAATGCAAAACAACACTCACACATAGTCCTATTCAGCTTTTATGGGCTGTTTAAAGCGGCAATTTACTGGAAATTAAATCAAACATACATAAAGAAGAGCTAATGCCACACTCTGGCACTTGGAAGCAGTACGACAGGCTGTATAATCTTGATTATAAGGCAGTCATTTGTAGAAGCAACGACATGAGCTTCAATCCTATCTCTGAGTGATTGTATTTCTGCTTCTCAACAACCTGACCCAGGTCACAGGTGTGTTTGTATCACAAACTTAAACTAGTGAAATTGACTGCCAGATTTCAATATCATGCAGGCTCTAGGTTTGGAGCAATACTTTCCCAAACTTTTAATGTGGCAGGGGCAGCAAGGGAAGCTCTTCTTCTCCTCTGAAATGTCATAAAATAAATGGTCAAATACGTCCTGTTGTATTTACATTTCATTATTAAAAGTGCGTTATAGAACGTAATCAATTATATGACTAATTCGTTCACAATCAGCTGTTTAACACAGATCATCGGACACCAGTGGAAGCTCAGCTTTAATTGATCTCTGTGACACGGCCCATTGGACAATGTTTGGACTTTCAGGGAAGCTCAGCATCTCTGGGAGTCAATGGAGCAGTGGGCGGGCTGATACATGATGATCGAAGGAACTGTCTGAAGGGTGTCTCTGATTTTTGCGAGTGAGGTCTAGAAACAAAAAGCAACCCACATTGTGTGCTACAGACCATTTCTGTTGTACATATTATACCCTGTAAATGTAAACACCATTACATTATTTCCTTTCAGTTTTAAATACTTCATCATCATGTTCCCTTGTTCCAGGTGTTTGTTCGTTCATTATTTTTGTATAATCAACTGGGCCTGAAATGAGCTTCCCAGCAGCCGGGGACCATTACAATAAATACATAGAATCATTTGGATCGCTAAACCAGACATTTCCAGTTACATGCTTGTATGGTTGGTAAATTAACTATAATTAAATTTTATGTATGTATGAATATCATCATATCTCATGTAAATGCTTTTTGTCTTATTTTGTCTGCCTGTTACCCTGTTAAATGTGCCACTGCCTGTATTGGCCAGGACCGTTTTATAAGAGAAATCTCAACAAGGCCTGCCTTCCTTCCTTCCTGAATAAAGGTTAAAATAATCATAATAAGGTTATACATCAAAAATAAGAGGCTGGGGGGGAAACGTGCAAATTCATGTGGCAGCCCTCTTAAAAGTCTCCCATTTGTGGGTCCTGACACGGCCTGTGGTAATGACCGCCCCAGAGAGTGAATAAGAGGGAGGTTTATTATTTACTGTTGTTGTTTTGGACCTCTGGGTGTGAATCACCACTGACTTATTAGTTTTTACTCACACACTTCTTTTTCTTGGAATGTTGGTATCCACATCTTCCATACTTGGTTAATTACCTGTTTATTTGTTTTTTATTTCCCTGGTACTCCTGTGTTTAACAGCATGGCATATACTGCGGTTAATTCCCTCAACCCCGGTTAATTCACATTGGGACAGCCATACGACTATTGCTCAAATCACATCTAAAGGTACTCATAATAAGCATGCTCAAATAAGCATATCTGCCACTGCAATGCAACGTTGCCTAATATTAAAAATGTAATGCAAAAGGAAAGATGTTGCTGGTGTTTTAAGCATCAAAACATCATTTTCTGTTGAAGAAGACCTGAAACCAGTGACTGAGACTATTTAAAATCTTATAAATCAAGTGAGAAATTGTCTAAGGGTAAAGTCATTTACCCATTTATTTTTGTAACCAGTGAGTTTTTTGAAAACCTCTGAGTTTGCAAAAAGGAAGACTCCATACTTTTTTTTATATCCAATGTATAGTGCTCACACTTTTTAAGTATACATACAGTTGTTCATTTATATATTAAATCAGCCTATAAATGTCTGGTTGTGAGTAGAAAAGCATATAGGACGCATAAAGAATGACTAAGTTAGATATTTTTGTTTTCCGTGATAAGCTAATATACACTGATCTATTCCTGCTCTTGACATTTATGAGCACTATATGTACTCCAGTATAGTGCACTCATCAACCCTACATTTTGTGTACACTTACATCTTTTTTGCAGGCAAATCCGAATGGCAGTGAGTCACCACCTTGCTACAAAAGCACTTAGAAACTGCAAGTGAAATCACACTCACTGAGGCAAAACATTATTCAACTTCTTACACCTCATCATCCAATCTCTCTTTCTCTCCTTTACCTCCAAGCCAAGCGATGGTTGAGAGGCTAGTTCAGCATCAAAAGAACAAGATTCCCCTTCTTTAAAACACCAAAAGTACAATTTTAAGCTTCTCGACAGAAAAAAGGAAGGCCACAAGAAACGATTTATGTTTGACTTTCCAAAGTCAAAGATCTTAACCTCTACTTCATTCAAGAGAGATGTTCAAATCTCTATCGGCTCCATCACATACAGTTCACGATGGACTAACTTTAACCCAATCCTGAAATCTAAATGGTGCAGTTAGTCAGTTAATTAAATCAAATGTGTGTATCTAATATATTAGATAAAATTCAAATGAGACTGAAGCAGTTTTTACTGTATTTACTGTTATTTTAATATAGCAACTGTTTTTTGTTCACAAACTGAGGCTATGGGAACCAATTAGCAATTTGTCTGTTGTGTTACTGTGAAACTTGGTATAGGTATTGCATTTTAAACTATTAAAGCAACTATTTAAATGCACATGTCTGTGAACCCCAGGGAGACAATTATGAACCACAAGACTTCACCTGATTGCTCTTTAATTAGATCCCCCGAGTCTGTTTCTTGTTAAATTACACATATGCATACATGGTCACCACTTGAGTCTTCAGCAGCCTCTCTAAGTGGCGACACAGGACAATAGATGTCTGATATACAGGTTGAAAGCATTTTGTTTGAGATGTTTCACCACCATTACATGGGCCTAAAAGGTACATTGCACTTTTCACTTCTACCTAGGCGCTATGTCAGAGTGAATTTATTTAGATTCAATTAGCAGTGTGTTGGGCCCTAACAGTATGGCTGAAATCTATTGTTCTCTGACGAAGGCCTGTATGCAGGATTCGAAGCCTGACTGTGAGTTAACCAATCCTGCAGGCTCCACTTTGTAACACCAAATGGGGTTTATGACCGGAGAGCCCCCTAGGGGCTTCGCTCTTGCCTGCTGCACTGGTTCCTGCTCGGGGGCTCCTGGCCCTTGGGCCACGCGGCTCCGGCCGTGCCCTCCGACATGCGACACTCCCATGCAGCACGAACTATGCACCTTTTGAAGAAGCCGCCCGCATCTCCGCCAGCGCAGCGCTCCATACCTGACGCCCGCTCTGCTTCCACTCAGAGACAACAAGGATCAACAGCTGTCCGCTGTGAGCAGAATAATGGCCCGTCCACACTCCACGGTTCCAACAAACTGAACCGAATCCATGGACTGACCACAAAACCTGAGATCCGCTTACAGTAAGAGGCAAATGTGTTCTGGGCAGAGTTAGGTTATATTTCTGTGTTTTTTAATTTTTCTTTGTGTTGAACGTGTTGGACTGCGCATCCACACGCTCGCATCATAACCACATGTTTTTTGTTTACGTTGGTGTTCGTTATTGTGATTTTACTGTTGAATGCGGAGCATACGCTGCAACGCTGTGCTCCGCAGGTATCCTCCCCTGCTGTGAACGAGCAGAGAGATCACGTGGTGAGATGATGGCTGTTAAACCTTTCGAATCACAGACTGGCCTGGCGTTGCCTACGTCAAGTCTGTATGTGTGTTTTTACTGCCATTGACTTACACGCGATGCTGTTTTCAGTCACAGAACACGCTGGGCTCGAACCACCCTCTGTGTCTGCACGCAAGATCAATCGTGTACTCCCGCTTTCTCTCTCGCTCATTCACTAAAGCCCAATTTATACTTCTGCGTAAAGTGCTCTGCGTAGGCTACGTAGAGACTCTGCGTCGACGCAGAGACTGTCGAAGAGCCTCTGCGTAGTCTCCGTCTGCACGAAATATTTTTTAAGTGTCCGTCACTCCGTCAAGGGACTACGGAGACGGCAAGAGCTGCGATTGGTCCTCAGGACATGCTGAGCTAAGCTGCTCTGTGCCGGCTCTCAGTGCGCTCCGGGCGTCCTGACAGAGGCGGAGCTGATCCCCGCCGATAACGCCGCTGCCGAACTATAAATACGTCATATCGTAACACACACAGCACATGTTTAGACTCTAAATGGCCAATTTCTCGCCTCAAATTATCTTAAAACTGCGTTCCGTGACACAGAAAAGTGAGAAACGGCCACTTTTTCAACAACAACAGTCTTTCTCTCTCTTTCTTTCTCGGACGCCATTGCTCACTGTAGCCAGAAGCACAACAACCTTGCGCAGCAACCCCTACTGATCGGGCGGGAAATTGCAGCGAGTGTCCGTCACCACGACGCAGAAGTATAATTGCTCGAGGCGTCTCCGTGGTGACGCAGACGGATAACGCATACGCAGTCGGAGAAGTATAATGTGGCCTTAACTCTCTTTCATTCATGAATGAAAGGTCTCACAGGCGCCATCTTGAGTCGAACACGCGCTCCTACAGCCATGCTGTCGCATGTTCGGTCTAAGATCAGCAGCCTGATGTTAATGTGTTTTGGCGCCATCTGTGGTGGAGGCGTGCGTTACAGTCACAGCTACTGCGCATGTTCCACTATGTTGGTGTCAACAGGGAGAGTGACTATCAACCGCGTCACTCCCTTCTCTTATCTTATCTCTTCTTGTTCACACACACACACACACACTGGTGTTTATGTTGTACATAGTTTGTGTGATTTTAGCTTTAGCAAGTAGGATTTATTGATTCAAAGTACCAAATTATCATTTATGCTTTAATGTTCATTGACTTAGATCATTCCATTAGCCTTGGATATTTAATGTTGGTGAATCAAATTGTCTAATTGATTCTTGTTATTTGATTTAATAAATTGTTACTTTTGTTCACTTAAAGGAACGCTCTGTGTCTTTTGTACATGAATGTTGTGACAAACGGTGGTTGAGAGGGTCAGTGCTCGGATTCATACCTTCATTACTGTTCAATTGGGATATCTTTGATATAGTCAATAACAGTGATTATTTAGACTGATTTTGAAAGGCATAGATTGATTGTCTTTTCCCTGATTTCAGGGTGGTGCCCCGATCTAAAGTTAATTAATAATTAAAACGAATTAATTAATGTTTATTACTTTTATTTTTATCAATCAAATTATTGCCACTATTGTTGAACCACAACATAATGGTGCCCCGTGCAAGGGTTTTAAAGAAAATTAATAACAAAATTAATTATTAAAAAGAATTAATCATTTGTATTAATATTTTCTGACCAGTTACAAACTTGAATCACAACATAATGGTGCCCCGTGTGAGGCTTTTTAAGAAAATTAATAACAAAATTAATTATTAAAAATAATTAATCCTTTGTATTAATATTTTCTGACCAATTACAAGTTGAATCACAACAAGTGACAATAAACTATGGAAATAAACTATGGTCTCCCATCCTGTCATGAAACACTTTCCAGCTCCTCTTATATACAAATGCAAATAATATCCATAAATCCTCATAGTGGCCAAACTAAAAGGCTTTCCAACTGATCGAGCAAGCAAAACAAAAGAAACAAGTAGTAGCAAGAATAATTGCACAATACAGGTAAAAGTCAACATTGTAAATGATTAATGTGCTTCTGTTTTATTCCAAACAGGAACTAAAAGCCCACAGTTCCGACATTACTAATGAACAGCACAGGAATGAGTGAGCGCTGCATCAATCTGTTCCTTAATTTCAGCCATGTTGTGTTTATCAGTGTACTCACAGGTGATTTCTTTCTCTAACGCCATTTTCCAACTTGCATTGTGAAAATTGACAAATTTATTTCTGCCATTCAGTTCACTGGAGCAGAATATATTAGCTGAGTGAGACAGATGTGTCACAGGGTGAGAAAGGGAAAACTAATAACCACCTCATGCCAGCATATCGAGAGAATTAACAACTATACTATTAATACAATTTTTTTTTACTTTTCCAACAATTTAAATCAGACACCTACTACATATGAGTTTGAAACATTCCTTCCATACACTGGACAGGGATGAAAATATCTTCTTCTTGGAACATCATCTGCCCAATGTTTTTTATTTTTTTTGTAGCACACAGTTTTTTAACAGTTGGATGGAGAAGCCAGGCTGCTTGAGAGCAGATTATTTTTTCCTTCCCTTCTTGCCACCAAGTCTGAAGCCACACAAATACACATTAACCCTATATTTTTCGACTCACATTGATACAAGAAAAATTATGGGACTGCGGTGAAAGTAATGGATAACTACATGACCCGAATGAATGAGCATCTATACACATTATAAATAAATATGTTTCACAATTAACTGCTTAATCTTAATTCCACAAATCAGCCGACCCTAGGACCCTAACTGCTTTCACCACACCTGGCCCTTCCTTTTTAGCCAAAGCCAGAAGCTTCCCTGCTCAGCCTCCTCGGCCAGATCGTTCATGTCCTTTCTGAGTCTGGGCCGAGTGACCCCCATGCTCCTCAGGAAGCACTGAGTGGATGCGGCCACGAACACCCTACAGGCGACTTCCAATGGATAGCTGGCAGTAGACCATCCAGCCTCTCTGCACTCAGCTGTGAGGTCAAGGTACTGGTACTTTTCCTCTCAAAGGCTGCCTCCATTCCTTCCTACCATGGGACAATTAGCTCTGCCATGATTGCTGCCCGGTCTGTGGCAGACCAGAGAACGATGTCCGGTCGAAGATTGGTATTGGTGATCTCTGTTGGAAACCTGAGCTGCTGGTAGAGGTCCACTCTCAGGTTCCACTCGCAACTGCCTGACAGGACTGCTCTCTGTGGACGCATGATGTTAGGGGCCCCTCCTCCCTCTCTCACAAAGTGGATCATTTGCCTTGATGTTGGCGATAGGCGCTCCCTGGCCGTTTCCATCCTGCGAACCTCCAGGATCTCTGCCAGCTTTGGCAGGACTCGGTCATGGCGCCACCTATACCGACCCTGCCTCAATGCTGATTTGTAGCTTGACAGGATGTGCTTCAAACTCGGATTTGGGACGCTGCAGAGATGGCAGCTCTCCTCTGAGCCATACCACAAAGAGAGTTTGTTGGGGCTTGGGAGGATGTCATAGGTGAACCGTATGAGGAAACTCAGCCTGGCTTGAGGGATCTTCCACATGTTGGCCCATCCTACGGTCCTGCTGACTACTCCTTCCCAGGACATCCAGTGTCCTTGCTGACATTGGCTAAAGGCTTTGATCAGATAGAGCTCTTCCTCTGTCCTGACCACCTCGGAGATCACCAGCTCTTTCGTCTCCTTCCTTGTGGCTTTGGACCAGAACGTTAGAGCAGTGCCCCACCCGATGCCAGATCTCCCTGACTGCATCCTGCCAGCAATCTCCTGGTGTTTCAGCTTGCTGATGGCCTGGTCGACTGCTAGTGCTGCTCTCCACTTGTGACCTGCTGGGACTGGGGCTTTGGTGTTCTGCACAGTTGGGTCTGACGAGTTGCTCAGCTCTAAGACAAGCTTCTCCTTCTCCTGTCTGTAGCCCAACAAGACTGACTTCAGTGGCAGTTGAAGTGCATTCCTCACAAACAGGCCGACGCTGGAGAATCTCAGGGGTAAGCCCAGCCACTTCCTGATGTAATTGTTGGCTTTTGAGTCTATCTTCTGCACAGTGGAGGTGGTGATCTAACACATCTTAAGAGGCCACATCATTCGCCAGATTTTGAATTTACCCGGAAGATGGCTTTTGTCGACCAGCGTCAGACTTGCCACTCCTCACCTCGGCATGGTACAGTTAAGTTGTGTATTCAGGCACAACATTCACTGGGATGACTTCATACACCATGTTGGATAGTAGAAAAAAAAAATCATGTTCTTGTTCAAACAATCTCAAGCAATCATAAAACCCCAATTCCTAAACAATGTTGGGACACTGTAAAACATGAATTTAAATTTAAACAGTGCAAAAGAAAAATATAGACCAGTTTCTGGAGTTTTGTGAGAGGAATGTTGTCTTCTTTCCGAATGTAGGATCGAGCTGATCTACAATCTGGGGTCTTCTTTGCCAGATGTTTTGTTTTATGATGTTCCAAATGTATTAGTTTCTTTCTATAATGAAAGGTCTGAGCTGCAGGCAGTCGAGTTAAGCACTTCAATTGGCTCCCACCTTCCCTGAAAGGATGGGAGCCAGCATTGATAGTGCCTTTCCAGATATGTGAGCTGCCCATGCCATAGGCACTAATGCAACCCCATACTATCATCAGAGATTCAGGCTTTTGAACTGTGCACAGATAACAAGGTAGATGGTCCCGCTCCTCTTCAGTCCACATTTCGATTCATCTGACCACAGAACAGTTTTATATTTTGGACACTATCATTCAACTGGTTGAGGAAAATCAGACATCCTTATCCTGTGGTATTACCAGCAACTGATTGGTCACTACATTTCTGTGCTTCTGAAAGGGGTGCAACTGACTCAGGTAGTGCCCTCACTGCCCTTTGTAAAGACACAGTCGATCCCCCAATAACATGCCCTTTAACACAGCTGGGTAGGCCAAAAACAAGGTTTCATTGGATTGTGTCTACAGTCACCTCTAAGGAGAGCATCAACTCCCCCAGTGTAGCCTTGGTGCCTCAGTTCTGTGAATGACAATAACTAAAGCAAGACTTATTTGTCCAGAGCCCACAGCAACAGGTGTTGCCCAGTGTGGGACACTGATGCCTACATTAGTCCTGCCAATCGCACAGTCACACCCAATACCTGTAGGAGTTGCGTAGGAGACTGGCCATTGCCAAAACAAGGGTAAAACATCCTGCACAAACACTGACACGATCAGCCAAGGAAAACACTAAACAGAAGTTTAGTTTGTTCAGTTTAGTTCATTGCACATAAACAATTTTACAAGGAATTTGTTGCAAAACAAAATCAAAAAATGGATGTTGAATTTGGAAAAGGTGTAAGAATCCTGTGTGTATATTGGAATGTTTTGTTATCCTGTTTACAAAGCGAGAGTAAAGTTTGTAAAAAAATTACATGCTATATTAAAGTTCAACTTTGAAAGTTACTTGTTTTCCCAGACATAAAAGACTACTACAAAATTGCCATTTTCACATTAAAGTGATGAATATTGTCATTGCCATGGGATGGATTTGAACCCTTGCCTGCCTGCTTTCCTCTGCTCCCTGTGTGCTGAGCAAGTTTTGACGACACCCTTTACTTCCTCAATTCTGAGTTGTTGTAGCTGAGCCCCTTAGTCAGTCATTGCATGTATTTAATTTGTCTGGTGGGTTTCCAAATTAAATGTCTCTTATGTAAATGTCAAAACTTTTCACCAGCAACTGCAGTGAGTGACCACAGGGAGCTGTGAGGAGCATAGGAATCAAACACCAATCCATCCAAAATTATAAGTGACGGAAAAGCTCTAATAATTTTCCTTGTGAACTTTAAACAGGGAATCTTGTGTGTAGGTGTGTGGGCAGTGGTGTGTTTCACCAGGAGCTTTCATGCCTCAGAACATCAGTGAACCAATTAATCTTGCCCATAATAGACCATATGCTAGTGGATTATTTTACTGATTGGAAGGTTCAGACACAGCGGTTAATTAGCTTTCAAGTGTTCGACTGACATAGGCAACTCTCTCTTAATTCCCTAATTTAATTTTCATTCCTAATGTAATTATCACACGCACCCAGTTATTGATCGACTTCAGGTAAGCAGACATTCAGTAGGAATGTGGCTCCACCACCCTGCCACTCACTTTGGGATTCATTTTCCCAGTAGAGAGTGGAAAAAGTACCAGCTGCTCCTGCCTGTGTCCAACACTGTAATGAATACAGTAACACGGAGATAGGGTCCGCGTTGTGTGAGGAGAGGAGAAGACAGGATGTCCAATGCAGTGATGGGAACTAATTGGAAGTGACAGTGAACTGACAGGGTGACATGATCTGGGTCATGCATCACAGGGACCTTTCATCATTCATTGCTATCTAGTCATGCTGTGTCCAACAGAGCAGTACTTAACTATTAGTGTACATTTAATATGGCCTTTTCTGGATTAAAAAAAATAAATATTACACAGTATTTTAATTACAAAAAAATACTCGGTATAGCTTGTGTATCTTGATGTGTGGTATTTTAAGTAATCTATTTATGTATTTGTTTTAGTAGCTAAATAAAAAATTAGCTATATTTCCTGCTTTGTGACATGTTTTGTATTGTAATTTGTAATTCATTTGTAATTTAAGTAAATATAAATATAAATAAGTAATTTGTGTTTTTTTGCATCAACAAATACCTACAAGTGCTACGTATTCATGACAATTCTATTATTTGATTTATTTCCACTGTTCTTGTTGCTGTAGCCTTCAGAGATAATGGGAATTGGTGTGTCCCAATATGTCCTTACTGTTGTTTAAACTGTTGCTGTTGTTTTGGGCCTCAGGAAGCTGCTGATTGGCTACTCACAGGCTCGGAGTCGAAGATTTACGAGATTTTAAGTGGTAAATATTCAAGAAAATAAAGTTGCAGATTTCTGAAAAGTACATTTCATTTTTTTTATTAAATATATCGACGCACACCCACAATTTCTCCCACTGTTTATGTGTTTTTATACATATGAACCGTATCTATATTGACCATCAGTTCAGTCTGTGTGTGTCACCGGCCGCCTTACTCGCTGCACTGGGCGAAGAAATAAAGTTAAACACTGTTTGATTCCAAGTCTGTGATGACTTTCATCAATTGTTTAGTTATTGCCTGCTCCTACAATCTCTTTTTACCAACAGTTATTGGTACTTTAGGCAAATCTGCTTTTTTCCACTGCTAAACTGACTGTAATTTCTCAATCGTATTGCAAAAGTAATGCAAACTAGAGATGGTAGTTTATGTTGTCTTTTCATGTGCTTCGAGTATCTTTCATTGGCATTGGAACACACATATTTGAATTAATATTTGTTGCTTTGGTATTTCCAAAATGCATTCATGAGTGGTGTCATTTAATGTTGAACAGATGTTTATTCTAATTTATGACAGCATAACTTTGAAACATAACTGAATACATTTTAAAACCTGATTAACTTCAATGTGATTCTCCTTTTTTTTTTCATCATTTCACTTTTATGACATCGTATTTGAATTGCGCCTGTCTTGCTGTGTTGGTGATTGTTTTACACCATTTCTATTACCTGATTACAGTTTATGACTAGAACACTCTCAGGGAGCATTTTAATGATATTAACCATGCAACACAACACAGTGTTATACCAGTACATACAAGTACATGCTCAAGTCCAAATTCAGTCAATTTCCTGTCTTTGCTCCACCTCAGGGATATAATCTACTCAAAGCACACAGCTCAGCTAAATTTGTTGGTGTCACGATGACCCCACAGCCTGTACCACATGCTTTCTCTTTCAGTCAAAGTTGGGAGCTAAAGCTAAAGCTTCGGCCAAAAGCTACAGCTGAAAAGCCACTTTGGTCTGTTCCCCTTAAGGCATAATTACAAAAGAAGAAAAGAAAAGTAGCTGAGGGAAGAATGGCCTTGGGTCACACTGAGTTCTAAGCATCTGTTCCCTCTACAGGAGCTTCTTGATCCATTATATCAGAGGGGGGAAATAATGGAGCCTGAGGGAAGGTTGCCGGCCTTATTGGTGGGCAGGTCGCAGATGATGAGAAGGCACCGCAGGATTTAGTTGACCTCTGCTTGGCTTGGTGTGAGAATGCAGTCTTAAGCAAGAAACAATCTCTCAGAAGACTTTCCTCAACTGCAATGGGTTTTGTTGTGTGAGATGAGCAATGTGAACACAGTAAAATGAACACATCTTGTCCCAGTGAGGGCAATTTGAAAATGTTCTTTCCCCTGTGCTCAATGAATAAGCAGATCTGCATGTCAAAGAGAAAAGAGATAAATGCCCATAATTTAAGTGCATCATATCAATTTTGTATCCAATGACATGCAAAAAAAATATCATTAGGGAACAGGAATGAACAATGTGGGTAAGTGTATCTAATCTAACCTATGGATAACAAAATACAAGCTAATACATTACTAATAAATGCAGTGCAAAGCCACAGGACAATAGTCTTTGTTCCTTGGCAAATGCAGACTAAGCAAAACAAAACAAAAAGTGTCCTTTTGCTGCTCCTTCATATTGAGATGTACCCCAAAGGTGTTTTAGCTCTGAAGATGTTTAGCTGTAGTGTCATGGCCTCAGGGTTTCACTGGTCTCTCAGATTATCCTCCCCCTGAGAACCACTGGAGACTACGGCCTTAAGCCCAATTTATACTTCTGCGTAAAGTGCTCTGCGTAGGCTACGTAGAGACTCTGCGTCGACGCAGAGACTGTCGAAGAGCCTCTGCGTAGTCTCCGTCTGCACGAAATATTTTTTAAGTGTCCGTCACTCCGTCAAGGGACTACGGAGACGGCAAGAGCTGCGATTGGTCCTCAGGACAGGCTGAGCTAAGCTGCTCTGTGCCGGCTCACAGTGCGCTCCGGGCGTCCTGACAGAGGCTGAGCTGATCCCCGCCGATAACGCCGCTCCCGAACTATAAATACGTCATATCTTAACACACACAGCACATGTTTAGACTCTAAATGGCCAATTTCTCGCCTCAAATTATCTTAAAACTGCGTTCCGTGACACAGAAAAGTGAGAAACGGCCACTTTTTCAACAACAACAGTCTTTCTCTCTCTTTCTTTCTCGGACGCCATTGCTCACTGTAGCCAGAAGCACAACAACCTTGCGCAGCGACCCCTACTGATCGGGCGGGAAATTGCAGCGAGTGTCCGTCACCACGACGCAGAAGTATAAATGCTCGAGGCGTCTCCGTGGTGACGCAGACGGATAACGCATACGCAGTCGGAGAAGTATAATGTGGCCTTTAGCCAGTGGCTTCAGGAGTGGTCAGAGAAGATTTTGTTCCACTCTGAATCAACAATGAGGCAAGTCCAACACTCAACAAAAGTTGTTTGTGTTATCCTAGCCTTCTATGGCATGGTGTTGCCCTCAGGCAACGACCCACATCGACCTCACATCGTCATTTTTTTTTTTTTTATATCACCAGACATGTTTGTGTCCAATATTAAGTGGCTTTGAAGTGCATGTGAACTTGTGTTAGAGGGACAGACACCCATTCCAGGTAGCAGAGCGGCAGCTTTGATCAGCTCCAAATTGGAAAGTTTAATATCACCCTTTAATTTGTTTAAATTAGCAATAACTTAAAATAATAATAATAAAATAAATATATATGCATGTGTATGAGCATGTAAAGGGGTATTTTCTTATATTTTTAACACTTATTTTGGCATTATTTGTTTTCTAAAATTGTGTTTTTTTGTTTGTTGCCTCAGGACGATACTGTGCAGTTAGGGCACTTTTGTTCAGGCAATATCATTATACAGTGTGGATATGTTATTAGTTGCAAAATAATGACAACAATCATGTTTTTAACTTTACCATCTATTAACAATTACAGGAGATGAATGCAAGAACATTTGATGGTCGGAAGGAGAATGATCTGGGAGTTAGGGCCATTCCCTCAGACAGTGAGCTTGAAAGTGACACTGACAGCTGGGATAGTGAGGAAGAGAGGATCCCTACATCAGGTTTGAGACACAGTTAGTTGCAGGGTCAGTCATGGGTCAGCACAGCAAATAAGTGTGTGTGCGTGACTATGTGTATGCATGTGTGTGTGCATGTGTCCATGCGTGTCAGTGGATGAAGAGTGTTATAGGACAAAATTTCGTTTTTTTAGTGGATATGTTATCAGGGACCTCCAAGTTCCGAAAAATGGGGTGAAATATTTTTTTCCCCAAAGAATATAAATAAGTAAAATAATAAAAATGTACAAAACCACCTGTCATAAAAAAATAATGTAATTTGACCACTAATTTTCCTTTTTATTGACATTAATTTAATTTTTGTTGTTGTTCAGGAATTTGACATCTTAATCAACAAATAATAATGTGTTTTAATCTTTTTTTTATTCCCACAGAAAATTACCATAGGTGCACCTGCGATCACAACCTTTCCACATCATTATGCAATTACAAAACTACAATATACATTCAATACGCAATACATTCAAATCAACATCACTGTATTCATTTGGCCACATTGCTTGACTCTGAAACATCTTCATGACTCAAAATGTAGGCTCCATTAAACTGATTGCGGCATTGCCAACGGTATTTGTTCCCATTACCCACTTCCCCATTGCAAAATATATATTTGGATATTGTCATAAATATGATGTATTTCCCCTCCAAATATCATAATATAATTTATAGGATCATGATACTCACCAGACTGGACATTATTTCAGACTGCGGCACAGATGATGCACTACCATGGTGTTTTTACATATATACACTGTATATCTGAATGTGCTAATTAACATTTGCATATTTTGAGAAATTTCGTCTCTCCCAGCTTAAGTTATAGCAGGGAAAATCATCTTTATAAAGATGCATTATTATTATTATTATTATTATTATTATGTTATCAGGAATTAAGAGTGTCCACATTTTTTTCAACTCACTGGACAATTTCATGTTTGAAATACTGCGAGGCATTGCTGTTTGTACACCCATTGGTAATTGAAAGAATGCAGAAAGTACCGATGTGCCAATGCTTTGAAAAGTTTACTTTCGAAAAAATGTTGGTAGAGATGTTCACAGAAGAAGCAACTGTCAGAAGTGCTGTTCAGGGAATTTTGCAACTGCGCTGTTCTCAGAGGACTTGTTTGAAAAAGTTACAGGTTGTAAAATTGATGTCGAAAACTTTGACGATAAAGAGATTCAGGGAATTCTCACATTTGGAGACAGAAGTTTTTATGTGTGAGGTGGAAGTAGATGAGTAGACAAAGATTGATTCAGTAAAAAAAAGTACAGTGAGACTGTGGCAGTTTTAAATCAATATTTAGAAGTACCTCAGCCTTTTTGATGACTAGCTGGTATTTGCCCAATGGATCCGCCATTATTTAAAATGACACCTATTACCTCCGGGCTCTCCTCATTTCTCTGATATTACTGTTTTTAAACCACCAAGTTCTGAATGGTGTAACAGGATGTTCTGCATTCATATTACATGTTGCAGGCCTCGTACTGGTAAGAATTAGAGAGGCTGCTGCAAACTCATTGGCTGTGAAAGAATATATACTGTAAGAGCAGAGAAGAGCAGAGTGGAGAGATGAGGCTGGTGAAAACTGATTGTCGTGTGGTCAGATTGCTGAAAATCTTCAATCTTGGAGTGAGACATATAGAGACTTAAGGAGAAAAAATAAACAGAGCAGTGGTTCTCAAAATGACTCATTCTTGGGCGCAACATTTATTCCTAGTCATTAAGTTCAAACCCAATTTGTTTAAAGCAGACCTAGACCGGAAGTTCCAATTAACGCTGTTTTTTAGTGTGTATCTGCGTCATTACCTTGTTTTTTACGAAGCCCTGAAGTTTCGAAGACAAACATTCAGCCATTGCTGAGAACGCTGTGTTGTATTGTAATCTCGCTGAACTGAAACGAGATCTCTGAAAAGACCCGGTCCAGTTACGTAAACAGCAGATCCTCCTGCTCCGGGCACTAGTCCGGGCACATCCGGTTGCGTACATTGAACCGCAGAAGAAGAATAACGTCCGTTGTGGAGGTGTTTCACGAGCAACAGTGTCTTATGACTCCGGGTCAGACTCTCGGTCAAAGTCATAAAAGGGACTGCGACAGAGTCGTGAAGAAGCTATTTTTAAACACTGTTAAAACAATGTTTTGATGATGAATAGCAGTGAATCCACCGTTCCAGAGGGGGGAGTTACGCCTCTGAGAGCGGGTGTGCTGAATATGTCACTTCCGGGTATTGGCCAATCACAAGACAGTTGGGAAGGCTCTATGCTGGCTGGCCAATCACAACACACTGTGTCTTCTGGGGGTGAGATTTATGTCTGAAATATCGTGGCTGAGGACAGCGTCAGAAAAGACAGATTTCTATTGGCTCGTTTACAGCAACTAGGAGGTTTTTGACCATAAAAACAAGTTAATTTATGTAAGTAGACCTCCATAACTAACATATATGTGCAACAGGACCACTCTATGTGAGCTTTAAGAGCGCAGTAATAAACAGTGTCTTTATGCTATGGTGGGGTAATATGGCCCAAATATTTTATCCTAGTACTTTTATTCGGTGGCCGACAGGGGCAAACACACTACAACAACCGAAGACACAGACGATGCAGAGGGAAAAACGAGTTGCACATTCACACACGCTGCAGATTCAAAAGCACAAACAATAACGAACGCAACCTGAGAAACGTGCTGCAAAAGAAAAATGATCCGCAGAAAGCCGAAACACATGCATCAACAGAAACACGCTTGCAAAAACAAAACGGAGCAAAATCAAAAACACACACAAATCCCAAAACAGCAGCAGATGAGAAAACACAAGCATATTCAATAACGGAAGTGCTCTGGGTCTGTGGGGGCACTCGCTGTCGGGCCATTACAATACTCAGGGACTACTTAATACTTACTTAAAGAAAATATTTTTAAGATGTTAATGGTAACAGTCTTGTATTTGTGGTAAAGCAGACTTGACAGATTAACGATTTGCCATTCATCTCACCATGAGGGAGGGGGAGGGTGGAACCAGAGTGAGTTTTATGGGGACATGATTATTAGGGAGAGATGTGATAATGTAGAGGGATTGGGGTGTGATTTACAGGTGTTGCAGCTGTATTCATTTTTTAATACATCCCATGGGATCTGGAGACATAATATAATTATGTGGATCATTTTACTTGGAGCATAGACCATACCAGTGGATTTCACAGTGGCAGTGCATATTATTTTGTGTGTGTGCGAGTGTCGTGTGACATTGAATGCATTCTCTTTTCAACAAGAAGTGGAACAAGTAATAAATCAGACTGGACCAGACACTGGAATGCACAATCGTGTGTGTTTCATAGAGCAGGTGTTCTCAGCCATTTTGAAATTTGATCTCTCTTGGTGGCCATTGGATGTTCAATATTGGCAAGATAGGACCTTGCCACTGAGGAGAAATCATCACTGAAAAGTCAGTCTTGCTGCTACTTCTCTGGCAAAATGAAGACAGAATTTGCTGGTTACAACCGAAAATCTTTAAAACACATAAAATACATAAAACACATAAAACAATCATCCACTGCTGGTCTGGATCTGAAGCACCTTTTTCGGGTGAGGTTGGTCAGGGGACTTTGTCAGGTCAGCAAAGTTGGAAATGAACCTCCGCCCTCATCCACAAGAACCGCCTCACCTCCTATTTTTTTCTTCCATTTTTTCCATCTGAGAAAGATGTGAGGATGCGAGCAGGAGTGGAAATGTGGAGGGGATCTGAAAGGTGTGAAGGTGCAAGGTTGTGTATGGCTTTGAAAGTGAAGCGCAGTATTTTGTAATTGATGTGCTGTGTGATGGGGAGCCAGTGGAGCCGCTGTAGGATGGTTATGTTGTGATGGATGGAGGAGGTTCGTGAAACGATATGAGCGGCTGAGTTCTAAACCAGTTTGAGTTGATGGAGGATTTTTTTTTTCATGGAGACTGAAGTTAGTAACAGTAATCCAAGTGGGAAGTGACATTAAGGCTGTGGGTCAGGATGGCAGTGGTGTGAGTGAGGGCCAGAGACGGTTGATATGAGTTAGGTCAGTTAGGATCTCTTGGAATTTGAATAATAATAATTTCTCATCAGTTTTTACACAGCTTTTATTAAACTTCCTGTAGTTTAACAACACTCTTCTCTGCTTCTTACACAACACCCACAGCTGTTGTCGATCCTTGTGTCGTGGCATTTTTCGGTGCAGTAAGCACACTTCATATTGGATGCAGGCACCACCGACTGTGGTCAACATGTTCCGCAATGTAATCATCCAATCCAGATAGAACTGTTGGCCCGATGTACTCAAATTCAACGTTTGGTCCTTAGTGAATTCATTATATCCATGAAGTTGGCTGTTGCAACACACAGAGAGCTCCACAACAATCTCTTTCTTTGTACCAACTGCTTAATGAGAAGCTTTTTCAGTCCGTACAGTTTCACAGGTCATTTGTCCAAAAAATCAACTGCTTGGCTTCATCAGTACCATGGTCACACACAGAATAATTCAGCAAGGCTGCTTCTTCCCACAATCACATATTAAACAGACCCTGGCAAGCATAGGCAGAAGGGGCATCATTTAGTGCAGGATTGTGGCTGGAGTTGCTACTAGCAATCGCTCCATCATCAGCGGCAGATGTTTACTGGCAGAGCTGTCTTCCCTTTGCATATCTACATTTCAGACTCAGCCAAAAGCTTGCGTAAGTCAACGAAACCCGAGGAATATGGCCTGGTCCAAAGCTGTTATCTCTGACTCCTTCAAATGCCTCTTGTACAATCTAATTTTTATTTGTACCTTATTAATTGCCTGCCATTTACAGGGCCTTCAGGTGATTGAAAGGCTTCTAGCACCACTGACCGTCGAGGCACATTCACTGACCTCCAGGAAATTTTATTGGTAACAGAAACTCTTATTCTTATCCTGCTAAACATGGTAGAGAGGTAACACACTTGTGTCTCCTACCTGATGGTGAGGGGGCAGGTCTCTCGCAAATCTATTTCATTTGAGAGTAAATTATTATTTAGGGACCTCCTGTATGAACAAGATGTTGATAGATCTGTTTGGGGCTGAGAGCAATGTATTCTCATGAAGGGTTCATATGAAAACGTTTGAAAAACTATGTACCCCGTTTTTCGTGCATTATCCTACGAAAAATCCAATGACACGCATGTGTAATCACGCTTCAGTGAAAATAAATCTGAAGTGCAAGTAAGGCGCGTTACGGAGATTTTTTCAGGTCTCTACCTCACTTTACGGTTACTGTTATGGTTATGGTGACGGGTAGGGTTAGGGAAAGGGACAGGGTTGGGTGATATTGCGCATCGTCACGTGACCATGGCTCCGTGGCGATAATTACGTGCAAAAGCATACGGAAAAACACTACACACTTAACACTTTTCGTAGCTTTCAGTACAAATCTTTCACAATAATAGGCTGCTGAGAGCCACCCTAGTGGTGATAACAGTGATACATGGTGAAGTTCGGCAAAACATTTGATTTCAAACAGGTGTATTTCACTGTCGGCCAGACAAGCTTCAGTATATAAGCAATTTGTGGTACAGTGGTAATAATCAAACGTTATTACTCTATGAATCATTGCGCCACCTTGCATTTCTCGGGACCCAGAAAGCCCAAATACGGTCTTATACTGTAACGTCTGATCACCCGTTCCTTTGTACAGTAGGTAGAACATCATTTTAAACCATTGCAATATGCTGTATATTATTACATTATTGTCCAGCATATAGTGTAATCTTACTCTTGTCCTGTTTTACAACAAGGGTAAAAATTAAACGGCATCAGAGCTCATAATTGGGTTGCTGAGCGTCACAGATTTAAAGCAATACAGAATCATCTAATCTCATGCACACATTCCCACTAGTCCTCACACATTGTAATGTGAAAAGAATGATATTGATTTTATGGAGACAGGCAAGCTGAAATAAGGCAAATCCAATTACGAGACAAAAAGACTTTGAAAACCCACACAATTGTACCTAATATTTCCCCTCTGCTGTAAGGCAGGATCAAAATCCTGAGACACAGATCTAACAGTACTTTATGCCAAGCTACGTAGCAAGTTCTTGTATCGAAAAAAAAAAAAAAATCAAATACTTTGCATTGTCTTCATGCTTGCAATTCAGAGAGAGCAGCACAGGAAAATCAACTTTGATTGATGATTAATAGATGCAGTCAAAATTCATCTCCTAAGGTGCACACCACCACCACCCAGCTGTTCACTGACAGTATAGACTTTAATTAGTGTACAAGATAAAGACATCACACCCAGCCAAAGCCAACCAAGCACACACCTACGCTTCCTGCTAACGAAGCATGTTCCCTATTTTAGGTGTCAATCCTTCAAAGACTTCTATATATCCAGTGCATCATGTGCTTATGCAAATTAACTTTATCCTCTTTTATCCTCAAAGCTTTGTCACCTGGTCAAAGCCACATCATTATGACAGCTCATCAGCTGTGGCCTCTTTTAATGGGATTATCCCACATGTTCACTATAGGGGGATGTGTAGGCTGCCGGGAATGCTCTCCTCTGTGTACTGTGTGAGCATCTGCCTGCATCTCTGCTGCACAGGCTTTTGCTGATGGACTGCAGTGAAATGAGAGACTATCTTCCTACATGCATAGCTCACTATACAAAGGGGAAGAATCATGTCTTCTACGTGCAAATCTGCACCCCCACGATAAAACAGTAAATTCAGTGCCAGGGGAAGCACTGTGCTGAAGGGAGCACAAAACAGCCTTCAGCCCACATACTGTATAAAAATTGACATACAATAAATTCTGAGAGGAGTTGCATTTTGATTTGCGATTTATGCATGTATATATATTTTCAATTCTGTGTAATAGATCGAAAGCAAAGGACACATTACCACACAACACAGTCATAACAGCAACTACTCTATAGTCTAATATATAAAAAAAACTTACTTTACATCTAAAAGAGAAAAGTAAAAAAAAAAAAAAGTAGCCATTGTGATTTGCAAATTGCGTTGTTACAGTTTGCAAGCTATTTATTGTTCATAGTCTCTGGGTTCGTCACATGGGAGTGAACCTTGATTTCCTCTTATGTGGCCATTAGGGGGGCAAACCCCTTTCAAGTCATTTTGTATGCAAATCTATGATAACATGACCCTCTCACTTGATTCACAACATCAGAAAATCACTTATTTACCAGTTTATTTTCTACATCTGATCAACTGCCTGTTAATACTTCATCATAATCACCTGGCAGTGGAAATGTTCAAGACAACCTTTTAACTTGATACCAGACAGGCTGGTCTGACTGTTTCAGTAACTGCTGATCTACTGGGATTTCCATGTGCAACCATCTTCTACAGCGAATGGTCCAAAATGGTCAAATAACCACTCCTTACGTCCATGGTATAAAACAGTGCATCCCTGAACCCACAGCATGTCAAACCCTGAGACAGGATATTGTTTTCACAGTCTATTAGCACGTCATGTGTACCTTATAAAGTGGCCAGTAAGTGTATTTTACTGAGGAGTTTAAATAACTACTTTCAGGTCTTCTTCAATACAGCATGGCCCTTTTGTGAACTATGCTCCCATAATATTAGAGTCAAATAGACGATGAAGCATGGCATTTACAATGTGTGAGTGACAGCTACTATTATTCAAGAACTACATGGTTATAGATGTACTTGGACTTGAGTGAGCTTTCAGTCAGACCAAGCCTCATGCTCTAACAGATAAGGTTACCTTTGGCCTCCAGGGAATAAATATATATAAAAAAATATGCAGTAGACCAGAATAAAATGCTGCTGCTGCTAATGATGTGTGAATTTATTTATGCAACTGAGAGAATATAATCAGGACAGACCAAAAACAGAAATATGGTTTGATAGAGGATGATTGTTACTGTTGGTTGGTAACAAGCTACTGGGATGTGGAGCTACATGTCCACCACCCACCTTCGCTGTATACACTTTTTCTTTACAGTTTTCATTGCTCCAGTTCTACCTTTCATTTGCCACAGTCTTTTTCTGTCATTAAACAGTTCCTGCGAAACACATTGTGGAAGCAGATTTTCTCGAGCAGTGGTATTGGAAATGACTTGCCACTGAATGTAATACACATCCTCATGTTGCAGAGAAAATAGAGCTTTGATTTTGAATCACACTCACACTGGGGACATCGTTTTCATATGTTCCTCAATTCATTTTAATCATCGCACAGGAGATATGGATACTGTCTGCATTTATATCATGCATGAGCCCTCCAATCGACAAACCAAGTAGTAGCAGCACGGGAAGATTCATTTGATTAAAGATTGATAAATCTAAGTGCATTGAGTGTGGTATACTTTTCTGTCTTGGCCTGCATCAAGGATAAGCGTCATTGTTGTTGGCCACAAGTATACTACAGTGGTCTAAAACTACGTTCTTATTACATTTTATTTATTTGACTTATAGGCTTCATTCCATATTTTTTACAACATTTAAAAACTAAAACAACTGCCCTACCTTGTCCTGATCTCCGGAAGAAATAAATCTTAAAAAATAAGTCAGTAATAATATACTGTTAGGGATTTTGAAGGGTTTGGTACATTTACAAAACAGATGGCTGCAATGATTTGATGATTATTACATCCGAAATTCAGACTTTTACCATACGAGGTAGCTGAGGATGTTTTATTAGATTAAACAGGATACAGTAGTTCAGGTTGGCAGACAGATGAATGCAATAAATCCAACTCAAAGATAAAGGGATGTAAGTGAAAAGGTGGTGGAAACTAAACAGCAGCTTAGACAATATTAGAAAAAAAAAAGGACAAATACTGGGAGTAAAACAAAAATGGAAAGATAGAGTTAGGGTTATAAAGAAATCGAACAAAAACTATATACATCAATGTAATAATAAAAAAAATAGCATTGCACATACGTAAAAATAATGCATCTAGTAGTCCGTTCGTCCATGTATCCCTGGCTACATGATGGTGCATGTGTGATTAAAACAATAGCACTAAAGGTTTATGGGACAAAAAAAAGGTGAAACGTGAGCAGTAACTCTGCTGTGTCTTCATTTTGGAAGCAATTGCACACCACACTGCCCTGTGCCGTGAGACAAATATCTCACTCAAGTGAGCTATGCTGCTTATCTAATCAGGGCCTCACTTGTTTTCTGTGCTTGCCATGTGTAGATCACAGAGACACAGTGAAAATGATCTGTCACCACTTTTTCAAAGTCAATATCTTGTCAGATATATCTCACACAAACGCTTCCTGTACCCATTTCCAAGTAAAAACACTTAAATTTTTGTGTGTGTGAAATTATCACAGGACTTTCAGATTCTCAGTTTCTTACTGAAGAGTCCTGGCATATACTGTAGTAAAGAACATACAGTAGGCATGTGTAACATTTGGCAGGGTTTAATATTTGTATTAATACATAATTGCTTTAAAATTAAACACAGGTTGGTTCCTGTCGCCTTGGACAGACGTTAGGCGAAGGCCATGCTTTATGGAGGAAGCCATCTTGCACTGACATGTTTCTACAGAAGGGTGTTTTTTGTGTTTTGAACCAGAGGGTTACTACACAATGGATAGGAATCCAATGCATATGACAAAGGAAAATCCTGCATAGAGAGTAAGAAGTGTGGAGAGAGTTCAGAAAGAGTGTTCCACAGGAGGGTTTGAGGCGTGAAATATTGTATATGGCTAAAATCATTATATAACTACATTAAATCCAAAGATAGGTCCAACAAAAACATTTCTTCCTTATGTATAATAAATATATGCATTGTAGTAAATGTAAGAGTAAGTGAGAGAAAGTGCAAGAAATACATATCAAATATATTATATTTTATTTCTTAATAAATACATTTTTGAACAGACATTAAACAGCTCATCAGCACTTATAATAAAGTATAATATATATTGTATACTGTGGGTGTGTGCTTCGTTTTTAGTATATCGTGTGCACTGGGGCCTGTCATTATGTTTTAGCTACTCCCCCCGATGTATGAGTTCACTACTTGCATGTGAGCTTGGAGCATTTGTCTTCTATTGCTGTATGTAGTTGGTCATCTCTACATATTACGCCACATTAGTTGCACTGTATACTGTGGGTTAAACAATGTTTGCCAAAAGTCAAATTCCACCTATGCATAGTTCCTTGAATGTGGAACGGAGGAGTGTTTTATGATTGGACCTTTAATAGCGTTCATCTCTGCATGGTTTGTCTTATATAGAGCTTTAGTGGAGTTGTTTCCGCTCTTTCTAGCCAAAGACAAACCTCGGCTCCAGTAATTTGCTGTGTCACGAGTATTGATTAACACCATCAGAGTCATTTTCAGCTACAAGGCAGAAAGATGTGCTCTTATTTCCTCTTTAATATATGATCCACCCTGAAGCTTATCACATGAAACCATCCAAATATCCTGTAGACATCGGGAAAACCACAGGAGGGTTTCTTCAGCCTGTGATGGGCCCTGGGTGTTGTTTGTATTCTCATCACATGGCATTGAACTTGGTCTCTGTTGCAAGAGGAAAGTGACACTGCTGTCTCCATCCGCTGTTATTAGGTATTCTAGTAGTTGTGAAGGAGAAAGAGCAAGCAAGTTATAATGTCAAGGGATGGAAAAGGCAGTGACAGTAGCTCCCCACTGACTCCTTATGGAGTCTTCCTGAAAACCATAGTCAATAAGACTTTGACCAATAACCACACTATGGCTATTGATTTACTGTCTCTGTGTATGAGGTGGGGTTGGGGGGTTGGGGGGGGGGGGTGAGGCATGGTCATGGATATGAACAGAGAGACTGAGAGAGGAAGGTGAAAGCAGAGAGGGAGAGTGGTTTGATTTTACAGACATCAGGTGCTTGAGGCAGGAGCACGCTGCTGTTTTCAGTAATGAACGGACTGGAGCAGAGAAAGGGCAAAACACTGCTATATAAAAATGACGAGTTGGTAATCTGCTGCTCCCTTGTATCTGTCTACTGGAATTATCAAATGTAAAAAATAACATGATATACATACATCTCCCTTTTACTGAACTATTGAAGCAAATTCAAGTTGAACACTGTGTGTGTCAATCTCTGCCATAGAAGAAGTGGTTTGTAATTTGGAATGGAAATAAAGTGGAGAGGCAGTTGTGTGTTTATGATCAATGACAGGAAGCTGATGCTAGAATTGACTTTTAGAATGCTGGAGGAAGGGTTTCCGAGGGGGGCTGTTGCTTGCAAGAGTCGGCTAAAAAAAAAAAGATAATCCTTGAGCTGTTCGCTTATCTGGATCTGCTCCAAAATTTAATGAGTTCTTCTGTGGGTCATGCCACTCTATGCCCTGAACAAACGACAATGACCTTTCCTTCATGGAGGAAGTAATAAATCAATAAACATGTTTCTTTTAAATCGGCTGTGAAACCCTTTGGCAAAAATCTGTGTTAAATAGCTCCATATTCTGACAGCTATTGCAGATGGAGAGGTTTTGATCGAGGACATGTGTCTCTCACTCTCAGGCCTCTGGCATTAAATATAAGGAAACATTATTATTATTGCAATTATGTTATGTTGCTTGTGTCCAGGACAAACCAGGCCCCACAAACAAAAAACCTCGTTGTCCAGAGCATGCACACTGAATATAGTAAAAGGTGTATGGGCAAAAATAAACACCAGCTATTGGTTTGTGTTCCTATTCTCAGTGTATATGTGTCCCGTGCTTCTATTAAATCACAACCAAGGTCGAAGCGGTCAAAACAGTCTTAGTCACCAGCGAGAAAAGAGTCAAACTAATTTTATTTTAAATGTGTTATACTCAATTTTCAAATTACCCCCCTGATTAACACTCAAGCCCCCCTGAAAGCCTAAAATGCAAAATTTGAGGGGGGGTCTAAACATGTTACAGTTTAATTGGAAAGCATGTTTTTTCCTAAAGATTTTTGTAATTTCAGTTTATCATATATGATCTACATACATAATACACTTTGCATTCTTTCTTATCCTTCAAAATGTCAATTATTTTATTTCTAATTGTGTATTTTTTATGTTTTAATGAATTGCTTTGCAAATGGCACTGTGGAAAAGGCCCACACAAGCCTACATCTGACAGGGAAGAAAGCCAATACTGCAGGGTGGCACCTGGGGTGGTGAAACAGTATTGCGCGATAAATGGGAGATGGGACCCCCCCGATTATTAATGGGTATTTCGCACACTGGTTAATACCAAAATTGGGACCCAAAAGCACGAATCCAATAGGCTGGATATAGCTACACAAGTTTATTCCAAAAAGTGACTCAAAAGGTTCAAAGGTAGTGGGGGTGTGAGGTTCCAAGTGACAGTGTTCATGATCCCAGTGTTGTGTCCAAAAATGCACAGGTGAGGTGAAGAAAAATATACAAACAGCGATCTGGAGCAAAGCAGAGAAGCTAACTACTAAGGAGCTCACGTGTAGTATGTTACACGCAAGCTTGTGAAACAGCTCTGTCAGCGAGGAGAGGCAGAGGGAAGTCTTTATAGTCGAGATCCTGATGACCAAACGAGCTGCACCTGATGCCGCCTGGGAATCACCGCCCACCACACTCACAGGGAGAGACACATGAGGAATAAACAGACAGGAAATGGCAAACAACACTATCAGAATCATGATAGTACACTATTTGGTAACGCTTTCTTTTACAGTCCCCTAGGTATTTACCTGGTAAATTCATAGTAACACAAAAGTGTTACTAGGTAATTACCAATGGTAATAAGAAAGTAAATACAGTGAAACCGTAGCCAAAATACTGGGTAATGCACGGTAATGTACTCGGTAAGTAAAATAAAACTGTACTGTAAAAGAAAGTCAAGCTTGTTTCCATGTAATTACCATGTAATTAGTTTGGGTTAGGGTTAGGTTACCCCTAAGGTAAATAGCTAATAATTAGGGGACTGTAGGTACTTGCTTATTACCAGTTTATAACCCAATAATACACTAAAATTTACCATATAGATACCAGCATTTAGGCCATAGTTTCGCTGTACATACCTTCTTATTAACAGCAGTAGTTACACAATAACACACTATAATTTACTATATAGTTACCAGGTAAATGCCCAATATTTTGGCAACAGTTTCACTGTATTTTCTTTCTTATTACCATTGGTAATTACCTAGTAACACTTTTGTGTTACCATGAATTTACCAGGTAAATACATGGTAATTACGGGACTGTAAAAGAAAGCGTTACCCACTATTTTAACATGAAGTAAATAAATGCCAGATATTGAAAGTTATTCTGGACATTTTCTGGCCCTTTTATGCTTGAAATGAGCAAACAATTCCAGATGGACATTTTCAGGCTTAGGTGTTAAAGAGTTAAAGCTCCAAAAATGCTTTAGTTTAAAAAAATAAAATAAAAAAATCGTTAGGAAATGATTATGCAGTTATCTCCATGCACTTCCTGATTGGTGCTTATTAGCCGCGGCTTGTCTATCTGTGAATGAACAAATCAATTTTCAGCTTCACCTCATTGGTCTAAGAAAAGAAATGCTTGTTCTTACCTTTCAAAACTGTTGCCTCTTGTTAACAATGTGAGTCATCTGAATCAGAGCTGAAATGTGGGGCTGGATCGATGGCTATCGGAGGTGCAGCAGGGGCAACCGTACTGGGATCCGTGCGTATGTGCGCACACTGGGAGAGGCGGGCCTCTGATTTATGCTTTGTGTTCCACCCCCTCTATAATAATGCATGGCTGAAGGGAGTGAGAGATTGGGGGCACCTGTCAATGAACATTGAACTCCACGAGTCCTCCCAGTCACATGTTGGAGCATGTGTGGTAACTCCACAGTACCATTAGTGAACAGCTGGAGAAGGACGTGTGTAAAGCTGCGCTATTCTGATGACAGATGCTGGAAACCTTGAGTGAATGCGACACCAACACTGGCTACTTTGGTGCAATTATCGTGCTGCTGGCAAGTTTTAACCCTGTGCTGCAAGAGCAGATCAAACCGCCCAAGGGGTCAGTTAAATACCTCAGCCCTGCCATCCAGAACGAGGTCATATACATTTTGTCACAGTATGTTTCAGCAGCTGAAAAAAACCAAGCACCATTTTTTTGTGTGTGCAGTTATTTCAGTTATTAGTTACTCGTGTGTACAAGGGGTCGTCATAAAAGCTTGATCTGGGGCTGTCGTTACTACGCTACGCCACTGGGCTGGACGCAGATTGTTTTGATTTGTTTTAAATGAAATAAAAGAGACAATAACACACAGTAGTATGGTTGGACCGTAGAAGAAACACTACCCAACACTCCAGAACTCCAAAAATGTGTGGTCCTCTCCGCTCGGGAAGTAAGGCTGTTTGTTGGTGAATAAATGCCCTGTTCCCTCAAACATTAACATAAGGTTGCCATTTTTCATGAGACAAGCATCCATAGCTAAATATGTAACTATTATGCTCTGATGTAGAGAAATAGCACTTTTCCACTACAGTTCAGCTCAGCACGCCTTGACTCTACTCCTCGGTTTTTTTGCTTTTCCATTAGGAATAGTCCCTTGTACCTTTTCAGTACCTGCTCTGGCGAGGTTTCAAGTGAGCTGAGCTGATATAAAATGTAAGATCAACAGATTGTTGGCCACCGATTGGTCAGAGAGTGTCGCCACTGGAAGAGTCATTAGCGTGATGTCCGACAAACAATGCCAAACCGCTAATTAAAGGAGACATATTGTGAAAATCAACTTTTTAATAATTGTAATACTTATAATATTAGTCTCAAATATTATTTGAGACTCTGGAGTCCCTATGAGTAGGCAAGGTGAGAAAAAAGATGACTCACTCACGTTTTTTTGGTCCGCCTCAGTCCAACTACAGCATGACAAAAGCATGTCACAGACATGTTCATTAGGACACCATGGGAACTAGGTTAATATTAGAACTAATCTTTTTAATGAACTGATTCTAATGATTCAGTACACCTCAAACGACACACTAGTTTATGTGTTTGTGTTGCATATAAACAGCGTCATGGCAGTTTCATGCAGCTGTGCTATGACAAAATGTTGAGGAAGTAATGGAAAACGGTACCAAATCGAGTGGAGCTGAGTCATGCTGGAACTTTATTGTGGAAAAGCACCATAAGTTGGTGAGAACTTGGGTATTCAAAGTTTTTTTTATTTTTTACAAAAGTGACACTGTCTTATTGCAAATATTTTTTAACATTTAACATCATCATGATAAATATCCATAATGACAGTTCCATGTTTGGATCGTTAATTTCGCTCTTTCCAATTACATTTTCGACGTCCCAGCCTCATGTAAATACATTTTCACTATATGACTACATTCCCTTAAGTGAGATTTTTTTTTTGTACCAGTATTTCAAGCTCGATCTCCCCAAATCTCTTAACTGCGCCTTGTCTCATGAATCGCTTGTTTCAGCCTGATGGATGTCACCTCTTCATGAGGAGCTACAACTAAATCATTTTTAATACAGGTTTTCACATTAACATACTCAGCTCCCCTGAAACTGCCATATTAGACAAGATGAGAGTTATGTTATTGCACACAGCAGGTGATGTTGTCAGTGCAGCAGAAGCAGCACTGGGAAGGTAGAGCCAAGAAAGACTCCAAGGCGGCTGTCAGAGCAGGACAATTGAGCTAAAATATGTCTTTATGCATCACAAATTATGCATAAAGCCTCTCAGTAAATTGATGAGTCATGATGATAGAGATTATCATGAATATGACTTAGCAGTGTATTCAAATTTACTTTCCGTTTCATGTTTAAACTCCATTCAAATTGTGAATCAGGCAGCTGCAAATTAATTTGCCTTCCTTATACCTTACAACATCCTTATATGTTACACAACCACTCTGTATGAACCATTTAACAAAGAAAAGAAGATTGTATCACTAGTTTTAGTTTTTAAAAACGTCAGAGTCTCTTAAAGACTTTGTTTCAAAAAGTTTAGAGCTTTACAGATGACAGGACGACAGTGAACAGAAAACGGAATCGTGAAATAACAGAGAGGAGGCTATTTTGAACTGGTGATGGGATGGGCAGTTCATTTGAGTGTACTGAATCACTTAAATCAGTTCATTAAAATGATTCGTTCACCGAACCGTTCGGTACTTAGCAGGAGCCCAGCGCCCTGCTACGTGACTCACGTCCTCCCTGAGTGCAGCACGTTCGCGCCACGGGTCATTGAGAGAGTGACAGCGCGAACAAGATTCATGTCCTCAGCCACAGTTCTCCAGTTCTCTGTGTGTCAGTTCGTTCGCGAGATTCACGTCCACAGCCACAGTTCAGTTCTCTGTGTATCAGTTAGTTCACGAGATTCACATCCACAGTTCAGTTCTCTTTGTCAGTTCGTTCGCGAGATTCACGTCCACAGCCACAGTTCAGTTCTCTCTGTCTCAGTTCGTTCACGAGATTCACGTACACAGCTCAGTTCTCTTTGTCAGTTCGTTCGCGAGATTCACGTCCACAGCCACAGTTCAGTTCTCTCTATCACAGTTTGTTCACGAGATTCACATCAGTTCAGTTCTCTTTGTCAGTTCGTTCGCGAGATTCACGTCCACAGCCACAGTTCAGTTCTCTCTGTCTCAGTTCGTTCTTTCGTGAATCATGACTGAGTCAGTGACTGACTCACTCAAATGATTCTTTCTTTCGAACGAATCACTCATGACTGACAACAACACTATTTTGAACAGATGAGTTTTGAGTCTGGACTTGAAGAGGGGAAGAGAGTCAGAGTTCTGGATGTCTGGTGGGAGTGAATTCCAGTGATGGGGAGCAGAGTGATATCTTTGACAACACCTGACTAATACTTCATTAATACAGCTCTCCCTAAAAGCCATGCATTCATTATGTAATTATCTCATCATACTGGGATGGTGGCAGAGATGTATGGAACAAAGGACCTAACGCTATGGTTAAAAGTTTATGTCAACAGCATTTATAAATACAGAATATAAAATACATACTACTCCGTAAGATAATGATTTGTTCTTTTTGGTGTTGTGCATGTTGTTCTATCCCTCACCTTGTGGCCACATCATAGTTAGGACCTTGCATACACACAAGCACACACACATGCGTGCTTACAGTCTTGATAACACATGGTGTAACATAGGCACTCACATACATACTGTACACAGCATGCAGACCAACACACACACACATTCACACCTCTGCTCGTTCAGATGCAGTTTACACAATCGGCTAAGGTAAAATATGACAGATCAGCAGAAACACAAACAACACATGATAAATGATGGTCTTTGTGATGCACGGTGCTCCTGTCACCCAACTTTCAAAGAACACACCTTCCCATCTGTGCATGACTCATATTCATGGACTGTATCTGATATTGCTCACACCCAGATTCAACTACCTCATTATACTCTCCAAAGGCAATATTTCTGGGAACAATGAATTGTAGGGAATATGACCGTGTGTTCTTTGAGAGAGCAATAACTGATGCAAGGTAGAATAAGCTCTTTCTCTTCAATCAAGAAGAAGAAAGAAAGAAAATGCTTCAAACAGAAATGGAATGTGTTGGGCATCAGAAACCTGTTTGGGGCCTGATGAAAACTTCAACGTCTGACACACAAAAGCAGAACTGTTCATATCTGATCCTTCTCTTTGTCTTTTTAGTTAAGTTTACATAAACATGTAAACTTTTCAACGCATGTCTTCATACATAGGTTCAAACTCTGACACACAACACTCTCGACATCACTCTGACCACCCCATGCAAGGATGTGTACTACATTCAGGACAACAGCCACAAGAGATCTCTGTTGGGGAAACAGGATGTTTGTTTGCTGCACTTGAATTGATGACCAAGATTACATTTATTATGTGGAGGACAGTGTAGTCTAGGGCAGCTTGACCGACAGGTCAATTGTCATTAATTTGCAGCACAGACCTCAGCGCTGCTGATGTCTTTCTCAAAACACGTACACATGCTGCAGATGTGTGTGTGTGTGTGTAGGTGGATTTTTTGGAGACCATGAACTCTTCATGAACATGTTTACTGACACAATAAATCAAGTAGAATCATTTTCCAATTGATCAATACACTTCTTTATGCCAGTGGTTCTCAACCTTTTTGAGTCGCGACCCCCGATTTAACATGCACGGCTACCGCCGTAAGGGTGGTAGGGTAGGGTTAAGTGCACATGCCGGGAAAGCAGTCTGTAAAGTGCGGTCAGGTGGTGAAAAGCTGGTGTATCCAGTGTACTTTTTCGGCCCAACCGCTCGTCGTCATTCTAACATTCTACGGACTTCGGTTTTCGGATGCCGTTGCCCTCACCAGCACTCTCCCGTGTTTTACGGACAAAGCAGAGCGCCGCGAGACAACAGTTCCAGGAATTGTGTGCATTGTGACGTCCCAATGAGTGCAGAAGTCAACATTGCGTAGAAGTACATTCCTGTACTTAGACCGAGGACCACAAAAGCACGAGTGAGTCATCTTTTTTCACACTTTGGCGACTGATAGGGCCACCAGCGTCCCAAATATAAGGATTTAAATTATTAAAAAGTTGATTTTGCATAATATGGGACCTTTAAGTGATTTAAATGAGGATAGGTACAGGCAGACAAAAAATCACTAAATAAGATGTTCACTTAATTTTTAATTTTGATATGGTAGACTGATTCTCATGGACGCATGGAGTTAGATGCAACCTCACATTACACAAGGGTCATGTCAAATCTAACCTTCTGAGCACCCTGTCTCTACAATGTGATTATGTCTTACAGTTAGTGCTTTGACAGAGGTCAGGTCCTGATTTTATTACCCAGAGAAAATCATGGGATCGTCTGTTGTTCTTGCTCCACCGTGTGCCTTGAGAAAGCTATGATTAAAAAAAAATGGACTCATCTCCTTCCTGGAGATCTGAAGGGAGGGTGGGCCGTGAGGTGTGAAATAAGAGTCAGGTGAGACCAAAGAGGTAGCGCGAAAGAGCGATGGAGGAGGAGTGTGAGGGGCAGCCTCCTCTCAGTTACGCCCCCCTGCGTGATTGATCTGTAGCACTCAGCTTCGATTCACCCCGCTCACTTGTCTCTGTGTGGCTTAATAAGTGTGAGACATGCCACTGTGAAAAGCAATAAACCAAGCTGTTCGGGTGGAAGCAGAACCTGAATGTCGGCTCAGCATTGAAGGTTTGTGTTTTGGTATTTAGAAGAATGGTGACCATTCTGCAATCTGATTTTTATGATATACTTTTTCCTATATGGCATAGTGGTAATCCACAAATTACATTTGGTTAGGCTTCTCAATGCTACATAGCTTTTTTATTGCATGTCAGCAAGATCCAGCCTCTGAGATTGTGGTGAAGATTGATAGTATAGTAAGGCTAATTCAAAGAAAGGCAAAGAAAATGGGAAGTATATTCCATTTCTGACAAGAAGCCCTCCTTAGCGTTACACTCACTCACTAAACCTTTAATTACGTTCCATAAAGACAGGCAGACTCAACCCTCTGATGAAGACCATCAAAGATTTGCAGCTGATGGTGTGGATATTCATATTGTATTAATGGTGCATTTTTTATCAATATAAAATAGAACTTGACACCTAATTTATTATGAATCTGTGACAGATACAGCCAAATACCATATTGTATATGTATATTTATAGGTGTGAAATATGCAGGCAAACACGTTCCATCTCACTCCACAGGATCATCTCTGCATTTGCACTGGTAAGCATTATGTTGTTGACATTCATTTAAAACCTTCCATCTTTGCTGTCCTCGCTTCCCGCCCCTCCTGTGAAACCCGACCTTTTCCGCAGCAAGTTAAGTAATACACTGGGGAATTTCAGCATATGGAAAAAGCAATATTTTTTCCCCCGACTGCACCATTATTAGCCACGGCTTAGAGGGGGCTTTGGCCTGCAGTTCAATTTATTCTTATTTCATAGAGAGCAGCAGTGGGGGGAGAGCCTTAGAGGATGAAGAAACACTCGCACTGCTTGAGCTGAGGCTTCAGCGCTGTGGGATCATAAGGAGAGAAGCTGTGACTTGCAAGAAGGGAGGGAGGGTTTTTCCTGTGCTTTTGTTTGATGCACTGTGTGTTACCAACAATTCAACAATGAGTGGTGCACTCAGTGAGTAACAGTGTAAACATGAAACAACGATCACTGAATGTTCACATATAATATGTCATCTTTCATCACTTCCAGTGTTGCAGCAACTGTCAAGCTCTTAAACGCTGGCAGAGGAATCCCTCAACTTCTTTTTCTTTTTGAATAGCAGTTTTTCTTCCAACCGTGAGACAAAATTAGTTTATCATTTGTCATCTGTTACCAGGGGCAATGCATAAAAACAGGGGAGGCAAAGCAGGGAATTGGTGAGCCGACAGAGGGGAATAATAACATCATTAGTCAACACAAATAACAATTCTGTGAGAACCCCCTTTCATTTTAAGATGAGCTCTTTACAGGAGACTGCAGTGACATTATGTTTGGAAACATCTAAAGGTGGAGTGTGTAAGATGTAGGTGAAATTATTTCCATTAGGAAGAAGTGTGTGTGCTGTTTTCATCACACAGAATGAGTCCAAGCCAGTCTTCTCTCCAGAGGCTGACACGTTTGACCACTATGTTTTCAATAACTAAAAAACCTTTGACTCTAAATGATAACTGAATGCCATTGTAGGTTGTCCTACATGCTTGGAAGGGAAAGATGGGGTGATGCACTGAAATCCAACACACTGTAAGGGTGAATTCCAATTCCTTGCTTAACCCTCAATCTCAAAAATGCGCTCTCCCTCTAGTGCAAGTGCTGTCCCGATTTTCAGAAAAATTAAGTTGAGGGGCAAGTTTAAGGGCTGTATCGCCCTCAATATCGAGATTTTCCGAGACCACCCTTGGGAGCAAGGGCTACCCAGAATGCATTGCGTGTTTTCATATAAGAAAGATGGCGCCGAAGCATACGAGTATGCTACAAATTAAGTATTTTCTTTGTTAATAGAGATATAAAATTTATGAAAACCATTGTATTATCTTAGTTTAGGCCCATATTATGGATTACTGACGTCATTGTTGCGTAACATTTATTTTTATTTTACGATCTTTTGTCAATAGCCGCCCGGTGCGCACACGCAATTGTTTGCTATCGTTTACTTTTCAATAAGCCGTGGTGTGTGGTAACTGTCAGCTGAATATGTCCGTGGTTGTGGTATTTGTATGAGTATCATCTTATAACTAACTGACAACCTAATAACTTGACTGACAAACGGATCGTAATAAATAATTGTGACGTGTTCTTCTTCTTCTTTTTTGGAGTGGACAGACTGGACGCAGCTTTCGCGTTATTCTGCCCCCCACAGTCTGAAGACGTATCTGCATTTAAGGGGTGTCCCATTTCTAAGTGACAAAATAACCCTCAACACTTGGTTTTGAGGGCCAGTTAAGATTTGGGTTAAGATTGAGGGTTAAGATAGGAATTGGAATTGGCCCTAAGTCTGATGCTGTTAGCTTGCTTCATTTCAGTTTGATGTAGGCCAGGACCCTTCTGACCCTATGACCTCCAAAATATCTTGAAATGTACCCGACTGTTACCCAGCATTCATGGTAAATAGTTTGTATTTACAGTATGTCGTATATATTGTTGTCTTCTAGTTATTTGATAACTAAAGAAACCGCTCGGAGTGTGACGAGACACTCAGCTTTGCTTCCAAGACAAGACACGAGATTGGGCTCACAAGATCAACACAAGATGAAATTTTAACACAACTAGATTATTTGATTACTTAAATCCCCATTAGCTGACTCTGAGGTTGCTCCTCTTCCTGGGGTCCACACCATTTTAAAAAGTCTCATTTAACCAGTGTTTGTTTGATCTGAATTTTTCGATTTTGTGTTTAGTCCACATGGCGATGTATCCCTAGGCAAGACACTTTTCCCAAAGTTAATCCAGCTGGATGTGTCGACAACGTGTAAATGTGTATGAAAATGTGTGGTACAAAAAGTACCTGAATGTAGACTCTCTGTATTCATGTAAGTGAATGGGTTAATGGCACACCTTTATTGTAAAACATTTGGAAAGGTCATCAAAGCCAGACAGGTGCTCTATAAATTCAGAGCAATTCAGAGCACATTTTTACTATCCTATCAATTTGCCATTTGTAATGTCTGAGTGAACAACTGCCTGTTAGATCACTTAAATCCAGAAAGGAAAAAACAAAAAAAGATCAACTCCATCAGAGTGCTCTGTCCTTGATCCACTGGCAGTGATTTTTGGCTCCATCCGCCATAAATCGAACAATAAATGGTTAATTCCCTTTAGTAGATGACAACAACAGGAACAACAAAGATAGCTTTGACCAAACAATGTTGATGTTTTTATTTTTATACTTTATTTGTAAAGATATATATACAAAATAAAATGAAATAAAAATAAGATTCCGATTAGATGGGTATGTAAGATGAATTGATGTACTGTATATATATATATTGCCTTCTGGGTCAATGGTAGATAAGCAACTATTCGTAAAGGGGGCTAAAATATGTTAAGATTTATTGGTATCCATTAGTTTTCTAAAAACTCCTCAGTTGATTGTCTGGATTGACTTTTAGAGTAATGACATCAATTAGGGTTTCAACTGATCCTCCCCTTTGTCTTTGTGTGTGAATGTGTCTAATCTAAATGATTACATATTCATTAGTGTAATTAATGTATTTTCATAGACATTAAATAAAAACTTACCTTTCTGTTTGCCCCAATTCTGCCAGAAAAGGCCGATATTTTACTTGAGAACAAATTTCCTATGCAAGGTTTGAAAAATAGAGAAAAGTTGACTCAGATATCTGAAAAAAAAAAGTATTATTTCGTGCATCAGTGAGAACTGGTGGAAGATAGAGGTGCTTTATAGGACAACACGTGTGCATTCACTAAACCAAGCTGCACGCTGTCATGGGATAATGTTTCACAACAAAGGCACTCGGTGTCCCGCAGCCCCCTGTGATTTTAGTCCTTTGCCGTTTTTCCCAGCATGCACCACTCAGCTGCATAAGCACTAGTTTCTGCTGGTTCTTGAGGAAAGAAGGATAAAGGCAGTTACACATTCCATTATGAGCCATTAGTGCTGCCGATCAATAATTTATAATCAGACTTTGAGACAGAAATAGATTCATGGACAGCTGGATGTCAGGGTTCAAGAGAAGTTTATGACAGACCCTGAAGCAGAGACCCCTTTTTTTCCCTAGTATTGCAAGTGTTGAATATTTAATACTATGTGGTGGTGGGATGTTTGCATTCTGTAGTGGTGTTTTCAAAGGTAAAAGACAATTTTATTTCCACCGGTCAAAACACCAGCTCAGTGTCTGGTTTAAATTGATGTTTGATTTGTGGGAATTTGTTCGATCGGCATTTACTCCCAAGTCAAATGACTGCAATTCACGTGGGTTTATATTGGTTTTAGCTCTGGTCGTCATGGGACCACAAGGGTGACTACGCTAATTTCTTGTCTACTTCATTTTTGGCAGCGATACAAATCATTGCAATACAAATCATTGCGTAGGTTACGCAGAGTCCTCTGCGTCGACGCAGAGCCTGTCGAAGAGCCTCTGCGTCGTCTCCGACTGCACAAAATATTTTTTAAGTGTCCGTCACTCTGTCAAGGGACAACGGAGATAGCAAGAGCTGCGATTGGTCCTCAGGACAGGCCGAGCTAAGCTGCTCTGTGCCGGCTCACAGTGCGCACCGAGCGTCCAAAGAGGAGGAGCTGATCACCGCCGACAACGTCGCTGCCAAACTATAAATACGTCATATCTTAATACACAAACCACATGTTTAGACTCTAAATTGCCAATTTCTCGCCTCAAATTATCTTAAAACGAGGAGGCCACTGTTTCAACAACAACAGTCTTTCTCTCTCGGACGCCATTGCTCACTGTAGCCAAAAGCACAACAACCTTGCGCATCGACCCCTTCTGATCGGGCGGGACATTGCAGCGCGTATCCGTCCACGACGCAGAAGTATGAAGGCTCGAGGAGTCTCCGTGGTTATGCAGTCGGATAACGCATTACACAGAAGTATAATGTGGCCTTAAGTCTAACGGTCTAGCAAGTATAGAAAATGAAATCATTAACTCAGCCTCTCTTGATCTCTGTATAAGCACAATTGTGTGCCCCTGATGAAATACAGCAAGTCTCTGCAGGCAGTCAAGAATTGCATGCTCCATTATCCCCAACCCAGGTAGAGGTCCTCTTTATCGGACTTATCCACAGTGGGTGTCAGCAGATTCCACAGGTAGTCCACAAGGATTTAAGACACGGACAGGGGGTTTGCTTACAGGACACAGGACCAACAGGCAGCTTTACTCTGACCTGAGCTGCACAGAAACGCTTAGCCTGTGTGTCTGGTATATCTTAGAACCACTGGAGTGAGCAAAACTTGCTCACCACGCAGTAGATACAAGGTGTCCTTTTATCGACCTGTTTTAATTCACACAGTAATGTGTTTTTATGCACAGGTGTTTTTATGCACAAATCACTGTAACACAGTCTGTGTTACAGTGATTTGTGCATAAAAACACCTGAATGGAAACAGAAAATTTGAATTAGTGACTGAAACATCCCTCCTGCTTCTGCATTTTAGAGTTGAAGCTAATCCCAGTTGACATTGGGCCAAAGGCAGGATACATCCTGGTCAAGTCACCAGCCCATTGCAGGGCCAACATACCGAGACGAAAAAACCTATTCACTCTCACACTCAAGTTAGAGCAGAGGTCTCAAACTTGCGGCCCCTTTTTTTTTATTTCATATTTGATTCTATTTTATTTCTGTCTGTTTTTGTTACTACACACCATTCAATACTATAACATCCACTTTTACTTTGAAATACTGTAAAATATCATTGTTACTACAATATCCATCCATTATCTACCACTTTATCCTCCACCAGAGGGTCGCGGGGGGTGCTGTGCCAGTCTCAGCTGACATTGGGCGATAGGCGGGGTACACCCTGGACAGTTCGCCAGTCCATCACAGGGCCACATATAGAGACAAACAACCATTCACTCACACTCTCACACATACGGTCAATTTAGAGTGACCAATTCACCTAATCCCCCATGCAAACTCCTTGCAGAAAGGCCCTTGTTCCGAAGTTGTTCCAAACGGGGCTCGGACCCAGGAGCCCAGGTCTTCTTGCTGCAAAGGCAAGAGTGCTAACCACTACTCCAACCGTGGGCCCCTACTACAATATCACGATGGAATATTGTGTTATTATTTTAAGGTCATGTTGCCCACCTGTCACTGATTTTTCCACAAGACCTGCCTCTTCTTGACTAGTCTAGACACTCATTGGCACTCAGGTCAATTGAGTTTGAGACATCAGATTTAGCATGTCCAATTAACTTCAATGTCAAAACTTCCACCATGTATCAACAGGTATTGTAGTATTTGTTGTGCCTTGTTATCCTTCATACTTATCTCAGGAAACTCCTATGTGATGGAAACACTTAAATTGTATGACACTTGTCAATGGAGACCTGACCACTATTAGCTTCTGGTAATGTTCCCCTTGATTGTTTTATTATTATTCATGTACATCCCACAGATGTAACACAGTCAGGTCACCTTGGGTCATCTTCAGCTTTCTGAGGCAAAAACACTTAAAAATAATGCGAAACATTATTGCGAAAATGGAACATGCAATCTACTCATCAACTATGTTAGGAGTTCATTAAATTCAACATATGTATCTCAAGATGAGCTGTTGATAGTTGAAGAGGACAGGCATTAGAGAAAGTCAGAGAATAATGCATCTGTGTCATTGATTTGTTGATCTGATTACAGTCAGTTTAATATAGTTTGCAGGCCTAATATAGTTTGGTGTTGTTTGTAATGCTGCTGTCATATCGACTTGGTGATGAAGGTAATACATTGTAAACGCAATGCAATTTTAATTTGTACATTCATTTGTATTTTCTGTGGACCCCAGCAAGATTAGTAACCGTGACTGTGGATGCGACTGACGATCCAAATAAATGATAGGCAATCTACTTGTTTCTCCTGTTCACCAGGACTTCCTTGGCCAAGAGTGGTGGCAGTTCACCAATATAATAGTTTCAAAAAAATATTGCCTGTACGTGCCTTTTTCACCCTGTAAAGTTAACACACAGCTTGTGATTCAATAAATGACTTGGAATAAGAAATTATCAACACACTAATTACCTACACATATGCACTTCTAACTGCTGCTGGTTAATGATGCAAACTACAGCACTTAAGTACAGCCATATGGAGCTGCAGTGTGTTTGTGTCTATTAATACTGTCTGGTGTGCTGCAATACACTATATACACATACATACATTCATGCATTTACAAGTTAACAAAATTTAGCAACTAAAATGACAACCAGGTATGTAACATGCAACCTGAATGTCTTTACAGTGAGATGTTGGCTTTGCCGTTAATGATGTAGAACCTATAGATTCAGAATTTTAATTTTAATTTGCAGACTGCTAACTCTATTAGTGTTTTGGGGGTTTTTGCCACTCACTGCCAACCACTCAGTAACACAGCTTGTAGTGCCTCCACACACACAGTTTTGCCAACTCAGGCACCAACACAAATTGGGTATATGGTTCTTTACAAAATCATGATGAAATGTTCTGTGCTTTTAAATGTCTTTCTCTGACACTTTTTTCATTGTTTCGCACCCCCTTCAGACTGCACATGGCTGTGCTTTTCTATGGAATCAAGGACTATTCCCAGAACCACTCCACCCATTAGAAATCCTGACAGGTTCCTGAGACAATGCATCATGTGTGAAGTGGAGGAAAGGTGGGTTTATTTTCTGTAGTTAAAGAACACAATTATAACCAGTTTGAATGTTTTGATTAACATTTACACTGTATGATTGCTCAAATGTACTTCTTGAGTAATATTGAAACCCTGCTATTTGTTAAATCCTTACATAATTGTCATTTCCCTGAATGGAAGGAGCGTCTATTTATTTAAAGAAAAGTGGTTTCATGGTCATTGAGTCTCGACTGATGGTTGCTGCCAGGGGCCCAGGTTTTCTGCAGCACAGCCCAGTGATTTGAATCTCAGTTAATCCTTTGAATAAAAATGATTGATGGGACATAACATTATTGGACTTAAGAAGCAGTAATTCTCCTTATTGCCTGGCCACTTGACTAACATTACACTGGGTTTAAATGATTGCATGGTCCAGAAACTTTGGCAGCCATGATCTGACATGTTTTGAATTGTGATTGCAGTAACCGTTATATAAAGATAGTTTTCGTACAGTTATCCAGGTAGTGGTAGTGTGAAAAATAGTCATAGGAAAGATGAAATCACTGGAAACCCACACACCTCCTGCAGGTTTTTATAAATAGTATTACAAATGCTTGCATATTCCTATTACCTGTTTGATTTTGTTCATCAATTTGTATTACCAATGTCCTGGGTTGCAATTTCAGTTTTATAATTTTGCTTTACAAGGAGCCCATTTTATCAATATGCATCCTCCATGCCAAATAAACCAATATAGTAAATGCAATTAAATAAACCATATACATTTCTAATTTCTCCTTTATATGTGAACACACAAGAATAAATGTGAATGGTTTCGTAAAGGTAAACAAATTAGATAACTGGAAGATGACTGCTCACCTGGCAAAAATGCCAGAGAAAATATAGTTTTAGTGAACACAATCTGTGGATGGAGCTTATTTTCTGGTCCATTTACAACCTGTAAGTGTGCCATAAATTATTTGAAATGCTTGTTTTTTTGAGAAAGAAAATCTCCTTTTAATTACAGAGGCAATTTCTATGCATGGGATTTGCAAACACATTTAACTGCTCCAGTTGGATGTAATAATTTAGTCCCATTCATCATCTAAACCAGCTGGATGACACTGAGGTGGGGAGATGTCACGTTGAGGGAGGGGAAAACAGAGAGAGAGAGACTGTTCAAGGTTACATCCACACACTCACTCTTCCCCCTGCTGTATTTACTGAGCAACATTGACACTGTGTTCTTCTCAGAAGTCAGCTGCCGAGATTCATCGTGCCATGCTTCAGACGTCACGCTGAGTTACACATTACACTGTGCTCGTCATTTGAGGTGCAGTTCAACTTGTGTTTTGTGACACATTTTCTTTCTATAGTGATGTCATTGCTGTAGCAGGAAGTAGTCGGACATAATCTGTTACCTGTTAGCCACTGGTAACAAGAGGGAAGGTCTTTCCTTGTCAGAGACAGAAACAGTTCGAACTGTATTTTGTTTCGCCACAGTATGTCCTTGTTAATTCATAAAAACAAAAGACAAAGGTAACAACAAAAAATATATTGATGTTTTACTTTTCCGGAAATCTAATGTTCCCTTTTGCACAGTTTGTTCAGGAAAAAAAAAATATTGTGTCAAATATACTAAAGCCCAATGTATACTTCTGCGTAAAGTGCTCTACGTAGGTTACGGAGACCCCTCTACGTCGCCAGAAAGCCTGTTGGAGAGTCTCTGCGTCGTCTCCAGCTGCACAAAATATTTTTAAGTGTCCGTGACTCCGTCAAGAGACAACGGAGACAGCAAGGGCTGCGATTGGTCCTAAGGACAGGCCGAGATAGCGCTGCTCTGTGCCGGGCCACTGTGTGCACCGAGGGTCCACAGAGGCTGAGCTGACCACTGATGATAACTTCGCTGCTATCTAAATACACAAACCACATGTTTAGACCCTAAATGGCCAATTTCTCGCCTCAAATTATCTTAAAACAGCGTTCCAGGACACACAAAATTATTATTTCAGCAATAACAGACTTTCTCTCTCGGAACGCCATTGCTCACCCCTACTGATCGGGCAGAAAATTGCACTGCGTATCCGGCACCACGACGGAGAACTATGAAGGCCCCAGGGGTCTCCGTGGCTATGCAGTTGGATAACGCATTACGCAGTCGGAGAGGTATAATGTGGCCTTAACTGACACTAGTTCTGACAGGAACTAGAAAGAGAGACCGTATAACTCCAGTGTTAGCTTCTCTACACTGGCTCCCCAATTAGAATTAAATTCAAAATCCTGCTCCTCACGTACAAAGCACTTAATGGTCAGGCACCATCATACCTGAAAGACCTAGTTTTACCGTATCACCCTAACAGATCACTTAGGTCCCAAAATACAGGCTTACTTTAGTTCCCAGAGTCTGTAAGAGCAGAATTGGAGGCAGAGCCTTCAGTTACCAGGCTCCTCTCCTGTGGAACCACCTCCCAATGGCAGTTCGGGAGGCGGACACTCTCTCTGTATTTATAGTGGGGCAGATTGCTGAAACAATCTTTCACTTGGTGATACAAGCACCATATTTGGCACACAAGTGCTTCAGAACCTACTCTCTGAGAAAAGTATGTTGAAAATACCTGAAAATACAAAATGGCCACCATTTGCGCAGTTTTAAATGGTGTATGAACTACATTTTGATTGAATAATCCTATTGTGATGGTATATACATCAAAATATATGTTTCTGAGTGAGAAATCCACTTCTGCATTTAACAAATCAAAATGACTGAATTTTATGATGATTCAATGGGGAGTACACTTTGCCAATACATAGGTAATGTTAAGATATAATAAGATAAGATAATCCTTTATTATTCCCCCAGTGGAGAAAACTAACAAACTTAATGTTGATTATGTTTCACAAACAAGGTGAAAACATAAACGGATTGACTTGTGTTTTGTTTGAGTTGGGAAACGAGTTTGATGTACAGCTTCAATTGATTCTTCTTTTAGTCCTCACATGTGCAGGCACACAACTGTGCACACTTCAGGCTGAAGCAATAGCATTTGCCTAGTCCTCGGCATTCAGTCTTGCAATTGCATTTTGTCAAATGCTCACAAGTCTGACCAATTGGTGGAAGGTTGTCCAGAGAACTTGCCAGACCTCACCATCTTTTTGGCAGCGCCAGTTGGCAGGGCTTGCTCAAAACCTTAGCTGAGATTTTGTCTGCCCCATGCTCAATCATATATACACACTGAAGCAAAGCTGAGGCAAGGAATACCTGCGCAATATCTTAGCAGCTTTGGCGAGAATGATGGCATCAGTATAGGGCAGGGGTCTGCAACCTCCTTGTAGCTTTAGAGATCAAGGCGACAAATAAAAGTGTTTTAATAGCTTGTGAATCACATCCAACGTCGACGTAAAATTCAATATTCAGTACATGTTTGGATGTGTCCTGTCCATCTTTGGATCCACATACCGTTTTCTCGAGCATGGACAACATACAATCCAAATATTTGCTTCATTTATTTCAAAGTGGGTTCATTTTAATTTCTTTAATTTGCCACAAACAATGAAACAATGGAAGAACCAGGTCTATGGGGTCTAGAGGTTGGGTATAAACTGAACATGTTGTAGTTCTTAAATGTTATAAATGAAAGAGACTATTTCTATTGTATATAGTTTGTCTGTATAAAAACCTTTATATGTGTAATTATCTTCATCTTGTGTGTGTTTTTGCGGCTCCAAATTAATTTTATTTGGGTGGAGAGACGATAAAAATGGCTCTTTTCATCCTAAAGGTTGCAGACCCCTGGTATAGGGTGATGCTTCTGACAAGACTGGACCAACATCTTTTTAAAATGCCAGAAGTATATCTTGCCCTTGTAGGCTACCAGTACAGGGATCTCTGCCAAAAGCCTAAATTCCTCATGAATCAACCAAAATACAGGAATACTTTTGTCCTTTAAGTAACTCAAAAAGTAGCTCCAGGGCTAGAAGATCAAAAATTGCTAGACAGACTTGGATTAGGTTTTCTCTTGACAGCATAAACAACATACTGACACAGAACAAGGGAACTGGGGACACTATATAGGGAAGAGGGAATCAAGGGCAGGTGTGAGTGATTACTTAAGGATCACCAGGTGAAGTGAAAATCAAACCCGACACCTTAACGTGACTCTAAACCAACTAAAGCAAACTGACTACACAAACAAAAAACACTAACATAACTGACGCCCTCGTGACAGACTGCTCCAGTCTCTCCCTCTAAAGACTAACCAATTCAGCAAGTCGGAACACAGTGCACTCATAACTGTTGTTTTTTGTCTCAGTGACATTATTGTCAGAAGTTAGAAGAACACCGAAGTAAATGCTTCCTTTTCTTGAGAAGACTGAGGTATTTCTTTGTTCTCTGCTATAATGAGTATAACCTCTGTTGGTAATACAGGGCTGTTAAGCAAGAGGAGTGATATTTAAGTTTCAGGGTCACCACATCTCCATCACTCATTAAAGCCAGAAGCTTACCATGATTAAGTTTACGAGCGCATTCATTGAACCTCATTGAAAAAGCACATTGGAAATATGTGTGCTGGCACATTCTGTCAATTCAGGTGCGGCTATCTAACTACAATATTACAATTAACTAAACTTCTAGTTGAGATATATACAGGGGATGATTAGATAGTATACTACAAACTACAGTGAGTACACCACTACAACAGTAAGTAAACTACAACTACAGCTAGTACACTACAAGCTGACACTGAACCCCATGCTGATGCTGCGTTCCAGAGCCCATCCAAACAAATGGGATGTGGGACTTATCCTACCTGGATTGTACTAGCTCCTGCTTCACGATCGCGGCGCTTTCGCTTTATGTTTGAAGAGGCATTTTGACTGTCAGCAATTCAGTCTACTTGCATACACAAGCGAGCCGTATATGTAAAAGCGATACATATCGATATGTAACGTCATGAGTATACTTTTAACGTAGCCCTACATATCTTCATGCTAACAGATAACTACAACGACATAATTTCACGCCATAACATGAAAAACAAGTTGTGATAAAATTGCTGTTTCTAAAACAACTCTACAACCAGAAAAGTAAAGTTTATAGCCTATTCATGTGACTCCATGTGCGCCGCCATTATTCTCCGATGTCATTTTGGTGAAGTCGGGGTAGGTTGATGAGCCCCGACTTTAAGAGTAGGAGGTCCCACTTCGACAGGCATTCCAGTGCACTTTTTCTAGTTGTAGGTAGAATAAGTCCCACGTTCAACTGGTTTGGATGGGCTCTGGAACGCAGCATTAGTCTCATAGCAGTGATGTCACCAGTGTGCCCTGGTTGTGCTTTGACTTCACTCCTATAAAATATTACAAAACAATAGAGCTTGACCACATCATCTCAATGAATGATCATGGATCATGTCGCCCTTCCTTTTAATGTATGTCTATCAGACAGCTTCCATAAAAGCTCATTTTGAGTCACGTAATAGCCGATCTTGAAAACGGGCGGCCATATTGGAATTCAATTGACACCATTGAGTTTTTCCAGTCAGAATACATACATTTTTAATGTTTGGATCATGAACACATTTCTGTTCATTCAAGTTTTACTTTGAAAACCATTGTTTTAGCATTTGACCGCTGCCATCTTCAAAACTGGCAGACATTTTGGATTTCTGCCCCACTATTAAAGTTAGACTTACAACCTTCCTTTTTGATAAAGCTTATAGTTATAGCTGGCTCACGGAAACCTGGACCATCTCTTCGTTATGCTGCTACAGACCTAAACTGCTGGGGGAATTCCTGTGGTGCATGCACACTCACTCTCTCACACTCGGGGTATGAATATGATTTCATTATGTGTTATTAACCTTGTTCTTTCTCCCCCTAGTTTGTGTCTTTCCTTCCTTTCCTCTCTCTCTCTCTCTGTGTCCTCATCTTGAAGGTTGGTTTAAACCACACAGACTAAACACAGGCAAAGCCAGGCCAGTCTGTGAATTGTAACGTTTATACAGCTATTATCTCACCACATGACCCGTCTACTCGCTCACAGCAGGGTAGGAAATAAAAAAAAATATATGGTGTATATCGCTATATGTCCATACATAAATAAATAAATAGCTAACAGCTATACACCATCAGTGTGCTCACAAGTACTGTGCTCTGCGTCAGCTTGAGAGTCCTTGAGAGAATAATCGGGCAAGGCTCTCAGTCTGTCTGGACTTATCCAAGTAGGTAAGAAACGGGTCTCAAATAGCCGAGAACTTCCCAATTGAATTAGCCTTCGTGAATCTGAGTCTTTCCATCTGTATAACTGAGGTCATATCGACCTGCCATCGCTGAAAAGAGGGAGGCGAAGGTAGACTTCCAGTCCATCAAGATAAGTCTTCTAGGAACAACCATTCCCAGCAATGTGCAACTTTTATTAAAGTTATATGTAACATTAACAGTCAACGTGTATAGTAAAGAGCACTTTCAAAAAAAGGTAATTTTAAGTGCACAACAGAAAGTAATTCATATCTCCGCTCCTGGCCTCACTCACTGCGCTAGGAGCCGTCTCAGCAGCTCCTGAGCCAAGTGACAGCGGCTGGATAACGCAAAGAACAAATCAGGGACCGCAAAAAAACAATGTATTTTCAAACAATGAAATAATATATTTTTGAATGAGTAAATCAATGTTTTTTTTTGCTTCTGAAAATGTGTTGTTTAAATCGTGAATAGTGTTGTTTGAAACAACTCTAATTCCATAGTCAGACTCTATCCGATTGCAATCTGATCACTGAAAACTCAATTTAACGCCAGGTGTAAAGGGGGGGGGCTATGTTATATTGTGTGATGCAGTGTTGGTGTATGGTGCATTATTGGGTGGGTGGAGCATCAGACCAAAACATACAACAGGGGAGAGTTCATGGCTGACAAATTAAACTTTATTTAGTGAACATACTGGCTGCTCCATTGTCACTATGAATCCAGCATTTCAATTAAACGTGTCTGGTTTCAGTGGATCAGCACAGTCTGGTGTATTATACTGTTGCGATGGAGCGTCTTAACACCGCTGTGTTCTCATGTATTATGAGGAGGTCCTTCTGTATTTTTAACACTGACGCAGTTGAAAATTGTAAAAGGGCATGTTTAATGCTTATTTGAAGACATCCTGATCTGTTTCAATGCTGGGAAAATTAGCCCAAACCAGGTTCCTTTAATGTTTAAACCTTACCACATTGATCACCCTCATTCTGTCGAAAGCGCCACAATCATTTAAAGCACTGTTACTTTAATTTGTAGGCATGTCTTCAGACGTTTAATAAGAAATGTAATTTTTGGTTCAGGAACATAAGTTTACAAGAAGGAAGTGCAGAGGCAGAGCTGTGAGCTGGAGAATTAAGCAGGTGGAAGCAGGGTGAGTCCAGAACTCAAGAGAGTGTCCAAGGTTTTCCAGTCCAGAGTCAAGAAGATATAGTATATGGCAAGTTGAGCAGGAGTGGAACAGAGGCAGGAGTCAGGGTTACGTGGGGACACGGGAAACAACAGTTAGATATAATGCTTGAGTCAATTCAGAGCTCGACAAAATGACTGGGTATAGCTGCATCTGCGATCTGGCAGAGTGTTGAGGAGAGAACCAGGTATTTGTAGGCTGACCTTGATGGCGATGCACGGCAGCTGGTGACCTGGCTCCTGCACAGCTGACTCAACTCAGCAATCACACACAGAGAGTGGAGGGAAGGAGATAGAGAGAGACTGCCCTGACACATATGATCCTGCAACAACTGCATTTGTTCCCTAACTTTTGATTAAAAAGGCATTCCCCCCCCTGCCCCCCGCCCCCATGATTGCTAACTTTGCTGTCAAACTTCCATCTTACGGCACCACTTTACTTTCACAAAGGATCACAAGAAATTCTGAAAGAGTCAAATAAGAGTCTGGTGTTGTTTGGTTCAACCCTACTTAAACTACTACTACTTACTTTTGACTTTAATTTGATCTCCTGCTTCATGTGTACATTTAGCAAACACTTTCATTCAGGTCGCTATGATCACGCTGCCAAGTGAACGGTGTCGTGGGGAGGAAGTATTTATAGATTGTGTTGACGAGTGCAGAAATGCACCACAACCAAGATAAAAACGTATAAATCCTGCAAACAAATGGACTTAAAGTTTCTGTAGCGTGTGTCTGTTGATAAGGCTTACTGACAGGGGATTTATGTTTCAGTTTTGTGACGTTTTTTAAAAGTCGCCCGTTGCTTACTTGCAAATACTAGCATACACACAGAGTTATCAACAGCAGACAGATGTGACTTTCTGCGCTTAATCTGTTATCGTGCATACGGCGAACAAAGGGTTGGACTCAAAATATCGCAAGAGGCCAAAAGCTTGGACATGCTTTCAAGAAAAGTGAGGAGAAGTTGGGAGATGAAGGACAATAAATGACTTGAGGTGGAAGGGGTGATAAGTTTGAGCTTAATCACACTTTAATGCCATAAAATCAGGGCCAGATGTATTGGCAACACAGTGATTCCACTGACTCTGGCTCCAAATGATGTCACAGCGCACGATGGCAGCGTGTCCCATTTATATTTTTGGCTTACGACAGTAAGTATGGTGAAGCAAAAGCGATGTATTAGTGAGCTCACTGTTCACTGCTATTGTACATCTGAACTGTATTGTACAAAATAAGACAGTGAGAGGGGATTAGTTTGAAATGCTGCAGGGATTAAAGGAAGAGGGATCAGCAACAGTAGCTATTAAAATGTACCCTAAATTTAAAACAGACTTTTCAGAAATTGCTAATTTATGTGCGCTTCCATTCACTGCGGTAAAGTGACTAGTGTGAATTATTTCACCAAAAAAGCAGGTGAAGAAAAATATTTTATCACTACAGAAGGATAAGAGGAATCATCATGATGATGTAAATTAAGTGGCTACTGTTGCTGCTTCCGCTTCCATCGACGACTGTAATAATGTTTGCTTATTGCATTATTGTTGAAGAATGCTGTGGTTTCCTCATCAGACCACACTTGTTCCTCACTGTATCCTCTATGTCAGCTATATTTCCAGTGCAGCAAAAGGCAGAGGCTGGATGGACATTTCAGGTCATGTGATATTTCAAGATGCTGAATCTTTTGTGTTTGGCAAATCCAAGTTTTGCAATGAAACAGGCTGATGGACTCCGCTCAGTGAACTGGGAAATGAATGCTGCAGAGCTCTCAGGGAAACAAATAATGTTTTTTCCAAGTGACCCATGCTCAAATCTGACTGAAAAAAAAGCCCAAGTAATATGAAGCAACAATAATTGAATCCACGTTTACAACCAGTAAACAATCAGTTCCCAGGATGCATCTTAACACTCACACACACACATTAATCAGTCAAACATGCACACCTGCTTCCTCTCACGTACACATTAAATCATAGAATCTGCCTGACAGAGGTTGGATAAGGCTGTACTCTGAGCTTTTCATTTTATATTACTTGAATATTGTTAATGTAAGTTTTTCTACAAAAAAAAATGTAATTAATTAAATTTTATTAAATTTTTTTTTTTTGGAAAGTCGAGATCTTCACTTTGAAACTCGAGATCTTGACTTTGAGACTCGAGATTTAATTTTTTTTTTTTTTTCGTCATTTTGTTTTTTTTCTCATGTCACTTCGGGGGCTCCGTATGATTGAGATGTGGAGATTGAGAACAACATTATCAGAGACCGTATAGGCATGACCGTCCCATTTAACAACATTGTGACTTCCAGTTGGAAGTTGGATGCATGCCCTGATCTGGGAGGCAGCTATCCAAGAACAACAAGGCAATCAGAGATGACAGACTTCACCCCAATCATGCAAAAAGAAGAAAGAAATGTTCAACACAACAGGAAGACTAAAGGCAAATATTCGCTCTTGCTCCACAACTAAAAGTCACAGAAATAAAAAAAAACGGTACAAAAAGGTAACAAAATGGCTACAACTACGTAGGATCGAATGCCGATCTTATCTTTATTGGCATCTTGCTGCTGCTGTATGACAGTGACCGATTAGAAACTGCAAGGACCACAAAAGCCCTCTGTTGCCCTTTAAAGCATAACAACCCCCCCACCCCCATTGAAATGATACACGTATGAAAACCCGCTTATCGACTGCCTCTCAAGTCAAACACCAGCTACTGCATTTGCCATTGCCTCCTCTTGCATCACTGGTATGGTCTTTCATCACACTGTTGTCCAATCACTGCAAGGCACGTTATCCCAGGCTCCTCCCCCTCCTATAAGATGTCCCTTCATTGCCTTTTTCTCTCGAGAAATTGAGAGGCTCATCTCACGATGCACCTCGTTACTGGTGGGGATTTTTCCACACAACTTCAACTCTTTGTAGCACCACTGAGTCCAAAATGAATTCCCCTGAGGGAACAATTAAGTGTTATGTATCATTTCAAAGGGCAGCATATCAAGTCACATACTACCAGTGGTGTAGTGTGGTCTACTGTAGTAGGTATAAGGTCAGAGTATGCACATGCATATTTAGTGTTTTTTACAGTTTTTTCACATACTGTATATGTTAGTTATGGAGGTCTACTTACATACATTAACTTGTTTTTATGGTCAAAAACCTCCTAGTTGCTGTAAACGAGCCGATATAAATCCTCTTTTCTGACGGTGTTTCCCAGCCGCGAGATTTGAGACTCAACTCTCTCACCCAGAAGACAGAGTCTTGTGATTGGCCAGTACCCGGAAGTGACACTCTCAGAAGCGCAGCTCCCCCCTCTGGAACGGTGGATGCACTGCTACTCATTTTCAAAACATTGTTTTAACAATGTTTAAAAATAGCTTCTTCACGACTCCCCGCCGCAGTCCCTTTTATGACTTTGACCCGGAGTCAGACCCAGAGTCAGAAGACACTGTCGCTCGTGAAACACCTCCACACCTCCTTCTGCGGTTCAATGTACGCAACCGAATGTGTCCGGACTAGTGCCCGGAGTAGGACGATCTGCTGTTCTGGAGAACCGGTGTTTACGTAACCCGACCAGGTTTTTTTCAGAGATCTCGCTGAGCCCGAGATTACAATAAAACACATCGTTCTCAGCAGTGGCTGAACTGTTTGTTTAGAACCTTCATGGCTTCTTAAACAAGGTAAGGACGCAGATACACACTAAAAAACAGCGTTAATTGGTCTAGGTCCGCTTTAATGAAAAGGGCAATCATCTCTACTCCTGGCCTTTTTGTAGTGGGTATACCTCACGTAGACTACACTACTGCATACTACATATTAAACACTCAAGATTACATTTACAGCAATGGAGTATTTCATATAAAACATAGAAATTCAGTAGAAATGCTGAAAAACGATTAGCCTGAATTAAAATAAATGCTGAATGCCGCAGATCATTTTTGCGTTACCCTTTTGCTGAAATTGAGGATCATCCTCAGCACTAATTCCAAAAATTTGTAAACAAAGTCGGCTGCAATGCTGCAATACAATACATTCTTAATGCCAGACATGAGCATGTCTGGGTTGGAATTATTTTCTCAGTTAAAATTATGTGACACCACCTATGAAAAAAAAAACCCCCCACCATAAATGACAGTTAATGTAATAATGCAGTGATGTGATTGCATTTTGTTGCCTTCCACGGGAGCATTTTATTGCACTCTGACACATTATTACACTATCCAGCAGGTATTGCCTAATTGCCCATTACAGTGAGAGAGCCAGGGTGACAGCAGATGAGATACTGATTAAGACTGAGTGAGACGATACCAAGTCTTGAGACGAGACGAATAAACATCCGCCTGGCCCTAACTTTTCCCAGCCCAAGTTTGTCTGAGGAACAAAGACCACGCATTCAGTCGGCCTTTCACACCCAAGAACTTCTAATCATGAGCTTCTAAACCCAAGACTCTTGGACTAAATAAAGCGGTGAGGAATCTGCGGAAGAAGGCCAGAGATGAGATATGACCCCTCCCCATGAAAATGTTTTTCATGCCCTCCAATACTGTCGGCTTTGTCTCTATAAAAAAACACCCACACATACACACACAAAAGGCTGCTGCAGGCCTTGTTCAGGCATAAAAATGATGGATAGATGCACTGCAGTGCTGCTTCAGTGCAAAAGCTACTGTAAGAGAAAACAAGTATTTCATAATCCAAAAGGAGTTACTGCTCCACAAAACAAAACTTAGCCTTCGACATAAAACAGAGGCTGACGAAGGTGTTGTTGTTTTGTTGACAATAATTCCATATAAATCCATTCAATAATTCCATAAAACCCTGTCAGCATGATGCAAATGAGGTGATGTTAGAGATAATGACACTCCTCTGGGCTCTGTATACAGCCTCATCACTAATGCTACCCATACATCAGAAGACTTTTGAAGGATTTGTCTCACAAAGACACATCATAGAGTTTTTAGAAGATGTTATTTTGAATCTTGCAAGGTCATTGTTTATGACTAAAATTGTATTTTAAATTATTTCTTGAGGACCATATATATCTTTATACGGTATATTGTTATATTATATAACTATCAGATAATAATATTGTCAAGACCAAAAAAAGACTGACTTGAAACAGCTCAGATTATCAACTCACGGTATTGTGATTTTATTCTGACTAGGGGGAATTTGCCTGAAACTATGAAATAATTTGGTATAAAGCTGACAAAAATCAGATTACAGGCTAGTATCAAAGTTCCTAAACTGGAACGAAATCAAATCTAAAAGTGTCTAAGAGTAATTGTCATTGAACCTGTAAATATCAGCAGGGAAATTCAGAGAATGCCCCAGGTCAACTGTGTGTTCATTCATTCTCATAAGAAGAGCCAAGAAGAGATAGCTATGATTGCCAAGTGCAGTTAAGATAAGTTTTGTGTACATGGTGTTAAACTTAAACATAGATTTTCTCATGTTCTCAGCCCAGTTTTCACGCTTTCAGGTACACTGTGAATGTGCGTGCCGTGTAAACAGGAAATGTGATTCTCTCCACTGCAGGTGTTTGCTTAGTTTCAGGAAGTGTGATACATAAAGTGTGTATAAAGCAAATACAGATATCCCCCTCTTCGCACATTATGTATGTGAGAAAAATAGTAGTGGGGAAAATGTGAAAAACAGTTTCTCCCCAGTGTTCTGCTCGTGGTTATTTGGCTCGTGTGTCTAAAATGATTACTCGATGAGCCACCAGAGCCATAGTCAGCATAACTATCCTAAAACACTTGAACAATACAAAAAACAAACCTCAGTTCGCTTTATCTGCAGTTTAGCTGGTCACAAATGCTGCACCTGCTCCTTCGCTCAACTGAGATGTCAACAAGTAGAGACACTCTGCCACAATTTAAAAATGGCAAAAGATTAGACTTAGAACAGAAAGTCGAGCAGACTCCTGCTGTGATCCTGCAGTACCACTGATGGAGAAAGAGGGAGACAGAGAGCAGTACTGTAGTAGGGTACGGTATGTCGTTAAACTGCAACCAAGGACTGAAATGAAAAGCACATTACTTTGGTCCCCACTAAAGTGTGTGTTTGATTTCACAGCATTTAATGTTGAATTTTACATGATGTGAAGAACTTTCTAAAATGTGGCAATCGGTCGTAAAAATGTCCCTCTGAATGTGGGTAAGTGTGACATAGTTTCCAATGGTCTGTGTGGCATTAGATTACAATGAGATCTGGTACAGCTATTAAACTCTGATTGCATGATTGTAACACGCACACACAAGCGCACACATACACACAACCCACTATTCTGATCACAAGATGCATTTGCTGGAGTGAAGCTTGCCTCACAGACAAACAAACATCTCAAAAGACTAATGATCAAGAGAGGCTGATTTGCATAGTTGTGAAGTTGCAAAAGTGTTGCAAAAGTAATCTCAGAGATTTTTATAAACTCATCCGTCCACAGTTAGACAAACTACTTTCCCAAGAGGCAGGCGGGTCCATAGAAATGATGTGTGGGGAGCAAAATAACCCAGAGTTACATAGTGTGAAGGCTTAAAATAATCAATTGAGCTTGCTATCGCTCTTCTTGACTTCTATACCTATACCATATGCTAATATGGAAAGCTGTGGCGGAGAGCGAGCCAGTGCAGTTTCAATAAATAAATAATGAAACTACAAGAAAACCATTAATTAATACTTTTTTTATTATTGCGTTAATGCAACAAAAAAAAAAGAACCCACATTACTATATTTTCATTTAGTCCTGTTCTGGGTATATGCTTGCCCTCTAAATCATACACTGCTGGAACAGCTGTCTACAGATGGTTCAGTGTCTTGTCCAAGGACACTTCAACATGTAAATTAGAAGAACCAGGAACCATCAACCTTTGGATTCCTGGATGGTTTGCTCTCCTCTCTGAGCCACAGTCACTGCCCCAACGACTGCAGACGTCAGACTTAATCTACTGCATTGTGACTTCAAATAAAACGAACAAATGGAAATACACTGTTTAGTCTGGCCCAGTCGGAGGCCACTGACACTTTCCTCAACAGAGACGCGTTTCACACCACACGTCCCATGGATGTCAAACGAGTTCAAGCAGTGCAGTGAAGAGGTGTTGTGAAACATTTCTTTTGCTAGTATCTATAGCACTGACTGTGAACGGTTAATTGCTGTCTACAGTTGACATGACTGTTCTCGACACTTTGTGCAGCTTATGCTTGTGTTTCTCTACCCTTCTGACCTGGCTGAAGAGCACATTTTATTTCATAACAAATGAACGCAGAAAAACAGGCAACATGTTTGTCTTGCCACTGTACCTGTAACTACCTCAGATGTGGTTTGTTTTATTGTTTGTGCTCTTTAGTAAATGTCAGCTGGCAACACAGTGGTGGTTCGAAAAGGTCACTGATTTGAATCCTGCTTTGACAGAGATGATGTTTTCTCATACTCTCCAGCTTCCTCCCACAGTCCAGAGACAAACAGGTTGGGATTATGCAGGTGTCAATGAATGGTTGCTTATTTCTGTGTTACCCCTGTAGGCCTGTGTTAGAAAATAGTGGTTGCTAGCTAGCTGAGATGTCAACAAGGAGAAAAGCTCTGCCACTTTATTTAAAGCTCCCATAGAGTGGTCCTATCGCACATATCGCTCCTCTCCTGTGGAACCAACTCCCACTTTCAGTCAGAGTCTGACTCTGTCTCTACCTTTAAGGTAAGACTGAAAACCCACTTCTTTAAGGGTGCTTTCACACCAACAGCAGTCGGTGCGCACCAAACGATCCATTCAAACCAAAAACTCTAGTTTGTTTCGTTTTCGTTGGTGTGAAAGCATCAATCGCACTCGGGTCCGCACCAAATCAAGCGGACCGAGACCGCTAAAAAGAGGTTGTCTCGGTCCGCTTGACTCCGCACCAAATGTCAGACTCTGGTGCGGTTCCTCTGGTGAGAACGCAATCTCGGGTCCAAACCATATTCTGCAGTAAATGCCATGGACATAGCCTACCTTGTAGTTCTTTGGAGTAATCTTCGTCACATTCATGAAAATAGCGCGTCTCCTCTGCCTGAAATGACGCGCTATACGTCTTCGCCGACTCCAGCGCATCAGCTGATTGTTCTCCAGACGCAGCCACGACTCATTCTACAAATTGGATATTTTGCCAAAAATGGCCAATACAGAGAATGTAATAAACGAAGATCAACGCAAGTAGCAATGTGCGAACATTTTGCTCCATAGTGAGTCAAAATTGGCGCTTTTCTACCGGAAGATATAAACACATTGATGAAACGTCAATCGTGCCAATTTTGGTTCGTTTGCTGGTGTGAAAGCGGACCACACTGGAGTCATATGTTACATAATAACAATTGTATTCCCTGGTGCGTATAAAATAATTGAACTAGTGGTGTGAAAGCACCCTAACATAGCCTATAGTCAAAACTAGATCAGGTATGTCCTGATTAGAATTGTCTAACTTTTGCTGCCATTTCCCATCATGCACTTAGAATGAGCACATAGACTTTGCACAAGCTGCACTTTCTCTAACCCGTCCTCGATTTCTCATCCCTCACCACTTACCCGATGTCCGCCCATGACATGTAGCCCATAAAACTACACGTAGCACATAACTAACTGATTTTAATCTCTTACAGTTCTGCTGACACCAGCGAACGGTATGAGGTCAGGACAGGATCCCTCACATGTGGTTCTCCCGAAGGTTTCTACGGTTTTTTCCCAGTTATAAGGGTTTTTTCTCTGGTAGTGTTTCCTTAACCTGCTAGAAGGTCTAAGGACAGAGGATGTTACCAACCCTGTGAGACAAACTATGCTTTGTAAACTGTGGTCTATACAAATAAAATTTGATTGATTAACCTTGAGCATTTTGAAAGGCACCCATAAATGACATGTAGGCAGCTTCTTAGTATAACAGCCAATAAGAGCGACAACTCTCTCTGAACTGCTCTGTGATTGGTCTCCCATCACTGGCCAGATAACCCCACACCTGGAAGCAGAGCCCCAAGGAGGTGCAGGAGTGCCATTCTATCTTCTTTCACTTCATTTATACTGAAAGGTTTATTTAAGAAGTTTAACTTAACTTATAAGGGTAAACCAAAACCCCCTTTGATGTCAGATTAGTTTTCAGTACACTGAACTTTTCGATTGATTTGAGCATCTTCTCTATCAGGGAGGTAGAAAGCTTGATTAAAACATCTCCCTTTCATTCAACATCCAAGGGTCATGTTCCTCCTGATCCATCAGCAGGTGTATATCTCTGTCTTATCATGTAACACTCGGCCCTTGTGGAGATTATATTTATTCTGTGCTGCAGTAAGCACCTTTCCTGACAGATTATATGAATTAAGACCTTATTATGGGATCTGGCCAGGAGCTGCATGTACTAGTGATTTGTAATAAGGGCAGTGCTGAGGTGACTCAGCAGTGGACTGGCCTGATTACAGGCGCTGGATCTCAGGAGGAAAAATAAACCTTGGCTCATTCACGATAAACAAAGGAAGGGCAGTCCATTAGCTTTTTGTGGATGTAACAATTAGTCAGCAGTGAGATCTAATTAATTATTAATCCAAGGCACATGTCATTATTCATGCAACAGAGAGATTGTTAGAAAAGAAAACGCAGAGGAGACAGTTTGGTTCATAGGAATAAATCAGTATTTTTATATTCTTTTGTAGCAAAATCTTTTCACACAGAAACATTTTTTTTTATATCTTATTTTTACCCTATAGAACCTCAGGTGAGAATCAAGTCTATGTTGAGTCAAGTACACAGTTAAATGGTGTTCTTAGTTAGCAGAGAAGACAGAATTGTTACATGATGCCACAAGTAGAGAGGTTACAAGGTTTGTTCACCCAGATTACTAAGTAGATAGACTTTCATCAACCTGTTAACCTGTGAAGTACAGTTATGGGAAATTTAGTTTCATTTGTTCTGTTTTTGAGATATTACTGTTACTGTTTCCTCCTGAAATATTCTCTAGATATTTGGTCACAAATTTCAGAAGTAAAAAAAAAAAAGTTCTTTGCAATATGCATGAATTAATAATTACATAAGTGACAGTGTTGTTATCAGCATAACCATTGTTATTCACATTACATGGTGCATGTTTTTTTTGGAGTAGTGTTGGACCTACTCACTGCAGTGACCGAGCGTGTGAATTCATGAATTCATTGGCCTTTTTATAGGGTTTGTTGACAATTGACAGGAAAGAAACCCTATAAAGCTATCTTATGGCCATTCTGATTCATAAAATATCCCATAAAAACATTACATCTATCTATAAATGCAAGGAATGTATGCATGTCTGACTGTTAATGGCATAACTGTCCAATGGATCACAAGACTGGCTTTGAACTTGGCAGTTGGCTTACTCATGGCACCAGTGTGCAGTGCCATTGTTTAGATAAGAAAGAAAGAATTAAATACATATTGGTAGAAATATGTAACCCCAGTTGCTCTGGTGTGGGTGTTCTGTTGTATCCTTCAGCTGCCAATCTGTATTGCCAACCAAACAGCTGCTGTGAATACACCCCAAACTGACACTGAGCTGAACACTAAAAAAATACCCTTGGAAATATCCAATGTTGCCTTTTTATTCTCAAATTTAAGACCAAATAAAACTCGGAATAGAGGTGTATCCCAAACCATGTGAAAATAAAACCAAGATTATTTGCATGTGAGTACAACTAGAGGTTGTAAGATACCGGACAACCACCGTTCTTTACTTTTGTAATTTGGGTGATTGTCGTCCTTCACTTCTCTCTCCTTGGTGTCATGTAAAAACACTGTTCCAGTGAGCCAACTAAAAAGGACCAAGTTGGTACACCACAGTAAAGCACCTTCTCACTGTTTGCTTAACATGAAAATAAAAGTACTATTTCACGACACTCTGGCCCCCATTTAGATTCTCACCCAATTATTGTACAAAAATGCCAATATACAGAACAGTACACCTAGGGAAGGAAACAAAAACATAAAATTATAAATAAAAATCATAATGATGACCACCCCACATCATGGAATGCAGCAGAGTGCAAGAGGGTTTTGAGAAAGGCATCGGAATGTGTGGGGATGCCGTGGTTGATCTGAATGACCGCTAATTCAAACTCTGCAATGTACAGTCCAGTCTGAAGGAGAATCAAAGATAGATTGATGATTGCTCTGATGAGTTGATTCACAATCCAACAAATTCAAAAAATGCCATCAAATGTTTGTATCTTTCGTATTTTTTTCCAAGACTATATAGTTTATTACTCATTCCTCCATTTTACCAAGCTAAATGAGTCACTGCCTTACGCTCTTATTTGTGTGATCTACAGAGAATTACAGCCCAATGATGCATCAAGTGGTTAAGTGGATCTCATGGAGTTCAAAGAACATTCACATTTGGCTATTTTAGTATGTTCTGATAGCATCTGAAACCAAACCCTGAGAGAACACTCTGCTTACAGTGACAGCCTTTTTAGCCTATACTGGGACTCATGTCGCCAGTGCTAATCAATGGAGGGATAATATCAAAGCATTCGGAGATACACTTTTGTTACAGCAGGAATTTAACCGAAGCTGGAAACACAAGTCATTGGGGAATTTTATTATTATTTATTCATTTTTGTAATATCGATAACCTTATATAACCTGAGGCTTGCCTCTTGTGTTCAAGTTTTTTTTTCATATCTAAGAAGTAGAACAATTAGGGGTCATCCACATGGAGCATCTACAAATGTTTGAAAGACACGCTGAAGAAGCCAGAGGTGCTTTTTAACAAATGGGGCTTGTGGGATTGCGTCCCGTCCATCGTCAGTAAGCAACATCGAAACCTGGGAGCTGCTGAGCTGACTGAAGTTGCTGCAGCTTTACTGATTCAGGAACTTCATCTGGATGATGACAGAATCAAAGCTCATTTCAGAGTCAACAAAAACCTACTTTGTCCTACTTCTTTGGCCCATATATATATATATATATATAAAAATGTAATGAAACAACTTGCTGCATTCCAAAAAGTTAACATATCTTTTTTTATTTTTTTTAATCATGGTGTGACATGGGGGCAACCAGAAAAACTGTTGCGGAGGTTGCGACGTGCATGCATCTTCATTAAACAATAATGTGCTTGCAAATGACGCTGCATATGAACGGCCCCTTATTTCTCATTATGTCAGTTAGTGACTGAAACTTTCTTGAAAGCACTGCTAAATGATGTGAGATGGCCATATGTGAAGGGATACTGTAGCACGTGTGTTTGATCCTTGCTGACAACTATAACCTCTGCACAGGGCTGCACCGCTGCCCGCTGATGAATAAATTCAAATAATAAATAGTAATAAAAATGATACAAAAACTCAGATGAAAATAAAGATGACTTTGTTTTAATTTTCTACCCGCTCCTTCGGTCCTCACGTGTAGTAGTAGTCCCAAATCATGCCGAGGATCCACAACACTGTGATTAGGGTTCGGTCGAGTTCCACATACGCAGCTCTCTTCTGATAAATATGTAGATAATCCATGTTGATGTTCTCATCTTACTTTTTCCTCCTCTTTTCTCAGGGATCCTATCCTGTGCCCTGCGGACTCGCAATTATTCCATTTGATTCATTTAATGTCTGCACAATCCGTGATCCTGCATTGTCTCAAATAGGAATATTTATTTTCAAATACAGAAAGAGAATTTTAGAGTGTTTGGGATCACGGCCCAGAATCGTTTTCCAGTGTCTTTTCACACATATAAACTTAGACTTAGTATTCACATGGATGAATTTCATGCAATACCCAAAGTTCGCATTAAAACACCCCTCCCTCTGCACTCATGTTCCCTTAGTTCCTGATATAAGTTTATAGTTCCATGAACCATGAACATTTATTCCTGTACTCAAACTGTGCTCTCCATCACCCACTCGGAACTCTCAAAAGTGGGCTTCTCTTCCTCAGCGTCATCGTACTGCAGCAACATGCCATTAACAGACAGACTGCGTTTAGTCCAGATGTTACTGATCCTGCGAGGGTAGCTGCTGCGACACTGTGCAGCCCCCACATGGCCCATATCAAATGAGTGGCTCCTCTTGGGCTTGCCTTCCTGGGGCAATCCTAGGAGACGTCCGAGCATGGTGGTGGACTCAGCCCTTCCTAGCAGTGGTTCTTTGTCAGACAGAGGAGCCATAGCCACCGTCGTCATAGTATTGGACGTGGTGGAAGGCCCAGATGTCCCTTGTTGGTCCCTCGCTGCCCCTCGCAGCTCCAAGGAAGTAAAGGCCCCTAAAAGGTGGTCCAGGTTTGGTCGTGCCTTGGAGCCATGGCCGTGCCGGCGGAATTTGGTGCTGGGTAGGGTGCTGCATTCACTGCCCTGCATGCTGTAGCGACCTCCAGCTCCTCTGCCTGTTTGGCTGTCTAATGAGTTAGAGGAGGAGGACGATGAAGAGAGGCTGCTCTGGAGGGATCCGCACTTGAACTCAACCATTTCCTCACGCATGACGACTACTGTAGACTTGACCTGGGGCGGTGCACCATTGAACCTGTTCAACCCCCCATTGGTTTGTGAGTATGTGTTGCTCATAGTGGGTAATTTATTAATGTGGATACCGTTGGTCACCTTGTAGCGCACCATGAGGATGATGATAAACACCAGCAGCGTTGCCACAATGATGCCACCTATGACCAGTATCATGGTCCCCCCCATAAATCCACCATGAAGGGACTGGCATTGTGGGTAATCCTCAGGGGTGATAAATTGGACACAGCCAACGATGTTGGTGGCAGTGAGAGTGGTGGCAGTGTCTTCCCAAATGGCTAAGACACACAGGTCATACTGCACCCCTGGGACAAGATTTGTGACAACGAAGGCTCTGTGTGTCATGGGAATCATCCTACAAGCAGAAAATGATACAGAAAGAAACATCATTAACAATAGAATAACAATTCTTACTTTGGATGTTTTTAGAAAAAAAATGTAAGAGGTTTATGGTATTAAGTCATCAAATGACGAAGATATGTCATCAGAGATTAAGTAAACGTGACTGAAATACTGTCTTAAGTTTTATAATAGAACAACTAGTTTATTGACAATTTTCAATCTATGTTTATGTTTTATGTTGTATGTTGCTCCACCCACCACCAACCACAATAATTTCTGTGCCTGGTTGCCAGCAAACACAAAGTTAGCAAGATGAAGCTATGGGTTGGAAAAGCCAAATGTTATCAAACCTTCAAAGCCTCACTACCTGTCTCAAAAAGGTCACAACCCGGGCAGAATTTTTTTTAAAATCTGCATTCGAGATGCATTGAAACATAGACAGCTGAAAGTGGAGAGAAAGTTGAAGACACAAGCACATGCTAATGCATTTACTACCAACTGCTCCAAATGCTTGGAAGACTTGAGGCTCATTCATGTTATAGTCACAGGACATTGGTGGCAGACTTCTCTCTTTAAGCTCTTTAAGTTTCCTGTTTTAAAGGTTTACATCAGGTTTTGGCTAGTATGACACCAATAACAATACTGAGAAACATATCAGCTTATGTCTAAATTGTATACAGAGAATATTTCAGATAGATTATTCCATTAGTCCCAGTGTTATTACATTTGATATGCATGAAGGAACAATAATGAGATAATTTAATTGCCACTTTATATTAGAAGATATGATATTTATTTATAATATAATCGAATATTATTTTGGCCCAATGCAATTTCTTGAAGATTCCATTTAACACTCATTGAGTTGAACAATTTTTGAGTTCTAATGACTGATTAAGCCCCAACTCATGAGGATGAAAATTAAAATCGATGATGTTGCATTGCTAGTTGTTAAAGATCAATGGTGCACTGTAAGAACCTCTGTTGTGCAAATAAGAAATATCTTACCAACTTATCTGTTTAGAATGCAGATCACACACAGACATCAAATTAGTTGTCACATTACACAATTATAGACGTTTAAATACCTCTGAGTATTAGTGTTGAAATGTCTTTTTTTTCCCTGATATCAATGGCAGTCGGAGAACATGAGAGAAGAGAGGTATTCTGTTGTTTTAACAGTGACACGTGAATTACAAAGGCTGCGTTTTGAAGCAATGCTGTCACTGCATATCTTGCGCACCAGAAGCTTTTCTTCAGTGGAGTTAACTCTACTGGCCACTTATTTTCACACTAGAATTGATCATTGAGTTGTCAAACTAAAGTGGGTCATTTGCAGACACTTTGTCTACACTGCACTTGTAATAACACCCACATTGGACAAATTAAAAAGGTCCAGTGTGTAACATTTAGGTGTTCATTGGCAAAAATGTACATATACATATATATGTAAATCTATACATATATGTGTTTATATATACGTATATATATATATATACGTATATATATACACACAATAGTTGTATATGACTGTACTGCTTGAGAAAGACTACTCAGTTAGTGAGTCAGGGTCTGGAGGCGAGGTTGGTGGTTCATTAAATGTGATCTAGGTGTTTCCATTCTTCAGCCTGATTTGTACTTCTGTGTTTATGCCACAGACTGCATCATTAAGTTGACATGTGCCCCCCTATGGCAGCTTCTTAAATATCACATGCTGACTGTGATCCCCACTCATTATGAATAAATGAATGGAAGCAAAGCGGCTGCTTGCAAACAACGAGACATGATGAAATGGCATTATTCACAAGTAGATGCAACTTGCCTGAAAACCAGATCAATCAAAGCATGTTTTTTTTTTTTTCTCGTCTTACCATTCATCTAAAGTGGGACACCTTTGATAAGATGATTGATAGAGTAGTGCTGCCGAAGCAATGTGTCAACGGCTAGGTTTTATTTATTTATTTTTTGCAATAGGGCTGTGTATGTATTAGTTATCTGTTGACAACACAGGGCAGCATTTTGACCTTTACTTTTACCAAACAGTAATAGCGTGTGCTAGTTCTCAGACATTATAAATTCTAAACTATGACTATATCGTTTTTTTTATTTTAAATATTCAGCTTCTGCCACTCCTTCTTGTGAAAGCCGGACTAAAAATAAGACCAAGCCTACAGATAAAAAACAGAGTGATATGGCTTGAGAATCACGACTACACTATAAACACTAACTAGTTTTAGATACTGTTTATTACAGTTATGTAGGCATAGATTAATCCAATGTTGTGTTCTCTTACACAACATACACACAAAGCTTTGATCCATCTGAAGCATCTCAAAACAGAAAAAGAACTAGAAACAAGCTGCGACGAGTCACGTGATCGATGCATTCTATTTTTCCTCCTCCCCCACATGGCTCTTGATTGATTTTTAATCACGCCGCTGCTCGAGCACAGGCAGTGCCCTGGGAAACTGTGTCAGCCAACTCGAGCACAGTAGGTGTGCATGTGCAGTCAATGAAGTCATATCAATATTAATTCAAAAACAGTAGGCCTCCCTGTGCACATTATCTCTTCCTTCCAGTCCCTAATTCATCTTCTGACATGCATGGGAATAATTAAGTGCACATACAGTAAATCTATTGCTTTAGGTCAAGTCCCTACTTCATAAACCATGCTCCATAATGCCATGATTATGAATAGAGTGTGTCGTCAATATGTTATTGAAATAGTTATCAACAGAGTGAGAAAGAGTGGTTAAATTATATATACAAATATAAATGTATATGCTGGTCCTTTATTTGCAATATTATTGTGTTACTGGTCTGTGGTTTCAGAATATTTAATTATGTAAGTAGATTTAGATGCTGCACATTAATGAAAAGAGAAATAAAATGTGGTTATCATAGCACATATCAGTGTTATGGTTGCAATTTATATGCAGTATAAAAGGAAAGTCATCAAGTATTTAGAAGAAACACAGATCAGTCATCTAATGTTTGAAATTGCTTCTGAACAATCAGATATTTTCCTATTTTTCTGACATGGCAAACTGGCACAGAGTGTGCAGGCAAGCAAATCAGATTTCCTTGTATTATTGAATTTGCAGGGATGATGAGGTGAATTCACAGTGTTTGAACAAAGTAATATATTTCTTGATTACTGTGTACACTTCTGAGCTCACATTCCCAGCTAATAATTAGCCTTCCCCATTGTCTGTCATTTATCTTTAATTAAATGACTGTTGCTGAAATTTACATTGAAGGTACACCGTGCAAGACGATTGCACAAAATAAATTACTGGACAAGCAGCGGCTAATTCGTAATGAGGGGCTGATACACCATTAATTATCAGTGTTTGAGGAAGCATGGAGCTGACATCAAGCTGCTGTAACCCCCATCTGCAAAAAGCCACTTAACCAATTTTCGAACTATTCTCATGCAGCGACTACAGCTTGAGCAAACACGGAGTATTAATTGTCTAGAGAGGATTCATCAGCGCGTTTAGGCGACAGATAAAATGTATCATATTGATCCATGTGTTTGTTCTTGCAACACAGCAAAGTCCAGTAGTTCCTTTTATTGTCCCCACATTGATTTGGTATTAGACGTTAGCCTATTTTCTATATTTGCAGCTCAGTTATCCTGGTTTAATGTCACAGATTTTCCCGTCTCATTTGAGTCACGGAGCTGGTGTCTCTACAAACGTATATGTTATGGATTTGAGCATTTTAGGAAATATACATTAAAGTGTGGGTAAATTATCCCTGGCTTTGTATTTCTCTGTATATTATTATTATTTACACTCCAGCTTCAAGAAAAAAATCTAAATTGATTCGAGTCACACACTAAAAGCAAAACGGCAGGTGCTCAAAGATGGCTATTAATTCTGGAAGCTAAAGTTTGCATTTTTATAAAAAAAAAAAACTCTAACTTCAATTACATTAAGTTTCCTTACCTGTAAATAAGAACTTCATCCTCGGAACAATTGTACTGAAGCTGAAACATTTTGACCTTTGGAGTTGATTTGCTAACAGTCCACTTGACCATAGCTGACATGCCAGTCACTTCAGACACAGTCACTGCCTTCTCTGGCAGAGGTTTTGGCTCCCCTTTACTTATCTTGGTAGAGCTAGTTATGTCAGAAAGCCCAGACTTGGGTTGTGTGGTACGGTTTGTACCATTACTCAGATGGGGGAGTTGAATAATTGACAACTCAATAGAGGCTGTAGATTCACCAGCTGCATTAGCGGCGATGCAAGTGAAGATTCCATAATCCTTGGATGTGGTAATTGTTATGTCCAGGGTTCCATTCTCATACACCGTCGCTCTTGAGGAGTTGCTAATCAAACGATCATCAGGAGCAACCCAATGCACAGTTGGCATTGGATCACCAACAGCTTTACAGCGCAAGCTAGCTGTTTGGCCCTCCAGAACAAGCAACTTGTGTGTGTGCTGTGTGATCAAAGGCGGCTCACAAACAAACTCCTCCTCACGAACAGACCAAAAGTAGCGTCCCTTTAGACTCGCAGGAGAAGCGCAGGTTTCCATGTCATCATCACGTTCCAGCCTTCGCAGCCAAAGCACTTCACAGTTGCAGTGCAGTGGATTTCCACCAAAGCTCAGGGAGAGTGGAGGTGCGTAAGGAGTGCTCAGCACAACATTGCTCTGGGAGCGTGCAAAGATAGGGTCCGGAGGGAGCTTTTGGAGACGGTTTGAGGTTAGGTCCAAACGGGCAAGTTTTTCCAGATCTGTAAAAGTCCCTTCAGATATGAAGGCAATGAGATTATGATCCAGACTCATCTGATGGAGGTTGACCATTTTGCGGACGGCGTCCCAAGGCAAACTGTGCAAGTTATTATATGACAAATCCAGATCCTCTAGTGTCAGTAACAAATCATCAAAGGCTGTGTCAGAGATCCAACTCAGCTGATTGTTGTTGAGTATCAGGTGCTGCAGATTGATCAGCCCTCTGAGATCGTCCGGTCCAAGCTCGGTCAATCGATTTGTGTCCATGTGCAGGGATCTCAGGGTTTCCAAATCAATGAAAGAGAAAGGCTGGATGGTGCTGATGGTGTTGCGGGACAGGGTTAAATCCACCAGGCCTGTCATGTTGGCAAAGTCCTGAGTGGTGACCTTGAGGATGAAGTTGCCGCCCAGCCGGAGCTCCACAGTTCGCCTGTCGATGTCCGGTGGGACAAAGAGCAGGCCTTTGGAGGGGCACAGAGTCCCTAGAGACTCCGAGAGGTTCTGGCAAACACAGTATTTGGGACATGCATTGACCATCATGACTGCGGTTCCCAGAAGCAGGAGACTGATGACCACTTTGTCCATGTTAGATCATAGACAGTGGACCTGTAAAACAAAAGAAAAAGAGATCAATTTAAGACCAATATGACTCAAATTCTACCGTCTTACTTTTTTTGATTTCTTCACTTTTACAAATCTTATATAATACACGTCATGCCAAAAAACTTCTCTTGTTCAGTACATCCCAAAGATTCTCAATGGTCTTACAGACTGGACCCCATGGTGTTTGATCCATGTGTGAAAATTATGACTCCCCGAACCACTCTGTCTTGGACTACACCTAAATATGAACCAGGCAAAACTTGACCAACTGAAGCAGTTGTGATAACACTGCCCCCCAGCAGTTTGTACAGTAGGAACTTGGGGGGTGGGGGGGCGTTATAACATTGTAGAAACCTTCATGAGCATGAAGTCAGAATTCCACTATATGGTTATTTTAATACATGGAATCCATGTATTGCTCACTTGATGGAATGGGTTAGTGTTTTTTCCCGTCTCTGCAATAAAAATGGCAAAACTATAAAAGATTTTGTAACGCAAATACCAGGTGAAAAATCACATGAGGATTCTCTGCATAACGCTCAGGAATACAGTGCTGAGCAGCTATTTTTAATACTCTGCTTGCAGCCTGCCATTACAGATGTAGCAACAACAGTACAGAAGTGCACATAATGTTCACGGTTAAAATCTAACGGTCTGCATTTTCTGTTTGTGTTCGTCTATATAATTTGGTTTGTCTGCATTGCTTTATCCATCATGCCATCACTGTTTTGGTAGAAAACAATCAAATTTGAGACTTGGAAAAAAAAAACAACAACATTATATTCCACAAGCTGCAGGTGTTGGACTCATCTAGCTTGGCTGACAACAAAAGCACGCTTCTGTGAACAGCCCTCACACCTGGCTGACTCCTCTGAATAGATGGCCACACTTGGCTTCATCGAACGAGCTTTTAATTCCCACAGACGTTTGTATCATTAATTCAGGAATACACCAAAAAAATCAATTTCAATCATCTTTTTTTCTCTTTACGCCAGCAGAATCTATAAATGAAAAAAACTCTGCCTTGTAGTCTACGTGTTTCTCACTCGAACCATTGGGGGGTGGGCTGTTGTTATGTTTTCATAATAACCATATGTCTGTGCCATTATTCATTATCATCCATAAGTGTGTGTGTGTGTGAGAGATGCTGGTCCCAGCGTGAGGGCTTCTCATCTCTGACTTTCCAGAAACACTCCTTCAATTGAAGACCCTGCTTTTCAATAACTCATAATTACAAGAGGAAAAATATGTAGCCTATAAATAAACCCTCTTCATTTTCAAGGAGTCATAACCAGTTTTCAATTATATCATGAAGTACCACCACATCTAGACTGCATGTCACACTTGGATAATTAGAATGAAATGGCAAACAGGAATCCATAAAGAGTCTGCGACAGTCCTTGAATTCTATTCATAAAACGGGCCAAAAAATGTGCTGGGATCAAATGGTGTGTGCAGTTATGGGCCACTGTTCAGCTTTTTATTACTGAGACAGAGAGACAACACAAATGTATAATTAAACAAAGAGTTCAAGGCCAAGTGTCATCCTGAAATAAAAGCCTTTCTTCATTAAAAAAAGAACATGTGACAGCAAATCCCAAGGAGCCTTTAAACGTCACAACTTTAAAGCATAATGATGAAACTTTTATTCAACAGTGGTAATAGCATGGTATGCTTCGACAAAATGTCCTTGCAACACATGCAGATATGTCAACAATATCTATGTGTATATCTGTGATTTACCTTTTACCATCACTTAAATAGCTGGGAACTCCCTTTATAGCCTGTCTCACTCTAAAATTCGCAGGTATATGGGATTTCCTTAACCGAGGTAAACCTGCTGAAAGGCAATAAACACCTTTCCATTTACAGTGATTGTCCGGAGTGGGAGTCGAAGCTCAGTGAAAATTTCATGGTCCCTCTTTCAGTTGGTTCTAAGTTGTATAAAAGTAAGATTCACCAAAACAAAATGCTTATGGCAACGCTAACAGCTGAAAGATTCATGTGCATCATCGCATTCCACCCAGTTTTTGTTCCCATCATTGATAATCAGAGCCAAATATGTGGAAAACCACTATTGCAAAGTTATTGAATGCAGCTGATTAAACACATTTCTATCAGTGTGTGTGCAAAAGGAGTTTGGTTCCACCAACACCTGAAACCATTATGCATTTTAGGTTTGAAGCTATCAAGTTGTGTTAACAAGTCAAAACAAATCGTTTTTCTTTTTCAATACAACACTGCTGAGGTTTATGCTTCTGCACTGCTTATTTGTTTCTAATTTGCATTTTCTAAATAAACAGCTTTTTTTACTTTTAATTACATGTAATTTCCCCCCTGCATGGTTTCTTAACAATGTCTAACAGTGCTGGTATCACTGACACATGGCGTTGACAGCACATTCAACAAACAGGTTTGTAAACGAGTTGATACAGATCCATTTTCACACACAAACACAAACACAAACATGTCCAATTTTAGCAACCACAAGGCAGGACATGTCTTCAGCCTAAGAAGAGCGAGACTGAATTTAAAACTACTTTTTGTGTGTATGAAGAGCCATCGTTCTTAGTTTGAAGTAATTAGGGGAAAGGAGGGAGAATGACTGGGAGGAACGGCAAAGATGGATGAGGGAAGCAAAAATGGATCACTTCATCTTTAAGGCGGTAAATTAACTCATGCTTATTCTCACATTAACATGTAGTACATTTAATTAGAGGTTGATCAACATGGGCTTTTCCATTTTTTAGAAATTAGGGCAGCTGATGGCCAATAAGTGATTCTGACTATTATTATTATTTTTGGCCCATATATTTAGCCATTTCCCCCTCCATCTGATGAATTATACAATTTTAATGGTAACAAATAATACAAAAACATTACTTAACGTCAATGGTCTGTCGCTAAAAGCTACATTTTCTGTCTGCACTGCAGTGCTATTACATACAAATACTGAATATTAAAAACATGCAAGTTTTGGCAACATTGTCACATTTCTGAGAACAAAGATGCGTAATTCCTAATAATTAGATGATTTTTAAATAATCCAATTTATCAGTGCACCTCTTTATTTAAAGACAAATTGCAGTTCATACTCAACAGTAAATATTACAGAGATTTAAGATTTTATTCACATACTTTTCAGGTATCATTTAACATTTTTACATCCACCAGGGTCATTCTCTTGTGAGATAGGTCTACTTGTACTCAAATGTATTCATATTAGCACTGACACTGTAGATTTTACTCAGCATTCTTGTGATGCGAGCACCTGCTGTATATTCAGCACTTTCTGTTTGTCCCACATTATAACAAAAAATAAGGTGGGCTAACTAGGATGTCTCTCATGGGTCTAGTTTCAGTGATGACAAACAACCAGAACAGAGAAAAAGCAGGTCTATAAGTTCAGTGTACATTGCATCAAGTATTACACATTAGCCTCTCAGCATAATGCAGATCAGTAGATCTGAGTGAGACACCACAAAGAAACTTTAAAACAGAGTTAGACAATCAAGAACAATAGATTTTTCGTGCATCTGTCTGTGCTGATCTGATGAGGAGCTCAGAACAGAGAGCTGTGATCACAAATTGTGAATATTTTAATGTGGTTATTTATTAAAGGTGCATTATGTAATAAATCTAAAGCAACTGGCCGTAAAATCCTCCTAATATGTCACAGAGACTCAGGAATAATATTCATATAACAAACTGAACTCACCAACAACAACAGTACAGCCAAAATATTTGCATTGAAAAAAACATTTTGCAGTCTGCAAATCATGTTTATGTTTTGAAATCAAGTTTTGGCATGTGGCGCCACCTACCGCCGTCTACCAATCATTGCAGTCAGTAGCGTCTCAGCTGCCGAGCAACCACGGGTTGCCAGTTACGTCAGAAAACAAACTAAAAGACCTCAGTATTTTGAATTTGAATGTAATAACCATTTTTTGGCCACATTCTTACATATGGCACCTTTAAACCTTCTACTTACTGCAGCTGTTACTAGCTATAGAGCACTAATATAGGGGGTTCAGTCACTGCAGAAGTATCAATCTGTTGAGATTAATGACAAAATAAGTCAAATCAAACACATTCTGATGTCTTAGCACAAAGGAATTCAAATTTGACGTTGATTTGTAAAGGTGTGACACAAAGCTGTGTTCAGCAACCGTTCCACACTGCGCAAATCATGTTTTTGTCTCTGGGGTGTGAGTTTCTAAGCATCCCTTTATGTTAAAATTGAATGAGCTCTACGGAAAACTGTGCGAAACGATGACAATAAAAGTGTCTTCGTATTTGCCAAATAATTGCAGACTCGATCCATACTGATCTGACCCTCACAGCGCTCTGCAGAAAACCCCCACTAGGCCTCATGGTGAGAGCTGTCAGTGATGACAGACAGTTTCTCTCATGGACTCATTTTAATGGATGGCACTGAGAAACACACAATGAAAAAAGAAAAAAAAAAGAGAGAGCAGCCTTTTATCTTTTTCTTTTGATCTTCCTTTCCACAGAGATGGGACAACTGTGGGCAGCCTAGCCATTTTGAAAAAACTGAAAGGGAATGCACACATTTGAGGCAATGTGCAGTGCTGTCTGGCATCAGTGAAAAAAAATGAAACTTTTGAATAATATTTCAGTCTTGCAGCAGTTTTTTCCATAAAGCAAATGTCATTTTTGTCACTGGGCAGAGGAAACCCAGCTGAGGAGAGGAAACCAAAGTGACCTTTGGAGGACGAAAGAGGTTCAGTCACCAAGAGATAGAAATTGTTCACGGTCAATATCCATTTATTCATGGACTTTATCAACAACATCTACCATTCCAGGAAAAAGATCCCAAAGAATTACTAACTAATTACATAGTACAGTGAAATCTTTAACACTTAGAATTGATGAGACCCTGTAGTGTTTGCTCATTGTGTGAATTGTTGGGTTTCTCTGCTCTCCATGATGTTGTCTATTTATCTCTATTGAGATAACATGTTATATGTTATAATTTGGCGGCATTACAAATAAAATTGAATTGAAACAGCTGATTCTGAAGAAACTATTTATATCGCTGATTGTGTTCTAGCGCATTTTAGTAATGAAAAGTAAATACAACCATGTTTGACCATTTACTTTTTAAATTTGGAGGAATCCTCTATGTGCCATTGTTGAGCCTCCACCACTTTGTTTTTTTTTCTCTAGTTAGGTAAGCGTCCACATGGGCGGCTGTCTTTTGCTTGATAGAATTTACTATATGCGGGCTACTGCAATTTCCTTATTGCGCCGTAAAAAGTAGACATTTGTGCCTTAAACGTTACCATTTACATAATTCTGCTTTATAATGAGTCAGGTGACCTTTTCCAAGCAAGTCATCACAAATGTTGATTAGCTCTCTCGTTACAACTGTTAACATTTACTTAGACAGTAGGAAGACATAGTGAGAGTTTTATGTTGTCATATAAGAATTAGTTCGAGCTGGATTTCTGGATAAGAAGAGGCAGCTCTTGTGTGTGTGTGCGCGCAAAGGATCATTTTATGGATGGTTCAGTGATTATTTAATTAACATCTAAAGATCTCATAGGAAGCTAATGTCATTGTACATGTGTATTTACCTTGGTCAGATTATGTAATAAACATAGCATTTCACGCTACACTGCATCTTATCTGCTTCGCTTTAAATAAATTATGCTGATTTGTTAGTTATTTATATTAAAACAACTCATTTGTATGCAAATAAAGCGGAAGGATGAACTGCTTTTCTTGATTTTTTTTAGCAGCGACCGAGCAAAGACTGCCTCAAACAGAATAAAGGGCATCATGAGCAAAGCACAAACATTTAAATGTATTCTGCTTACACAATATAAAATAAAATGTCCCGTTGTTCCTCTTGTGAAAGAAAATAACAAGGAAAAATCACTTTCCCAGCACAACAGGAAAATCACCACATTAGGTGCTGCAGACACAAAGGCTTGTAGTTAGCCATTGTTTAATTTGCGGCGCTCTCACTGTCAGTGGTGCTGCAATAATCAAATGCCCGCATAACAAAGAATGGAGACATATTTAATTATATTATTCAACATGAATGGATCATCAGTCACATGAAAATCAAGCCAATTAATTTTCCTTCCCAAATGCAGATATTGTTCTACATGAATAACAATAATGTGTAGACTGAATATTTAGACTGCGAGTGTCATTGGAGATAAGAGTTTGAGCCGACACCTTTCCTTTGTCGGCATGAGGCTATATTAAGGCTATTTAATTTGCACTTAGTGTAATGAGTGCCATACACATTTAAATGGACCCTGCAGCAATTGTACTGGCGGAAAAAAAAGTCATGGGCAATAAAAGCTGTTACTGTCTTTAAAATCTTTATGATATGGAATGTTATTGCACCGTTAAAAATGCCCGTAGAGCGGCACAAAGCATTTACAGCACCACTTGACATTTTCGGCATTAGGTTAACACTTGGGGGGGTTTACCCAAGTCAAGTAAGTACATATTATACAAGGACAAAGTCTGGATTACAGTGATCAATTCTTCTTTGTCCATTTCCTGAAAAGGAACAGGTATATATGGGGCTGATTTCCTGTCAGTGGGAACAGAGTAGACATACTTTATCGATTATGTCGATAGACATTGATCGATAAGCTGGTCAAACTGCTAGCCCCAGCAGAGCATGCATGGACATGGAGTCTAACTAGTGTGCAAGGTAACATATGACAAGTGGAAGATGTGACACTTCACAAGCACGGGGGACAAATGTCTGTCACCCATTCAAACCCCTGTAGCACTCTGTATGACAGAAATATGACACGTTTGGAGATGTGGGCACATTTCAATGATATTGCTGAAACTGCCAAGTACAGTTGCATTTTTAGTTACATCTAGTGGTACGGTTCTTCTGTATTATTTGACTTTGCAACCTTGTTTCCCTGAAAAAAACACTATTTAGTTTTCTGCAAAACATGAAAAAGTTCCATTCGTACATCGTGTGCTTACATACATGTAAGAATGTTGCATTTCAGCAAATTGTTTAATAGTATGTGATATCACCAATTCAAAAGCTGTGTGTGTAAGAATGATTGATGCTCAGAAAGAAAAAATCATTATTTTTCTTGGCTCTAAAAACCCAACTGCATTCATTACCAAAAACATGTCTTCACCATCATTTCCAAATTTCTGCCAAAAGCTCAAACACTTATTCAAAATAACATTATCACACTTTTGCCATAAACAACTCTCCGTCCTGGCGACGATAAGGTCAATCTTGATGTAGGATTTCTCAGAGCAAGTGCAAAGACTCATCAATTAATTAGATGATATTTATAGCACCAGTGCTTATGTCCAATGCTTTTATCGTCTACAACTTACACCTTTCAAAATTTCACAAATTAAATAAGCCTAATGTTACAGATAAGTGCTTCTTGATATTTGATTTTGAGCTCCTTTTAGCATTATACAGATTTAATTTGGAGATTACAGCATGTTCATCTGAAAAGCAAATGTTGATATATAGTATGACACTGTGCTGGGACAAAGTGCCTGACGGGAAGCCAATGTTTACTGGGCAGCAAATCAGCAAACAATCTTGCGTGTCTTTCTTTTCATTTATTTATTTGTATGAATCATGTATTGATTTCAAGTGCTAATGAAAAGCAAGCAAGAATGAATGGGTCCTTAGGGACATTCTGAAGGTTTCTTCTTCCTTTGGCAGTAACTGACTTTGATCAGGGAACATCATGACGCACAGATTCCACTGAACTCTTTACTATTGCTGTGTTCAAAATCACTAACTAAAACTGCAAGAGAGGGCAGAAGCCCCAATCTTACTCACTGTCACCATCTTGACTGAGCTTTGCCCGCTTCAGCCTCAGTGATAATTTGCAGTTGTCAGCAATATTCAGCGGCATCATCTTCCAATACTCACACAGAGCAGGAAGTAAAAACACTCCAACAGTGTCAAGATTTAGAGAGCACCTAGCAGACAGTGCTGGACTCATTGACATTGTCTTTATTGTCTTTCAATTCTCCGACACTTTGACAAAACGGGACACAGCATGACAAGCTCGGTGAACCTGAGTGCGCTGTGTGCAATCCACTGATGTCGCGTTGCATCACACGGGTGCGCTGACACAACAACAACAGTCCTTTCTCCCTGGCGTTCAAGCATTTAACATTCGCCCCATTTCTTTCACACGATTCCCCGCCATTTGTATGAGATGTTTACATGTGAAGAGGGGAAAAAAGGTATAATTCTGTTACACACACATACACTGCATGCAATAATCTGTCTGCTGGATCAGAAAAAGACTTCTTGAATGGCTTGCCTCTCTAGAACAGCGACAGTCGGCTACTGAGGATTACATCAACTAGCTGCGAGCTTGTCTCTCTGCTACCTTTCCTCGACGAGCATCTCACTTTTATGAGTCTGGATTCCTGAAGATAACTCAGCCTTTGATTCAGACAACGGTTGCGTTGTCTACATGCACCAGGGCTGTCAGTTTCCAAAAATCAAGTTCCGACTCAAACACAATGACACTATTGTGTCATGATATGTTGAGCACTTGTTCAACTGTCTTACTGCCCATCTGTGATGCCTCCTCCTCCACCTCTGGTGGAACTAACAGCAAAGCCAGCAGGTGAGTGCATAGATTTGCGCATCACTTGTGGTGTAGAAGCTCAAATATTATATCCAAGCACTGCTTTTCAGATGCTTTGGTGTGGTGACTTGACATAGTCACTACACTATCTGTTAAATCATGCAACATTTTTTTTTGAAGGCCCCAGTTTGAACATCTTAAATCAAATGGATATCAGAATATCAGATAAAAAGTGATGGCTTTAATAGTCAATGGGTAAACACAATTTATATTGGTGTTCATAGAGGCGAAGTCTAATTTGGAGAGTTGCTCAGATAAACTGATGTTACTCTATTTGTAGCTTCTTCACTGCCAACTGCTCAGGGTGATAAACAGGTAGGTCATTAGTCTACTCCTGAGAGAAGTACTGTGGTTCAGCACCATGGTCAGCACTTTTATCTATGCCAAATAATGAGTTGCAGAGTGGAAGGACTTATTTCAGGGACACAGAAGTAAGTGACCACCTCATTTTCTGCATACAGACAGTGTGAGGTGACACCTCCAGCGGTTCAGTGAATACATATTGAATACAGACTTGAATGAATCATAACTGCAAAAGATTAACAAACGTCTTTCATATACATGCCTGTACCTTAACGTTATACCAGGACATTAACAGAAACAACCATGAAAGTGAAGGTGTTTTTCAGAAAGTCATGGAGCTCAGAGCTAATTCTGTTGTGTGCGCAGTTCTGGAAGAAGTACATGTTGTACAAAGCAAGTTTAATTTTAGATATTTGTTCCCAGCTGCACTTTCACAACATTTTGAATTTGCTACAGCGTTGATTCTCAAAGCTGACTGGCTTGTTCTCCATAGGACTGGAAGCTTAAACTGCGTCTAGACTTTTACCTCTGAGTTTGAATGGTAATGAGTGGTAATTGAAATTCCAGTTAAATTATAGTCTGTGTGGGTATTGCAGCTTCATTCAAAGCCAAGCAGACACCATATAGGCAATGCTATTTGCCTCTGGATGGTGGTCCTGTGATAGGCGGCTGAGCTGTCCAGCGTGAACCACGCCTCTCACCCACTGTCAGCTGGGATCGGCTTCATCTGCATCTCATCCTACTCTGTTGTCCACATAGCATGTGTATCCGCTGTGTGTCTGCATGTTTTGCAAAAAAATAAAAATGCTTCTGTACTAAACTTAACAGCAGGACTGAAGCCACTTTGTGAAACGTCTGAAACATTCCCAAAAGGAGCTGCACTGCACCATCTGCAATCATTTGTGCGTGAATGAAAAACAAGATGTTGTGCGATGTAGACGTGCTGCCTAGGACTAACTATAGAGCTGCTTTCAGTCACGCTGAGGTGTTTAGACATTCTCCGGAATAGCAAGTGAAGGTCCTGCATCCTGCTTTCTAAAGCCAGGCTCCACCTCCATGAGTGCAGCAGAAGATTGTCTACATGGGTCAAACTCCAGAGAATACAAATCCTGAGTTTATGCATGACAATGGCTTTGGCGTGTTGAGGTTGCACAAACTTTATTTATTCTCTGCATTTTCTCACAGTCATGCTGTGCTCGGAAACTCCGTCCTATTCTCTATTCTCATCATCTATTCCTTGACCTCGTTGGGAAACATCATGAGGTCAAGGAAAGATGGTAATGTGATTTCACTTTTACAGCCTTCCAAAGCAAATGTGACCATTGGAATGCTTTATTCGGAAGCATCCTTGGCCTATGTGTGACACGATGTGTCAGAGAGAGCCGAAATGTATACAATGCTTAACAAAACCAAGATAAATTTAACTCTGACAACTTTGCTGGGAGATACAATTTCAGTATAATAGCCTGTACAGTTATGAGTCAGTCTTTTGACTGAGCAGGGCAGGATAAGGTGTCTCAAGCTTCAAGGCTCAAACAGAGGGTTACATAGGTGTAGGTCAGATACCTGAGGGCTACAATATGAGCTCCATAATTAACCTAGACTTGTTATATTTATCCTCAATTAAAAGTAGCATGAACTGAACTGAATACTCAAATGTTATGATACTCAGGCAAGTTGTGAAATGCTAATAAGCAGGTGTTGAGGTGTTGTTCTCTGATTTCTAAGCAGATATATTTATTCATGATGGGCATCGGATGATAATGACATCCCCAGACACCGTAAAACACACATAATATTACAAATATAGCTGTGCCAGGTTTGTTTTTACTGTACCCTTTTATTTAATACAACATAATTATCTGAATTACATATTTCTGAATAATAACAGCAGGCATTTTGCTTTGAAAATTGTATTGTTCTGCTTAAAAAAACAAACAAACTGCAGCCTAGTGTTATTTCCATTTCCATTGTTCCTCTGTTTATGTTGAGAGGTTTTCATTAATCAAATGAAAAAGCAGTTCCTTCACCATGGATGGAAACGTCTGACATATTAAGGACCGTGTACCTGGACTCTCTTGTGCTAATAACAAAAATGCCTCTGAGATCCAGCCGCAAACTCACATCGTCACACACATTGATTAACTGAACCACACTTCACAATTCTGTCTGTGATTTGCTGAAAGCCTTCCTGCATAATAATGTCACCTGGAACAGCGTTTCACTAATTGATGATACTTGATGCCAGGAGAAACCATCTTTTTTTTTTTTTTTTTTAATAAACATTCCAACCTAATTAACCTTTATCACATTATACTGTGTCTATTTATCTTTGTTGTTTTGCCTGCCATAATATTTAGCTTGTTAATACAGTTATGTTATGTCCCTTAATGCACCTCATTGCCTTAATATATGCGAGGCTTCTTGTCAATTTCCTGCTGAAATTACACTATAATGATTTGAAAGTGTTAAGGTCAGAGCAGAGATGGGGGAGAGGGTGCTATTGGCCTTCAAATAAAAGATAAAGAGGTAGGAACAAAAAGAGGTTAATAACTTATAAGGGGAATAACGATTTTGTGAGTTGGTGGAAACTTAAGGTTAATAGCAAAGTAAGACACTTCATCATGTTAATATTGCAACAAAGACGTATGGGTTGTTTAGGACTTCATTTATATTCAGCAGCAAATGCGCCACCGGAGGTATAAGATGAATCGTCTGAGGCTGGGCAGGTTGCATTGAATTGTCGAATTGTTGTTGCAGGAAAAATGTGCCAGACGCATAATTAAGACATGGATTCTTGCAGTTGGGAGAGCCAGGCTTCACCAGAATTCTCCTTTCAACCTTCATCACGATGCAGGTTGCGCCAACCATCTGGATTCTGTTGTTGCACATTGGCGGAACATTCCAAGTTGTACCACCTCTATGAGGTTAACATCAAGACCTACATTTTAAATCCCTGTTGTAAGAAGCCCAGTTCCAATATGGCACCAGTTTGTATCCCATCGGCAAGTTTCTTCCAACATAGGACTTTTTACAAAGGCGGTGTTCACTGTAGAAAAGTAAAAGTTCTTTTGGGTGAGATTTTATTTATTGTGTTATATTGTGTAATTCATTTTAATTTAGCGTTACATACGGTGTTAACGCACAGCAGGCTTTTGTGCAGTTTAAAGTTAATGCCTGTGCCTTTTTGGTCGAGGATAAATGCGTCCTTTTCCCGCCCGCCCCTGAAGTCTCATAGTATTGATGTGCAGATCCCTCTTTGAGATTAAAGACTCAAATACTGTTTTGTTTTCAACAAAGACGAAACAGGAGCAGGATAATAGAAGGAATAGCGTAAACTGAACTCTCCACTGAAGCTTTAAGGTGGCAGGCACGATCAACCACAGGTGTGACAAACAAGACACAGGTGAAACACATTAGGGCGTGGCAGGCAATCAGGAGGACAGGAAGGAAGGAAGGAAGGAAACACTTCAAAATAAAACAGGAAAGAAGTAACGGAAACGAAAAACCTAGGATAAAGAAAACAACGAAAACAAAAGTCCAAACAGAATAATTGTTCAACAAGGTGTTAATATATAACGTTGCCAATTTTAAGTGTGTGCTTTCCTCTAGGTAAATATTCAGACACCATTTTAACTACCACTGCTGTGTAAAAAGCACCAAATTAGCACTGGCATTAGACAAAACCCAGTGATAACTAATTCCATGTCGATATATATCAGAGTAAGGTTTCTGCATGTTTGCCACCTCCATTTGTGAAGGTGGTATTGTATTCATTCACATTGTGTGGTCGTGGTAAAATGGCCCCACAGTAGGAACCACTTGTCTTTATTTCATTACCATGACATCACACGTGCAAGCTGCAGTCAAAATGAATCTCAAATGTAAAATGATTACGACCATGTAATAACTACTAAGACATATAATAAGGCAATGAGGTAATAATGCGAGAGAGAGAGAGAGAAAACCTCATGTAAGATAATATGCAATTACTGGTTACTGTGTGATCTCAATGCACAGAAGTCTGGAGTTTAATCACATCATTTCCGTTTGACTGAGCAGGTGTTAATGGCTGTCCATTGAGATTACATTAGAGCACGTGTGCGGCATTGCGGCTGTAACACTTTGGCTGTCAGTGTTGTAAGCGTTAGAAGGGGAGAGTGCGAACTATGAGAGAGGCCACTTCCTCAAAACACACGGCTGTGTAACTGCATCTGACAATGAAGGATGAAAACAACGACTCAAAGACACATGTACTCTCTGTTTTTGCTACAAAAAAAAAATAAAAAATTTACAAGCATGGTTTCATGCAGTGAAGACACTTCCCAAGTGAGATTGGCACACAAGCAGTAGTAAATGGATGGGTTTACTGTATATACAACTTTCTAGGACATAAAGGGATCCCTTGAAACTGAAACTACATGTTGTTTAAATCCAGGTGTCCATATACTGTGATAACTTTTGTGTCTTTTTATTTTTTATAAATGTAAAAAATATGCTTGTTTTTTTTTTTAGTATTGTTAGCTGAGTATAATTTTTTTCACCTATACTCATGGTTCATGTACCACCAGTGGTATGTGAGCTTCCTCTGGTGGTACTTGGAGAAAAATTGTTCTCCTGAATATACCAGGGTATGTGATCATTGGTGGAGCCGAGGAATTTTGAATGGAGAGCATAGAAAATGAAATAATTTACACGACAATAATAATAATAAATTAAATAATAATAACAATTAGAGTGACCTTATTTCTCGCTCCATCTTAATCTAATTTCACTATACCTTAGCCTATACGTTGTTAATTGAGTTACTTTTTCTCAGGTGATACTTGGTATAACAAGTCTGAGAACCACTGAACTACTACATGCTGACTTTGAATCAGTAAATATTTGTCAATTTCTTTAATTTATATTCATGTAATACATTTCCAAATGTACAAACATACAGCACATTAGCCTTAGCAAATGTATTTCCACCAGTACAACCTCCCTTCTGGTATAATATTTAATGCAAGTTTGAGTATCAGCTCCTGCAGTCATGAGCTAAATATTTATATCATGCTTACATGGTGCTTGCTAGAAGTATGTTTAATAATAGATAGCACAAGCTTTAGCAGTGAAGCCACATACCCACATCTCTGAATGTACTGATCAGGCAACACAATATGCACGACACATAACTATTTAAATATAAACTAATGAGTGTGTCGGACCATAGCAACTGAATACCGTTGGTAGTGCAACATGACTTCATGAAAGAAGTCATTTGCAAACAAAAACACAGCAGATATACTTTTGGGGGGAGAATAATGCAGTAACAACATAATATATAACAATAGTGATATAATGTTAATGCATTGTAAGATGTGTAACATATTTTTTTGACAATAAAGATGCTTAAAACCACATTATAATTGTTAATCATCTGACCTTTATCATAATAATTATCAATATCAACTGATGTGAAAATGATAACCTTTTAGGCCATATCATAAACCACATTTTATACAATGTTTTCAAATTTTTGCTGATAGAATCCATTTTATTTACTAGATTTTATACAGACACCAGACTTCTTAAAAAATACATGTTTACTATAAACAGCGATTCAAGTTTTGAATCGCTGTTTTTTAAAAGAGCCTATAAAGGCTTTATAGTTCCTGTGGTGGAATGTTTTCTTCAAGGGAGATAATAAAACCTAGTATTTTCACCTAACTGCTCAATAACTTGGGCTCCCTGGAAAAAAAAAAAAAGAAGTCTGGCATTTTGCTTTTCTCAACAGCATAGGGAATGCCTCATGTGTACTGTCCATACAAGAGCTGTTTGAATATTACATTTGTTATAACAACCTTTTTTAACCCGTGTTTATTTCAGTGCTCACAGTTGAATGTTTTGGTGCAAACCAGCTTTATGTATTAAGGTGACTCTTGTTCAAGTAACAGATTAACGTTGTGATATTTGCAGTTTCCAATTCCAATTCCTATCTTAACCTTCAATCTTAACCCTCAAGCTCAACCCTTAATCTTAACTGACCCTCAAAACCAAGTGTTGAGGGTTATTTTGTCACTTAGAAATGGGACACCCCTTAAATGCAGATACGTCTTCAGACTGTGGGGGGCAGAATAACGCGGAAGCTGCGTCCAGTCTGTCAACTCCAAAAAAGAAGAAGAAGAACACATTTACGTCACAATTGTTTATTACGATCCGTTTGTCAGTCAAGTTATTAGGTTGTCAGTTAGTTATAAGATGATACTCATACAAATACCACAACCACGGACATATTCAGCTGACAGTTACCACACACCACGGCTTATTGAAAAGTAAATCATAGCAAACGATCGCTTGTCCGCACCGGCCGGCTATTGACAAAAGATCGTAAAATAAAAATAAATGTTACGCAACAATGACGTCAGTAATCCATAATATGGGCCTAAATTAATATAATACAATGGTTTTCATCATTTTTATATCTCTATTAACAAATACTTAATTTGTAGCGTACTCTTTTCGCTGCTTTGGGCGCCATCTTTGTTATGGCAAAACACGCAATGCATTCTGGGTAGCCCTTGCTCCCAAGGGGTGGTCTCGGAAAATCTCAATATTGAGGGCGATACAGCCCTTAAACTTGGCCCTCAACTTAATTTTTCTGAGAATCGGGACAACACTTGCACAAGAGGGAGCGCGCATTTTTGAGACTGAGGGTTAAGATTGTGGGTTAAGCAAGGAATTGGAAATCACCCTTTGACACTATTCAGACTTTTATTTTTGAAATATTTACAGGAAAGGAAATGTACTAGTGAGGTTATATGTGACAGCTTTCCGTGATCCTCAAATTTAACAACATATTTTATCTCTGGTATTTTAAACCTCAATTTCCCAAGTTTGTGTGTCAGATAATTTAAGTTTATTGTGCAGTTTTATAATTGATATAGTTTTTGAATAAGAATTATTAATTTTTTTTTCACAATTTATTTTCCTAAAATGTAAATGCATGTTGCATAATAAAAATAGGTTTAATGATGACTTTGATTACTTCATTTATGTTGCTCACCCCTGGTATTAGCCATTCATTTCCTATGGTGTGACTATTGCTTCAATGGAGACGACTGCAAGGTCTTTAAGACTGATGAAGGTTTAGAACACATGTTTTTCAGGTTTTTCACAAGCAATATTTAGTGAGAGTTAGATATTCTCCACGCAGCAAACTACAGGCCAAGAAGAACTGTCATTCAGGGGTGGTTTAACACTGACAATATTTTCTTACCTAAACCAAACAACAGGCTACTCACTGTACCTCAGTGTAATAAGGAAATGATCATCCAGAAAAAGCACAAGCAGTGACAACGCGGTTATACTGGTATGTACTATGTGCGTAGACATGAGTATAATTGCCGATTTCCAGCGGCTCTACTCTCCTCGCCTCACCTCGGCACGACACGGTTTGGTTGCAAGCTCGCCACTTGCCGGACAGCACCGCTGATTACGTGCCGTCTACTAATCAGCGGTGCTGTCCCTAAACACACCAGACTCCTCTGTTAAATATTGAGATTTTAGACATTTCCCTGGTAGTTCTTGGCGATTAACCCACGTTTTTAGGATTCTTAACTAGTTGTAAATGATCTACATTTCTGCATTGTTTGGCTTGTTCCTTGTGTAGGAAGTCTCTTCCTGTGACGGCACTCTGGCCATTCAGTAGCCGGCAATCTGGCGACGTCACACATAGTACCGACTCAACGCGCTTGGAACCTCGCCAGAGTAGGTACTAAAAATAATACCTGGTAACAGGTACTATGCTAGCGGAAAGGCATCTTAACCGTGCCGAGACGAGCCGAGTATAGAGCCGGTGGAAACACACCATAAGTAACAATTTTGGATCATAATGTGAACTCATGCTTATCTGTGGTTTGCAGAGACATTCAGTGGCAACATGCAAAGACCACGTGGCTGAAGAGCCTGGGGAAAAATGCAGTGATGACTCAGCCTGCTGTACATTTTCCCACACATTTTTTTTTTTTTTTTTTACTTTGAAGATGAACCTAGTATGTAGTTCCAGTGGTGGATATGGTCCTGTATCCATCAGATATGACCGCTCACACCTCCTCAGGCAAACCACTGGTATATCAGACAAAAACATGTGTAACTGACAAGCCCTTGCCTACGCTTTGTGATTTCGCTCCTTTTTATCCAGCCAAAGCATCTCACTTGTGCCTCTTATTCAGTTAATATTTGGCTGGCTCCGTGCCCAGCTATGCGTCACTCCTGACAACTGAACTTTCCGGGCCGAGCCTCTGAACCTCTCAAGCATGAAATGGAGCAAAAGGTGAGCTACACTGGGCCCAGATGGTGTGCATGTGTGTGTGTGTGTTATTCTTGTGTACGCCATGATGTGCTCTCATCTCCAACAGGAGAATCAACACTCTGAAATAGAAAAGCCCCGAGGATGAGAGATGGATAAAGATGGGTAATTTGTGATATTTATTCTGCTAATGTTTTAACAGTGAATGAACTGGAAGGATTAATGGCAAAAGGGAACACCAGACTGAACCTGCCTGTACACAGTATTTATTCTGTTGTACACATTATAAATGCCCTACATATGGGAAAAAAATCAATAGGCTACGTTTGTCATATTAAAGCAAATCAATAAAACTTTTTTGATCTATAACAATGTCAAGACCTAATATTCTTACAAGACTAAACGGCATATTCACTGTCTGTAAATAGATAGATAAACATGTTAAAAGCCATGTAATATTAAATTTAATTATGTACATAAAACCCTTGAGATGAATCATATAATTGTCAAGGTGGTCAACAGGACAACAACAACAACAAAAAACAGCAAAAAAAACTACATTTCCAAGAGCTTTATCCTCTACAAGGTTCACGGAGGTAATTGACATCTACAGGTGCAGATGTCAATTACAGCTAACTGGGATAGGAATTTTAGACCGTCTTACTGTGAGGCGATCCATTGCACCACACAGACACAAGTTACCAAAACATGAGTATGTGTAATCACTTTAAACTAAGAAACGTTTGGTTTTCATAGCCTTGCAATATGTACTTTGCTTAAAGGAGAATGCCTTTTTACACCAACATGTTTATGGCAGTCTGAATGGATGTGCGCTATGGAAGGGAAGCTTACAATGCTCCACCGACATAAACCCAATCGAGAAACTAACAAAGAGAGAGGACACTGCAGAGCTAAGTGCTTTTGCACATTTTTCCAGAATATTTACAATATACTGCATCATAGTGTATTGACAATCTAAAATGAAAAGACGCCGATTCTCCGGCTTCCCGCGAGAGCTCAAGTGAATCTACTGTAATAACCACATGCCATTGGCATTAATGAGCAACTTTCAGAAACAGTTGGAATTTTTTCAGATAGCACAAACTGTTGTGTAAGTACTGCAATACAACGTGCACTTGCACAAATGTGTCGTTGGTGATACGCTCGGAGTTAACAATACAATAAGCTCAAAGAAGGCAATAGTGACATCATGCAGGTTGCATAACAATGCAGTGAAGTAAGTGAGCACCCAGTAATATCATTTTTGACAGAGAAGACAGTGGCTTTGAAAGAGAAGTGAAGGAAGCCACCCTCAGGTGAATTAAACATTCTAATGACCATCGTTAGCTCACCAACGACTGCAATTGACACTCATTAGCAGTTCTATCACACCTTGGATCAGCACAATGGTTGTTGTTAGGACACACTGGATTTAGACTGAACACTGCACACATTTCACAGAGTTTTTTCCCAGGGTTTCACCACAAACAGAATTGAATAAGCCTCTTGGCTGAGAGGCAAAACATATATATATATATATATATATATATATAAAGCAAGTTGCGTCTGTGTGTCTGTCTGTCTGTCCGTCTGTGACGGGCATATCTCGCTGACCGTTAGTCAGATCGCCCTAAGACTTTGGATATGTGTTGAGCCTGGCCCGATGGTGTGCATCCTTGATTTTCACATTTTTTGGAGGCATTACCATAACTGTAAATCTTCTTCAGCTCCCACTATAGGAACATACTTCCTACGGGCACTGCATAGTCTTCAATAAATCTACAAATCCAGTCATGATTGTTTTCCGAAACTTCATATGGGAACAACCATTGCATATGCATACGCATCAACACAGCCCACACATAGCACAGAGCCAACTTGGCTGTCCACTTACATCTGGACAGAGGACAGAGGACACTCTTTATGATGTGAATGTTCACATTCTGGCCAGGGAAGACAAGATGGTTTAAAAGTAGAGTCAAAGAAACCGTCTACGGTAACTTGGAGAAACCATCATGTTTTGAAATTAAAGAAAAAAACATCAAGAAAACACACTCTGGCTAGCTGCAGAATTCTTGCTGGACAACACTGTTTGTCCTCGAGAATAGGTAGTTCCTTGAAATGAGACGCAGCAGTCAGGTTGTGAAAGTGCCTGAGGGAGACAAAGTTCACCCGCAACACACAGTTATCAGTATCCTGCAAAAAAAGAGAAAACACTAACCGAAGACTCCATTAGAGACAGGTTTAGAAAATGCTACAGGGCTTTGATGAAATGGGAGGACGATTATTGCAATTAAGTGTGTCTGCCGCTTTCCCCAGAGTCACATTTGGAATTAATTGAAGAATTACAAATAATGTTAAACCTTTGTATCCCACCCCCACACAGCCCCAGGTCAGACTCACAATTAGTTAGTAAAGGAGTGTAACACTGGATATATTTAAATCAAGGAGCACTCCCCTGTTTTTTAATTAAACAAAGTAAGACAAAGAGTCACTAATATACCATTTTGCATATATTTATTCTCTGAGGTAAACAATAAACTCCTAAAGTCACGGAAAGAGATTTTGATTCCGACAAAGTCCAGCCCGTGGCTCAGATTATCTGCTCACTATCAGCAGCACAAGTCCAGGTTTCTCCCGGAGCCTGTTCCTGCTGCACATAGTTTGCCAGGATCTGAAGCAGCATCGAGAAGATCTGGACTCTCTGAGGGTGATGCCAAACTGTATATTTATGTAAAGTTAAGAAAAAAAAAAAAAAAACCTAAGACAGTACGAATAAAACAGGCCATTCTGTTCTGTTCTGTTCCAAAGTAGCAGCTGTAAAGCTGAACAAAGACGGGAATAAATCAATTTCCAAATTTATTAGGATTTTATTTTATCATCAATTCCCAATTTTCTTTTTTAAAAATAATAAAGACAGGTAGCGTGATTTTAGCTTCTTAAACGTGAATGTTTTGGAGACTTGAGAATTGAGAAAATACATAGATAAATTAAAATTCCATCACCTGGAAGCATTAAACCCCAAAACAGATTTTAAATGACTCAGTTTTTCTTCGACTCTGCTCGACGTGCGAATATATTTGTGAAGTACAAAGCAAACAGTTGACACTTGTCTAATTATTCATGATACCTAACCCCAAAGAGATTCATCAGCAATGCAATTCTGCTCAGCTCAACCACATTTAACACATTTGCGGCTATAACTGCTCTAATTAACCGCATGTTTAAGTGGGTAATATTTGTCAGCTTCTTGTTAACTTGACTTCAGCTTGTGTTGCTTTTACCGTGTGGACAGGAAATTAGATTCTGGTGTAGAATACAATACATATGATCACTAAAAACTAATTAATTACACATTTTTTTCGTTTTACTGTACGTAGTTCTTGCTGGAGGCAAATCGACTGTGGTCTGTGTACTGTATAATACAAGGTCCACACTGGAGAAAAAAATTAACACAGAAGCCCAAATGCATCTCCCTGGACAACCAAAACACACACAAAAAGAAAAATTAAAACATCTAGGAGGGAATAGCACCAGCTCAGTTGCTTTCTTATCAGAGGCTGCCAGATGCCAGCCCACAACACCATCCCACACATGGCCTGGAGGTGCACTGCAACACTAAGCCACCGCATTGGGGACGGAGACCAAGGGAGAGAGTGGGATACAGTGAAGAGGAGGGAAGAGGGAACAAGAGACACACACCCTGAGAGCATTTGGGAAGAAGTGGATCACCGTACGGAGGAGGGTCAATTGGAGCAGAGGGAGGGCAGAAAAAGGTGATTTGCTAGCATCAAAGACCAATCTACCCCGACTTCACCCCACCATGCCTTAAAGGGTAAAGAGGAAAGAAAGGAGGAACAACTTTTTTTTTTTCACAGAATGTGATCTGTTATACTAAAAAAAAAGGATGTGGAGGGAAAACAAAAACATGGTTGATAATGGTCCCCACAGGAAATACAGAAGCAACAGTAAAGTTGATGCAAATCACTTGTGAGTAACAAACTCCATCCATCACCCTTGTTACAGCGCCAACGTGGAAGCACATGAGACCCAGCAAGCAAAGCCACTCATGCGCCCGTTGCATGCAAAAAGCCTTGAGGCTGTCGTTCACTGTGGGTGGAAGATTTTCTAAATTTTACATGGGGAATACAGAAGCCGCTTTTTCCCAGAGTAAGACGCACCGTCTGATCGAGCCATCTGCGATTGGATTTTGTATGCATACTTGACAGACACGCCAGCGTTCACACACTCACAGACACGTGATTGCAGGCAGCTGCTCACTGCTCCAGCTTCTTTTTTCTTGCTGCCACTGAGAGCCGATTACCAGCACCAGTTGTCCTCCAGACAAACAGCAGACAGCCAGCAGAACAATTTGATTGCAAAAGAAAGAATCAGATAGAGATGGGGATTCACAAAACACAAAAACAGAAATAAAAACAAAGGGGAAAACATGGGCGTTTGGAGGGGTCAATGTGGCAAAGTTATAGATCTTTAAAATGCTATAATGCTGTATTACATTTAGATCAGAACTTGGGGTGAATACAAATTCCTTGCTTAACCCTCAATCTCAAAAATGCAGGCTCCCTCTAGTGCAAGTGCTGTCCCGATTCTCAGAAAAATTAAGTTGAGGGGCAAGTTTAAAGGCTGTATCACCCTCAATATTGAGATTTTCTGAGACCACCCTTGGGTGTAAGGGCTACCCAGAATGCATTGCGTGTTTTCACATAACAGATGACGTCAAAAGCAGCGAAACGAGTACGCTACAGATTAAGTATTTTCTTTGTTAATAGAGATATAAAAATTATGAAAACCATTGTATTATCTTAGTTTAGGCCCATATTATGGATTACTGACGTCATTGTTGAGTAACACTTATTTTTATTTTACGATCTTTTGTCAATAGCCGGCCGGTGCGGACAAGCGATCGTTTGCTATTGTTTACTTTTCAACTGTCAGCTGAATATGTCCGTGGTTGTATGAGTATCATCTTATAACTAACTGACAACCTAATAACTTGACTGAAATAAAATAATTAATAAAAAGTCATGACGTAAATGTGTTCTTCTTCTTCTTTTTTGGAGTTGACAGACTGGACGTAGCTTTCGCGTTATTCTGCCCCCCGCAGTCTGAAGACGTATCTGCATTTAAGGGGTGTCCCATTTCTAAGTGACAAAATAACCCTCAACACTTGGTTTTGAGGGCCAGTTAAGATTAAGGATTGAGCTTGAGGGTTAAGATTGAGGGTTAAGATAGGAATTGGAATTGGCCCTTGGATTAAAATCCCCCACAAGTTTAGTGCATTCAATTTGAGAAATCGGAAACGACTCATCTCAGTCTAGCCACTGTTAGCCATATCAGTCGATGACTATCCTCTATCCCGGTACACTAATGCGTCAGGGTCCTGTAGTATCCCACTTTATGCGCGTTGATGACGCCTTAAAATCACAGTAATCTACAATGAAATCATGTGACCCTGTAACCCTAACCAACCATCACTTTGCAAAGTGGTGCCAATGTGCTGGAGCAAGTAAATGTTACGTTTTTGCTTGAAAAATTACTCAGAGACTTAGTGATTTTCTGTCAGTTGACTGATCTACTAACCTAATGAAGCATATTGCTGCCACGCAAACACATAAAAGAATCAATATCACATAACAGCAAGGGAACTTTCACCTTGTGACAAGATGATTGTCATGTCATTATGACATGCAACCTTATTTATCCGATTATAATGTGAAAAATGTCATTTTTAAATTTGGATAAATTATCTGAATATTATCACACTGTGCTCACGAGCAGCCGAATACTTCATATCTCAACCCCAGCATGGTGTACGACTTAATCAAATCATGAAGATGAGCCATTTCCTTAATTTATCCATTCTCCACACACCATTTCATCGCTTAAATTAGTTTTTCTGAACAAAACACAATGTTATTACACACCGTGAAACATTTCACATAGGGCTGGGCCATATGGCCAAGTGTCAAACTTCTTTATGGTTTTAAACCTATTTATGGATAGAAAACAACAAAAAATTTCTATTCAATCAGAAATTTTCTTTTCTGATTGAAAAAAAAAACATTTCCTTGTATGTGTTTCCTTGTCCATGTGTACATGAAGGAAATTACATTACAATTTATATATTGTTATTTTAATTATTGCCTTGCCCTAATGTCATGATATTTGATGTGCAAATTATGCAAATGTGAAACTATTCAATGTAAAGTGTGACAATGAGGGCCCACGGTTGGTGTAGTGGTTAGCACTCTTGCCTTTGCAGTTCCTGGGTTTGAGCCTTTCTGCAAGGAGAGTGAATTGGTCAATCTAAATTGATTGTAGGTGTGAGAGTGTGAGTGAAGGGTTGTTTGTCTCTATTTGTGGCCCTGCGATGGACTGGCGAACTGTCCAGGGTGTATTCCTGCCTATCGCCTGCTGAGATGGGCACAGCACCCCCCGTGACCCTCTGGTGGAGGATAAAGTGGTAGATAATGGATGGATGGATGGATGGATGGTGTGACAGTTAATTTTTTCTGCATTGTAGCAATGTGCTTACCGAAAAAACCTGACATTAGCACATTACCCATGAGTGTAACCAAATTGCTTGGTCTGGATGAAATAAAATTTGAACATATAACACGTGCAGTCAGCTGACTCATCTGAATCCATAGTGCTGGTTTAGTATGATTCATTATCATCATCTCATGGCTGTATGCAATCTGATGGTTGTAATTGAACAACCAATTGCAGCAATGACCATTCACTGGCAGCACCCGATAACAGGTTGGGACTGCAGTTAATGTTACTGTGCCACCTTGACAATACAACTGAGGTATGTCTGGATAATCGTGAGGATTCTCTGAGGAACTCAACGGCGCAGTGGAGCTGGCATTGTTGCCACACAGGTTTGAATCCCATTCTTTGTATGTATACTGGCCCTGCGATGGACTGGTGACTTGTCCAGGGTGCATTGGCTGATACATAATGTGCGAAAAAAACTGTAATATTTATTTAACTGCAGTAAACCCCACCTACCAGTTACACTGAGAGGTACAAAGCAAACACACAGAGCTGTTAACCCATGCTGTACACAGAAGCTATAACAGCAGAGGTGTCACATGCCATACTGAGTGATTACTCTCCATTTGCACTGTGCTCATGCAAGTATGATGTGTGTGTTTATGCAGACGATTGACTGCCCATATGGAGGGGGAGGGGGGGGCTCTTATATAATTCATACTGCAGGTGCTAAAGAGCTTATGCTTTCCAACTGAGAGACAAGCGGTTTGGAAATAGCTCTCTCACGTATACAGTCCTGCCGGCATGTTCACAAAATGGCTGACAGGAAGAAGTCGTTGAGGAGAAATATGTCCAGGACACAATAAGAAGGGAATAAGGACGACACCAAACCAATCAGGGTCCCATCAGCAATATTTTTGTCAAACGAAAACAGGTCTGCTGTGATTTTTTATTTATTTATTTGAAGACAAGCTTATAGAAATGATTCAAATGTGATTTAGTGAGCCAATATTCTAGTTTCGGTAATAGGATTAACTTTTGTTTCCTACTCGATACGTGCACGGCTTTCTCAGCCCGATAAGGCTCCTCTTTTTAATTAGCCTCCGGAAGTTTTTATAATAAGACCTAAAAGTGATTTAAAGTATGATTGAAGCAGACAGTGATTCAGAGATAGCGAGATTCACTTGGCTACATATTCTGTGCACTAACCAGCGTTGTCACAGAGGAGATACAACTCACCCAAAGACAAGGAAAAGACCCCCCATCAGCAGAAGCTTGTACAACAAAGGCAGCTGGTAATTTATAGTGTTTAGTGAGCCTCTAGTGCACTGAGTCCACTGAGGCTGTGTACTGCTGCTCAGTGGTGGAGCCATGCTTTTCTTAGATCTCTGTGGGATTCTAGCTCTCACTGGTGTAGCTGGAAATAGCAGTGCCTTGTATTTTTTTTAACTTTCCTTTTGGATTGTGATGGGCCCATTTTTTTCCTTTTTAATAAAAATCTCAACAATTTTCCTCACCCATTACAATCTTCAGTCAGTTGTATGTTTCACCGTGATGTGGCAGTCGATACAACGGAAAAACAGCCAACAACTATTTTTAGTCTTCAGACGTGCTGTAGCATGCTCCATAAGAGCTAGTGGTGAGCCTATGTGGAATTCAGTATCCATTTGAAAACAGTCAAAATCACTGGGTTTGGATATCAGCAAAAGAAAAATCTGATTCAATCCAAGGAATGCCAAATATCATGGATATGGTGAACAACTGCAGTCCTCAATCACATTCATATGTCACTTTTTGCAGCCTTTGTATTAAAGGTGAAGTAAGTAGTTTATAGTGACATCTAGAGGAGAGGCTGAAATGTACAACAAAGAACTGCTCCTCTGCTCACCCCCTCCCTTCCCAGAGCGCTACGGTATCCTCAGCCGGTCAAATGTCGTCCTCGTCGTCTTTCTCCGTGTCAGCAGATGAGGTTCGTGAGGCGAGGGAGAGGGCGAGCAACCGTGGCCGTAGCAGACGAAGCGGAGAGAGTGGAGGCGGGACTTCAGCTACAAGTAAAGAGACGCTTGATTTGTTCTCTCACGTTTGTCTATACAGGCTCCGGTAGAAACATGGCGTTGTGGCAATGCAGTAGCGGCCCGTGACCATGTTATTTTACATGACTTTTTGAAACACTATGAAAATGAAACAAAGAATATTATACAGCAACTAGACAATGCAGGAGCACATGATATGTATAAAAAAGTGGATTTTGGGTCATATAAACCCATAAATACTACACAGTGTCCCTTTAAGGGAGCTATGTGTTCTTATTTTGAGAGGAAAACAAAGCAGACAACTTTGATTTTGTAAGACAAACACAGTAATATTTATTCTAAGTCAGGGAATCAGGTGTGTTGGCGCAGGGAAACACCTAAAACATGCAGGACAGTGGCTCCCCAGGACCAGATTTGCATGAACAGCACAATTACCCAGATGTTAAACACTACGGGTCATCTCATATATATGTCAAGCTGCTTGTCAACACTAATATCTAATCAGCCAATCACATCACAGCAACTCAGTGCATTTTGTCATATATACATACATACATCAAGATATGGAGGTGATGCTGAGGATGAAGCTGAGCAATCATAATGATAAGAAAGATGATTTATGCGGCTTTGAATATGGCATGGCAGTTGGTGCCAGGCTGGCTGGACTGAGTATTTTTAGAAACTGCTGATCTACTGGGATTTTATAGCGCAACCATCTCTAGGGTTTACAGAGAACGGTCAGAAAATATATATATATATATATATATATATGAACAGCAGCACTCTGGGTGAAAAATGCTTTGTTGATGTCAGAGGAAAATAGCTCAAAATGATGGATACCCAGCAGTACATTACAACAGTAACTCAAATAACCACTCGTTACAACCAAGGTATGAAGAAGACAATCCCTGAACAAAGCAGATGGGCTACAACAGCAGAAGACCAGGTGTCACTCCTGACACTTTATTAGGTGGCTTGTGTACCAAAATGTGGCAGGAAGTGTTATTATCTTAGTACAATAAAATGTCATTAACTTGCCGACAGAGGGTGCTGCCCCACCACAACCCACTTGAAAAACTAATTACAGGAACCTTCTTCTTTTTTAATTTGATCATTTTTGTGAGATAACGAATGTAAACAGAAACTTCAGTTAGAAGAAAGCACTGTGGTTCATTGTTCATTTTTCTCTGGGGTCAGTGTTCATTTGCTGTGTTGTTCTGCTTCAAACCTTATCACAAAGTCTTGTTTATCATTTATCATTGATATACACACGTCTCTCTGAGTGTAAAAATGAGATGAAACAACTCACTCGATAATCTGCGGCGAACTGGGAGCTGCACAGAAAACCTTAAAGCTTAATGGTGAATCATCAGTCAACGTTTAGGTCACCAGTTGTGTCCAGTGGACAGAGCTGCCCTTAAGTTACTCAGTGTTGCACACTTTGCATGTGTTTTCAGACAAGTACTCAAAGTTACTCAAGGGTACACATCTAACCAATTACAATTATGTGAAAAGGGTATGTGATACCCTTGCATTCAAATGTAATATTATAAATATATATATATATATATATATGAGGATTTGCTCTCAGGGTCCCTCTACAGTCATGAAATACATGCTAGCAAATACAAGTGCATTTGTTGACAAGCCAACGACACCAGCGAACTCGGATGCAGGACTGTTGTATAAACAGGCATGGAAGTAGAATGTTGTAGTACTTTTTGCGACATGGACCCAAAACCAGAAGATTCATCGTGTCAAATCAGGCGATGCAGACCATTATATTAAATCGAATATTGTACTGCTTTAATGTCACAAAATAAAAGTGTAGTGCAAATAATAGGGTACAAATTGAGGCATGTCCACATGTCATTCATTCATTTTCATACACAGTAGCCTGTTGCTGCACATAAAAACTCTCTTTTAGGATCAGTGCTGCTGAGTTCACAGTGGACACAGCAACTTGATAGGCTCTGTGATCAGTGGGTTGGCTGTGATGATATCCAGTCACACTGGAGTCCATTGATTGAAACATTACAGTCAAGAAGTGTGTGAGAAAAAGGAACGGGAGTGCTGTCAAAGTCAGCCCAGTTGGTCTGCAGGCTCCTGAAATCTATTTATTGATCTTCCCTGGCTGCTCACCGCTTCCTCTGACAAGGTAGGATCTTCAGAAGGACATCAGTGACGCACTTCACGCTGCACCACTGGGGAAAATATAATTCTCTACCCTCATCTAATGCAATTTTTTTTCTCTGTACTGAAAAGAAAAATCAATGATGACAGGAAATAGTAAGATGTATATTAATATCTGGCATAGAACTGTCTCCTCAGGTGTGCATGCCTATTCTCAATCACATAATTATTCTTATTTGAACCCTCTCATGTGATATTATCTCAAATGCTCTAACAATAATAATTCCCACTATAATTCCCATTTTTTCTCATGAGAAAATAAGACAGGAGGAAATGCAGTATGAAATCAAATCACGATACTCTATGTGCTTGCTTCTCTAAGTACTGTATGTATGTGGTTTCCAGCATAGCTGTAGAGACAGTAGATAGTGAAAGGTCAACAAACAATGGCAGTGACGACCCAGCTGTTTTCTTGATGTCATGTTTTGAAGAGGGGAGTTCAAAAGAGAACCTTAACTTAAGGCCAGTTGGAATATAGTCTTCATATATACAAACAAATACATCTGAGGACATACAAAGACAGACACGAGTAGACTCAACTATAATGTTGTGTCGGCATTTGTTGTATACTAAAAATCTCAGTATTAGTACGGAAGTGGAAGTAGAATGAGCATGAAATTGTGCATCACCTTGACACAGTTCATAATCTGGTATTAGCACAATCTAAATGTGATAAGATCACTCAAAGAATCCCATATGTTTCCTTAGACCTGATAATACAAACCACATTGGCTGATGGTTTGAGCTGCATGCAATTTCCTCCTCCTGAGCTGACATCCTCTGACCTGCAGCATTTTTTTAGACTAATTCGACTAAGTGGCCATACGTTGGTGTATTCATAACCCCCTTAACACCTATCATCACATGCTTTCGCCCCCTAATGAATATGGGTATATTATAGCACACTAATTTGGCATTTTTCAACTCCACTATGCTCAGGACAGGGTTAGGCATATATAGTCATGCTTAACCCTATCCACATGCAGTTAGAGTAACTAGGATTAATGCCAGGTTTTTGTATTTTTTTTTAATCTGGATATGGATTGCATGAAAAAGAAAGTATAAAAAAGGGATAGAATGTCATGGACTGACCATCGCTAAAGAGTCCCATTCCACATATTATGCTCCACAAAATCATTATCACCATGGTTCACCAATGGTTGCATCCTGCAAAAACATTATTTCTTTCAAAAATAATCTGTAGTCTTACCTTTCTAAATGTATGAAAAACACATTTCTGTCAGACAGAAAAATGCCTTCAGATATTCAGAGGTTGTTTTCCCACCAAGCGTCACATCTAAGCTGGTATTTTCCTTAATAATTTTTTTTTTTTTTTTACCGTATAACAGCTTTTCAATCACTGGCTTTTCAAAGTCCCCCCTATTTCTGCATACCTGTGAGGAACACATATGGGAGAATAACAGAGGAACCTTGCATTGATGAATCCCTCCAAAAAACATTTCCAAGACATGGAAATAATTTCAGTGTCGTGATGCAAGGGGAGGCAATCTAATTCTCTCAACGGAAAGATTCCCCATCCTCACACTACGTCCACAAAAACTTTACCCTTGATGGTGTAATATAAGTGAAACTGCCAATCGTGGAAAGGGAGACAGGTGAGGACACAAAGAAGCTCTACAACATGAAAACACCAAACAAATTTGAGATTTCACAATTGGCGTCAGAGAAGAGCTGAACGTGCTCTTTCTTGGCTCATCTGCTTTTTTTTTCACTTATCTCTGCTTGCAAGATGACAACTCTTACCTCCACAATGGAAGCCGGCATGAAAAAGCACAGTGGACACAGACACACAGTGACTGGTGCAGCTTTTTAACAGCATTAATCCAGTGGGTTTTTCACCTCAAATTGGGTGGGGACAGAACACTGTGCCGCTTTAGCACCAATCAGTGCTCTCCTTCCCAAGGAATTGTGCATTGTGTGCAACAATCTTCAGTGGTGGCCTAGTTTGTAATGCTTCATACAAGCTTGTTTGGCATATGGGCTCTTGTTGTGGAGGAGTTTGTTTTTGTTAAATGATTTATACATGATAATCAGTTTCAGTCCACAAATTAAAGTAATCCTCAGTTGACAAGCAATTAAACAAGGACAATAAAGAAATATCTGTTTTTGTCTCTTTGCTTGGAATGCTAACGTGATAATGTTCAGCTGCAGTGATGGAAACAATCTGTCACTAAACCAATATTGATGTTCTAATCTACGTTTGGGGATGTGACTGATGCCTTCTGGGATATTTCTATTTTACACATCACACATAGATACATTATAATACACTGGCTAATTGAGTTAATGTCAATTTGTGAGATAAACACACATCGACGCACAAAGGAAAACATACTGCACATGCACTATGTTTTCACTACAGAGTTTGTGCTACATTATGTGTGGGCATTATTACAAAGGGAGGTTTAGTAAAAGCCATGTCATCATATCATTAATGTAATATTTATATTATTTATCCTTGAAAGATACAGTGTAGTTGCACCTGCACCCTTCCAAGTGTATTGGAGAACCTATGCAGCCTTCAATTCACATCAAAACTCAAAAGATGTTTTGTTTGTCCATTGTGGGCTATAGTAAAAACAAGGTGGTCCAAAATGGCAGCTTCTGTTGAGCTGAGCTGGCTACTTATTATTGGGTTCTTGGGTCTCTTGACAGGCTTCAGACACTGTCTTATTCAAATGTTGAACATGTACTGCAGTAGTACCAGTATGTTGACTTTCACCAAGCACCTTTCAAAAAATGTACTGATATTTTAACATAAACAATTGCCAACAACTATGGCTACATTCTTAGAAGTAAGGGTTCCAAAAGTGTCCTTTTACAAGGGCTGAGGTTCTACCAGGAACCATTAGTTTTTTCAAGGGTTCTTGGTAACACTAATGGTTCCAGTAAGAACCATTTTGATCCATAGAACCCTTTAAAACCCCTTTCCTGAATAAAGGGATTAAAAAGGGTTCTTGCTAACACTAAGGGTTCCAGGTAGAACCTTTATAAAAGGTTCTACCTGCGAACCAAAAAGGGTTCTCCTATGAGGACAAGCCGAAGAACCTTATATGATTCAACTTCGCACTTTTATTTCTAAGAGTGTACATTCATATTAGCAGGCACATTGTTCAAATCCGATTCCGATTCATCAGATTTGACAATTCAGTTTCTATTTCCATACACCGACAACAATGCGTCCTATTTGTGAAACCGCTCTTGAAATGAGAGATTATGTAAGATAAATGCAATATATACCTTTGTTGATCCCATAGGCGAAACTCAGAAACAGAAGCTATTGCACTGAGTTTGTAGATGATATTTAGGTCTTACGAATGACACACCACTGGTGTTTTGCTAAACATCAACACTCGGCAAACAAGTGACACGGATCTGATTTACAAAATGGATGTGATGACACATGATCTTGGTAATCTGAAGTAGCCTGTGGGCCTCTGATGTACAATCACCACATTTACAGTGTACTGAACAATCTCGTCTTCTCTTCTGTAGACTCAATGAAGAGATGAGTATAGTGCTGGATGCTATGCAGAAGCTGAGATTGACAAAGTAATGGCAATTTGCTGCGTGGGTTTGTTGGGTGCTGTATCTTGATAATTACATCTATAATTGTGTGGTGCACTGCAAAATTAATTTCTAGTTCTAGTCAATTATTCCACCATAGATTTTTTGAATTCTTACTGATATGCTGTATCTGCCTTTGTGGTAAGATTTTCCTTATTCTCGGTGCAATTCAGCTTTGCATGTGTGAAGATAAGGGCACATACCCACTAGCAAATTATTAATAATATCGAGCACAAGGAATTGTTGATATTTGAGCAGTGAATATTCTGTATGGCTGTATCTCCTCTGGGTATTATAAAACGTAGAATACCATTGTAAGCACAATTTCAATTAGTTCATTACCTGTGTGTAACAAGAGGATGCAAACTGTCAAACCTTAAGACATACAAAAGGGACACAAAAGGTTTGAAAATGAAATGAAATCAATGACAGACTGAGTGAATGAAGAAATGAATCAAAGCAGTAATTGAACAGAAAAGCCCTGACTCATGTGTCTTTTAGGTAAAATAAGATTTTATGGTTTGCTTTTGTAGTCTCGCTGTTTTATAGGTCCACGTTGAGTTGGAGCTAAAATGAAATGGCACCGACTCTGAGAAAAGGAAAGTTGTGGACCCAACAGAAGAAGCACTGTGGGTATGAAACGTTTTGAGTGTTTTAATGGGAGCTGAAAGTTGCAAAGCAGGAATAAAACTGGTAGAGTCCAGGAAGCATGCCAAAAAAAAATAAAAAAATCTGCCCATTAATATTCACCAGAAGCTTTCAAAACTCTGAAGTTATTATGGGGTTGGCTGTGAATGTGAAAATCATATAAACTTCCAACTGACAGATGTAAAAAAATATTTCTGAGAGATAATTTGGTTGGTGATAGAGACTACAAAGAATGTGTGTGGTTGTTGGAACATAAATATATATATATATATATATATTTTTCCCAATCTTATTCTCTGATTTAATTATGTCTCCATATTGTCTCAGCCAAAATATGCTTGGCAGTGGCACATGCACTGATGAAGATAAAAGCAAAGGGAAATAAATCAAGCTTTGTATAAAAAGTCTAACTGCTTGTTTTTTTTCAGTACATTTGATTTTTTTATATTTTGAATTGGTTGTATTATTCTTTGTAGCTCATGTTTAGGCACATGTTTAGCTCAGGGGTGTCCAAACCTTTTTAAGGAGGGCCAGATTTGCTAATTTTAAGATTTCCAGGGGCAAATTGTTTGTAGTTGTAAATGTAAATTGTAAATTGTTGCAAATTTACAGGGGTGCCCAAACTGTTGCATACCACTGTAGACATGCACTTATTACATTTTCATTGTCGCAATTATCATTATCACGCTTCTTTCACATCTGGAGTCAAATAACACAACAGGAAGTGAATACATGAATCTGTCGCAGGTGTTTCAAACCCAGGACTCCTCAACTCCTTACAGGCTGAACTAATTGGGTGACGTGATTGAGGCCGATTTTCTGTCCTGAAGCCATAAATAATACATTATCAAACCGACACTGTGGGCCGTACAAAATCTGACTGAGGCCCGTGATTGGACCGCGGGCTGGAATTTCGGCATGCCTGGTTTAACTGATATTTGAAAAGACAACATTCATGTCTATAGTGCTTCCTGTTCAGCCACTTTCACAAAACAAGGCAGTAGCAAGACACAGGTATACATACATTCCCCCAGCAGCTCTTGTGGTGATTTGTCATAAGAAGCACTTCTGCATTAAAGACAAAAGACACTAGGTGAACACTGTTCTCTGCACTATTTGTTCACATAATTATGCAGTTCTTTATTGTCATTAAATGGAGTCATTGTTTTTCTACAAAAGCACCATACCCAAAGGCCAAGCAACTATTAAAGAGAAAGCAATAGTACTCAGAGGCCATTATGAGTGCAGATGGTGTCATTTTCAATTGCCATTACACCATCCAAGAAGTTTTACTATGATAATGGAAATTTTAAGCCACAGAGTTGTCTGTAAAAGCCCAGTGCTGTATAGCAAGTGTGCCCTGTAGAGAAAAAAATGAATTTGTTTTTAGGGAGCAGCATTTTGTCAACTGTAATTTCTGAAACTCTGATATTGACACTTGTTTTATTTAGTGCGGGGCACGTTAACCCGTTAATGGCTGTTAGAGAGTATGATAGTAAATGTACGTGACTATAGTACTGTTTGTGAGAGAGTATGATAGTAAATGTACGTGACTATAGTACTGTTTGTGAGAGAGTATGATAGTATATGTACATGACTATAGTAGTGTATAGTAGAATAAGAATAACCATTAACATATATCATCACCTACAAGTAAGTGTTGCAGTATAATTGACTGTTTCCATCAACAAAGCATTTACATGTTGATATATAAATAACTTCACTTTCTCACCAGTTTATACTTTTTTTAATAACTTTCAAGTTGCTGTGACTGACTTCGAAATAAAGGCCAGTGTTTTCTCTCATAATTATTCTGACAGTGTGCTGGGCCTTGTTAACTGATGTTGCAGGCATGCAAGTATGTTACTTGCTGTGCACCTTGCCGACACAGCACAATAATGTTTTAATTGCTTTTGGGGTTTTAACCGCTTTATGGGTTCAGCTATTGGAGTCCAATCTGCTTCTCGTGGCCCAACTGTATTACACTTTAGACGATGATATAAGTAAAGTAACGAGGCAGCAAAGTGCTGCAGAGTTTATCTGCTGCTCATGTTGGGATGTTTTTTGTGTGATAGAAAAGGTGGTACAAAGAGATGCACTGCATGAATGTCAGTGTGAATGGGTATAAAATTGTAGTGTCAAATAAAAAGCACCACATAGCTACAGACCATTTATCATTTGTGTGTGACACTTGACGGTACTGGTATTAGCCCATCATTAGCCCCAGGTGAGCAGCTGTAGGTTTTTTTTAACTTTTCCCAGGAAACACAGCTCTAAGAGAGGCAAGATAAAGTTTCACAAAACTTCAAAAGCACTTGCATGCATCTCACTTAACAAATTACTGAAAGTGAAATTTCGCAGTATCACAAAAATAACCATAGTGTGAATACAATCACAAATCACAAAAATATATACTGTAAACTTGTGGTATTAATAAATTAGCAGTGCGAGCAGACATTCAGCTCTGCTCATGAGGCGAGACATGAGATTGGGCTCACAAGATCAAGGCAAGGTCAGATTTTAACACTATTTGCAAGATAATTTTAATGTAAATATACTGTTTGTATGACTGTAATATTCTTCAGGTAAAAGGTTTTGACTCAAACTCAATCGATTTGTTTCACTTCATATCTCAGGAAATGTCTTCTTCCAATGTGGGTTGTGGATTCTATCTGTGGTTGGCAAACCATTTTCTGAGTACATTTCCACCACCTATTGAACTTCAGTGTGGGTCAATATACAGTATAAGGCATATTTTGATCATGCAAGACGTTGGGGCCTTACAAGTGAAATTTTGACATGTTTACATCTATAGTACATATTTTCACTCAATTATAAGATTATAACAACCATGTAGTAATTGCTAACAGTCACTCCTCAGTTAAATCACAATACTATGCAAGTTTAATCAGTGCTGGTAATGGGAATACTCGAGCCCTGTTCTCAGTTCTCAACAACACACTATGCCCTCCGACCTCACTTCCTCCCCAGTTTTACTCCTCAGATCACTGCAACTCCCTAATGTTATTTTTCAATGGAAAAATACACAGGATCCACCAGCAACTGACCCCTCAAATCCCCTGCATTCCACCTCCTCCGGTTTTCCATGCCCCCTTCTCTCAAGCATTCTCCAGCTTCCAACTGCCGTCTGTTGCTGACATTTCGGACCTCATCCAGAAATCTTAAACATCTACATGTCAAATTGACCCCCTCCCTACTTCCTTAGTCATTGCCTGTCTCCCCTCCTTGTTACCTCTGATAACTGCCATCATTCACTCCTCCCTCACCTCTGGTTCTGTACCTTCCACTCTTAAATCTGCTGCTGTTACACCTATACTCAAGAAACCCGGTTTAGACCCCAGTGACTTCAACAACCTAAGACCGATCTCCAACCTACCATTTCTCTCCAAGATTCTGGAAAAAGCAGTGGCTTCACAGGTACATGCACATCGCCATAACAATAACCTTTACGCACAGTTCCAGTCTGGATTCCGCCCACGTCACAGCACAGAAGCAGCCCTCCTCAAAATCACTCATGACCTCCTGTTGGCAGCTGACTCCGGACTATTATCCATCCTCATCCTCCTCGATCTGAGTGCGGCCTTCGACACAATCTCCCATACCACCCTCCTCGACAGACTAGCATCTATTGGCATCTCCAACACACCCCGGGACTAGTTTAAATCTTATCTCTCTGGCGGCACTCAGTTCATCCAGTTGAAAACCTTCACATCCCAACGATCTCCCCTCTCCTCTGGTGTTCCCCAAGGCTCTGTACTTGGCCCCATCCTGTTCCATCCCCCATCCATCATCTATCTCCTCCCCCTTAGTCAGATCTTCCGTAAATTCATATCCACTTCCACTGTTATGCGGACGACACCCAGCTCTACCTTTCTTCCAAACGCATCTCCACCTCCCCAACCTCCTCCCTCTGTAACTGTTTACAAGAACTCAAAACCTGGTTCTCTTCCAATTTCCTGAAACTCAACAGTGACAAAACTGAGGTTCTCCTCATAGGTTCTAAATCCACTCTCACCAACACAAAGTTTCACCATCCCCATCAATAACTCCTCTGTTTGCCCCTCCCTACTGGTTAAGAGTCTGAGACCCACATCAATAACACAACTTGGTCAGCCTTTTACCATCTACGCAACATCAGCCGTCTCCGCCCATCCTTTACTCCCAACTCCACTGTCTTCCTGGTCCACACCCTGGTCACATCCCGCCTTGACTATTGTAACTCCCTTCTCATTGGTCTTCCCCACAAGTCCATCTATAAACTGGAATTGGTTCAGAACTCTGCCGCCTGCAGGAACTCATCTATCAACCACATCACACCAGTTCTTCAACAGCTCCACTGGCTTCCGGTTAAATTCCGCATCGATTTCAAAAATTCTGCTTCACACCTTCAAGGCCATCCATAACCTCTCTCCCCCATACCTCTCTGACTTCCTTCACATCAACACCCCTTCCCAGACACTCAGATCTGGCTCATCTATCAGCCTCATTGCGCCTCCTGCCCGTCTGACCACCATGGGGGCCAGAGCCTTCAGCCGCTCTAAATACTAGTTGCTTTTGCCTCCTATGCATTCGATGTTTGAAGTGAGTTGTCTGACACCGACAAGCGGCTTTGACAAGATACTGGACGATGATGATGACAGCACAGTTTATATATTGTTCTTCGTGGAGGAGAATTCCACAGAAACTCCCCGTTCTCTCGCTGTATCTCTGATCACTATTCTTTCATCTATCGTGAGCCTGAGAGTGGCACACAATTGCTGCATCGCATGATATATGACATTCCATCTCGGCAGCGTATGAAAAATAAATTAGATTTCCCTACACCATTTCCTGATGAGCCCATCCGCCCTGTCACCCCAGCAGCAGCAGCAGCAGCAGCAGCAGCCCTGCCTCCTTTCATCACACCTGCTTCTCCTCCTCCTGCAAGTACATGTGGCACCTTGGTTTTGAAACAAACGAGTGTGAACAGAGGCTTAGGTCAAATTATTGGGTATTTCTAATGATAAACTATACTAGATTTATATGAATAGTTACAAATTCAGATAACACTTTAGGTTAGGGAACACATATTCACCATTACACCTATACTACCTCTGTCCAGCATCTCTAACTATAGTGAGGAGAAGTATCAACATGTAAACTAATTAAATTTTCAAGCTCATTTGTGCTGTTTAACATAAGCATTTTGAAAACCAATTGCAATTGGATTATTAATTTCTGTGCAATACCATTTGGAGTGCAAATAGAGTGTCTGTGCAATATCGAGATAAGTGCAATATGTGGTCATGTGTAATGCTGACAGCTGGATAATTATTACCTCTGCCAGCGAGGTTATGTTTTCACCAGTGTGGGTTTATCTCCAGGTGTATCCTATTCTTTTAGCAACTTCCTGTCTACAGTTTTTGACGGATCAATCTGATTTTTTTGTGATGGGTAGGTAATCACCCAATGCTATGCTTGGGTATGCACCAAAGTTTTTGGCAAGATGACCTCACAAAAATATCAAATTTTCAAGAAATCTCGCTGGGCAAAATTCTAAACATGTATATATATATGTATATATTTCTGTGTATACCTGTCATGCCCTGTAGGTTCAGATGTGTACATTTCAGCGACATCTAAACAGATCAAGATGAATTATGGCACGGTTATGTAATGGCTTTAAGCAGATAAAGTTGTAGTGCAGTGGATCAAAACGTTCAAAAAAATGTCAGTGCCAGTGTGTAAAATGAGGTCTGCATGCACTTTTTGAGTGCTCTTGTATTAACTATGATATTAGCAGATGTTTATCGATTGTGATGGATGCAGCAGCACTGACCCCAAAATGAATATCCCCACAGGGGAAGTGTAAAGTTATTATTGCATTGATGTTGCATCACAATGTGTTGCATTGTGCTGGACATCACAGGAGTGGTTGATACAAGTTTGAGTTCCTGTCCCTGTACTAGCACAAAGGTACCAAACCTATCAAGCTTGTACTCAAGGGTTATTTTTAAAACTAGTCAACAGAAATGGACAGAACAAAAAGTTGTTGCTCCACAATTTGCTCTCCTGTCGGACCTGTGGAATTTTCTTGAGTGATTTTTAGTTGTTGGCCGCATTTATACCGACACACATTTATACATACATCTCCATTTCGGCACCAACACCCTGTTGCTCACTTGATCCTCTCAACAGATGCTCTGACCACAAATTGATCTGTTGAGCACCTGTTGTCCTCTCAGTAATTTATTTTCACATCAACAACGCAAATCTTCCCCATCCCTCAACTACAGCTATCAAAACAACTATTATATATGACAAACCAAAAATGACACTAGAGAAGGAGAATAGTGTGGTTAGTTGCTAAGGAGACGGCTAAAACCTTCCGCCGGAGCATAACTTGAAAAGTTGTCCCACTTTGTTGATGGCTTTGTTGAGCAACAATAACCAAAAGTGTTGAGCAACGAAGGTACAAACCAGACTTCTATTGTAATAAGATATGTGTAACACTGCCTGGCTTTTCTCAATGCAGGGCAAATGTAATTTATTCACTTGGGAACAATAACAAATAATCTATAGACAGAATGGACATATACTCAGTATAGATGCAATATATCAGTGAAGATGGAGCAACAGTAAGTTTGTATTAACCTGCTGAAATATAACATTCACTATCTCTTTATATCAGAAAAAATATAATTGCTGCTAAATGTTCCTCCGATGTTGCAAATTTCTCACTACATTTCACAACTATTTTATGGGCACATTCAATGGAGCCATCTGGATAAATCGAAATGAGATATTTCTTGACTGTATTTCAGCAAATGTTTGGCATGGCCAAAACAGCTGCCTCACTTAAAAAAACAACAACAACAAAAACAAAAAATGCTGTTTAATTTTTCAGCATAAGGCATACAAGTAAAAAAAACAACAACAAAGTTTGTTGAATTTCGGGAAATTAGTTTTTAATGGAAATGAAGTTGTGAGGAAAAACACATGCTCTTCTCCCAGCCCCAACCAAGTGCTTTTTGGTTCTATAACAAACTCCATTAACTCATTGGCTGACATTGACATATATACACTTCAATTCAAATACAACCGTTCACTGCCAATGACATCTGATGAAAGAAGAGAGTCTACTCTTTCTTTTGGTAGTTTCGGTGTTTATATAGTCATAGAACACACCGTTTTGTTGGTCTTGGGAAATCAGTCAAAATGCTGTAAAACACTCGACAGTTCTGCGCTGAAAATGGCTGGCAGTGAATGAGTTAATAACGATCACCATTGGATCTCCATTTTAGCCAAAAGCAACATAAAACACAATCACGTCAATATGCACGTTGAACCAGAAGGATAAGGAGATACAATAATGGCATAAAATAATATTAAAATATCAATGCAATTTGTCAGAACTCAGGACAACATGTTATTTTCTTATTGTATAATGTACACTAATACAAAACCCTTTTATCAGTATTTATTTATTGAAATATTTGTCGACATTATCATCTTATTGTAATTGCATATTGCATAATTTCCTAGTGATATGGAGCCCTGATAGCAACATGCAGTAAGATTCTGGTGAGTGGGTTGATCCAAACTGATTATTAAACATACACAAGCACATTATGAACACACAACTTTTGATTCTTAAGCCTCTGAGATATAAAACTGCTAAGAAACAGAACATTGTGCAGATTCGACTAAAACACAGAAGCCTCGTCAACAAAGTAAATCTAATATTAAAAGGTTACATCGACTGTGTAGGTGTAAAATGTTTCTATTAAGAGATGAAGAATCCCAGGATGATGGGAACTAATTGAAAACAATGCATGATTGATTTCCTGAGACATTCCTGAGAGGGAAGCAACTTCTTAATTGAGTCAGCGTGTGTTGGCTCTCTTGACTGCAGGTCAAAAATGATTTATCGAGGTTTCACTCAGTGTCTTCTGAAAAGATATCTTCGTTTAGCTTTTATCTTCTTAGCCTTGGGTTCAGCCTTTCCCCAACAACAAACATTTTATTTTGTTATTTTTTATGATTCATATGGATCATCAAGGAAACATATTGTAAACCGTTACATGTTTGACATTCATGCCAATTAAGCATGTGTTGTTGAGCTAAAATGCATGTTTTTCTCAAAATAACAGAAGTCAACCCATTAATGTGGGTTATGCTCATATATATCTAATTGCTGACATCTGATGCAAATTATTTTTGGGCCGATATATTTTAGAAGATGGAGGGGAAAAAAATAAGTTTAATAATAACACATAACACTCAAATAGGCTTAATTAAAAGGGATGAGCCAATGCAATATATCGGTTTGATACCGGTATGAAATTCACTGGACTGGATATCACCAAAAAAGGTGAAGTAAAAGAAAAGTAAAATCCAGTAGAGTCCTTAAACCCTAAATTTTATATAAATGTTTCAATAAGCACAGGCAACAGGAAATATCTGGATAAGTGCAGTTATGTGCAATGTTGGCAGCTGGATAATTATTACTTCTGCCAGGAAGGTTATGTTTTCCTTAAGTTTATCCTTCTTTTAGCAGATTCCTGTCTATCTACCAACTGCCGACCTCACAAAAATATCACATTTTCAATAATGATAAACATTTTCTCTTTCTATTATTCCTCTTGACTGATTGGTTCTCTTCACAGTTTGTCCTACCCTAAAAATGTTCTAGTTTTTTTTGTTCTTCATTGACAAAAGTGTCAGTAGATAACATATGTTTTTGTCACATCAACTTTAGTTTTATTTACTTAATGTCTGGTTTTTGTCGGTGACACGGGTTGACGAGATTAACACTGTTCCAAAAAGTTGTTTGGATGACTTAGACAGCATTTTATCAAGTTTCTAAGAAAGAAAATGTACGAACTTCAAAATGTATGATCCGTAACATGGGTTTGATATGTCTCTACTGCTTCATCCTCCACAGGTCACCAGTCCATCGGAGGGCAAACATACAGTAGACACTCCAGGGTACATTAAGTGTCCACCTAATATGTCTGTTTTTGTAGTGTAGGAGGAAACCGGAGTACCAAGAGAAAACCCACACACAGGGAGAGAACATGCAAACTGCATACAGAAAGACCCTCAGTCAAACCAGGATCATAACAAGTGACCTTCTTGATGTGAGGCATTAATTACATCTACTGCATCACTATGTGGCCCTCTCATTAATTTCATGGAAAAGCCAACTATATCTACACCCCACCTTTTCTGAGTACACTCAATATTAGATGTACTTTGGACAAAAATAAATCCCCCACTCTGAGTTCAAGCATTGTTTTGCACTTAAAGATTGAGGCCAAACTAGTTGAAGTACATCAAAGGTAAGCATGATGTACCCCCTACCCCCCCCCCCCCAACACACACACTTTTTGTGACCTTCAACATCGTCCTGAAGCATAACGCATCGGAAACATGAAAAAGCCCTCTTTTGATTGTATTAACAGCACCCGGTGCAGGGAATTCAAAGTGCGTGGAAAGAATGTACGACAGCTTCCAAAGAGTGTGAATTAGTGACATCACTGCTGGCAGTTAGGAGCTGAGAGCACTGCGATGATTACAGTGTCAAACCCATCACCGCCGTCATCATCATCATCATCATCATCATCATCATCACAAGCTGCTGTGCCTGTAAAATCCTTGTATGGCCTAATAGATCTTGTGTTGTTAGGAGGGACAGGTGGATTCATGCATTCACTAGGTTGTTAGCAGCTACTCTTCTACACCAATGAAAAGGCTTTCAAAAACCTTGAGGAAACAGTTACGTCAACTGCTGCTTTGCAGGGTCAAGACTGCTTTCAATCTTAGCTTGAAGGCAAGGCAAGTGTATTTGTGTAGCACCTTTCAACAACAAGGTCATTCAAAGTGCTTTACATAAAACATTAAAAAGCATAGAATAGGGACGTTTATAAGATAGCATTGAGATATAAAATTAAAATCAATATACAATACAATATATATGAAAAATATTAAGGAATAGAAGTTTAAAGAAAAATAAAATAAAAAGATAAAATAAAGAGTATCAAAGGAATACAGGTTATAGTGCAGTATTAGAAATTACTAAAATACAGTGGCAGCAGAAACGTCTTCAGGAGCTTGAAGACTCTTATTGCACACCACGGTGGATATTTGTTTTATGTTATGAATTAAAGGTAACTACTAGTTCCTGTCAGTCGTATTTCCTCTGGCTAGAACTTCTAGTGTTGTTTTTAGCAGCAAATTTAGAACTGTGAGAGGATCTCTGACAGAAAACCTGACCATTAAAGGGATACTTCACCGATTTGAATGTGGCTTTGTATTGCTAGAATAGCAGTAGTACTTTTTAGAAAATGTGCTTCCCTCCCTCAGTTCAGTTTTTCACTGAGTTGTAAAAAAATCTGTTTTCCATTTTCAAAATTTGCCCTACTGTGATGCAAAACGCATCATTTGACTCACAGTAGGGCACATTTGGATAAGGGAAAACATAATTTTTTACAAGTCAGGGAAAAACTGAGGGAGGGAAGCACATTTTCTAAAAAATACTACTGCTATTCTAGCAATACAAAGCCACATTCAAATCGGTGAAGTATCCCTTTAAGTGCTTCAGAAGTAATCAAAGGAGTCTCCTTTGGTGTGAAGGTGCTAAAACTGGGATATGTTCAAACCTGTTTACTGTGGATAAAAGTCAACTGGGATATGTTCAAATCTGTTTACTGTGGTTAAAAGTCAGTGCACTGAGTTCTGCACACACTTTCCTCAACTTGCAAAGCAGCCATTTTGTACATCACAGGTCTAAATAATGCAATTAATGATGGCTGAGTTCCATTTAGCTGCCCCACTTTCAGGGTGAATGATGGTTCGCAGTCAACCTATATGGACCAGTGATGGGAATAGTGGCTTTAAAATAAACATGGTTACTAATGGCGGAGTTTGGCGGGCTCAACTCACACTCCTTGTCGCACACACAGACAACCAGGAGACAAACACAGCGATGGCGAACAGCGAATTCTCCAGACATTAATTTTCCCTCACTGAGATAAAAAGACAAGAATGTATATGTATATCAAACGTTCTATATAATCATCCGTTGTGTTTGTGTGCTCCATAACACGTGTGCTGGTAAAACATGTCAACATGGCTGCTGTAGAAAGGGCTCATTGTATAACACTTTAACACAGGCATTTAGAGTGGATGTGGAGGATGCTATGTTATCCTATAAGCGCTATCAATCAAACATATTTCCAGTATGGTGAGAAAAGTCCTATAACTTAAGAACATAGCTTTTTAAACCAACCCACAATCTTTTCCAAGCCATTTTCGCACACCCAACTTGAACATTTGAATAATGAGAACTGAACACTGAAACTGCAAAAACAAAATACCAAACAGCCCACATTATTACTGTGTTCGTGGCTTTTTAAGGGATAAACACACTAATAATGTCAGTAAAAAACAGTTCATAAACAGGCATGTAGACACTTTCTATGATCCTGTGTGGGTGGTCTGGATGAAATTCAGTGTTGACACAGAAGTTATAGCTCTGCATGTTTACAAGGTAGTCATTCCTCATTTACATTGATGTCACCCAACTGGCACATATCCAGCATCTGGTATGATTTCATTACAAAAAGAAAGAAAATGCTTTCATACATGCTAGTGTCCCAGATACAATGAATCACAATGAGTGTGTTTGTGCTCTGACAAACAGCATGCCAAGTTATTTTTACACCAACATTAATTATGCTTTTAATTTCTGCTGTCAGTTGTTTTGACAGAGACAGGATATTCTTCGTTGCTTATGGTAGCATCATTATTGTTACAACAGCTTCTGTTTCTCTCTGGAAAATATGACATGTTCGGCGTGGATAATATGCAAGTGTCGTGTGTTATCACTTCTGAACAGTGAATTTGTCAGATTCGAAAAAGATTTAGTAAAATGTACTACATTTGCAGGGGTAGTTTGAGAAATGTTGATTGCCTGGGTAAAAGGAGTCCAGGTGCCCCGCATCTAACTATAAATTCTTAAGGCTGTGTGTTCAAACTTGACAATATCTTGCTACGGGCACGAGTAAGTGCAGTGCCAAGTTTGACATTGTTTGGATAAGTAATGCAAAATATATTGTATTAACACTTTAGTTTAAGGAACACATTCACCATTAGGTGCTTACTAACATATATTAGTACTATAAGTAGCATACTAACCCTTTATTAGTAAATATTAAAGCGGACCTAGACCGGAAGTTCCAATTAACGCTGTTTTTTAGTGTGTATCTGCGTCATTACCTTGTTTAAGAAGCCCTGAAGGTTCAAAACAAACAGTTCAGCCACTGCTGAGAACGCTGTGTTGTATTGTAATGAGTAGCAGTGCATCCAGCGTTCCAGAGGGGGGAGCTCCGCTTCTGATAGCGGGTGTGCTGAATATATGTCACTTCCGGGTACTGGCCAATCACAAGACAGTTGGGAAGCCTCTACGCTGGCTGGCCAATCACAAGACTCTGTCTTCTGGGTGTGAGAGTTGAGTCTGAAATATCGCGGCTGGGCAACAGGGTCAGAAAAGAGGATTTCTATCGGCTCGTTTACAGCAACTAGGAGGTTTTTGACCATAAAAACAAGTTAATGTATGTAAGTAGACCTCCATAACTAACATATATGTGCAACAGGACCACTCTATGTGAGCTTTAAGCACGCATTAACACCATATGAAGGCAAAATGTACTCGACAAACCGAACCACACCAAGCTAATAAATGGGAAACACAGTGGAGCAAAGTGCAGCCAATGATGGGTCCTACAGCCCCACATATTTACCACTTATAGGTCCCTGCAAATATAAAGTATATAAAATTGACAATTTACAGATTTACAAATTAGACACCCATTGTCATGACGCAAAAAAAAGGTGGCATTCATACGGTAACCATGATGTGTAGTCACCACCTTCTACAAACCAAATATAGCACTTGAAAGCCTTTGCTAAGAAGGCAAGCTGACCTATTTTGTTTGGATTCCATTTATTATTCCTGCTGTAAAGTGGCTCGATTCCTCTGGAAGCCCAAATGTGAATCACCACAGCGTCGAAAACAAAGACCTACTTTCTTTTGAACCAATGACTAATCCTCAATATAATATATGGTTACTCATTTTGTTTCATAGGTTGTGTAATTTATTCTTTAATGAAGTGACTGATAATTGCAAAAAAACCCCTCCACATCTCCTAAAATAAAAGTTTTCAGTTGCCTTACAGTACGTGCCTGTGACTGAGCATGAATTAAATGGCATACTGCCTAGATGCTATATTCTAAACGGATGTCATTTCTACATGTTATCCAGTGCTGGTAAGGACGGTGATGAGTAAAATGATATTTGCACACAGAACTGAAAATAACTACACAAAGTAAGACATTGACTAAATGAATGAAGGTATTTAAAAATATTCCATTTTATGTATACATATATACATAATATATATATATATATTCTAAACCTAAATGCATTTCATACACTGCTTCACCAACAAAGAGGCATACTATAGATGCAGGCATTTGTACAATGCAGAGAGCGTACAATGATAAAATAAATATTTAATATTGTTGCAATTGATGTTTTTTTTTTTCTTGTGTGCCCTCTTTACTGAGGCAATTTAAATGACAAAAAAAAAAAACCCAGGCAGGGCTTTCCTGATAATGCGCACTGGCTGATTTCTTTATGTCACGTGGCAAATTTGTGTTTGAAGAAAGGCTAATCCATGTCTTATCTTTCAGATACTGAGCATCCCTAATGGGTGAAAGATAAAACAATTCACTCATCAAACCCACGCTGTTTGTATTAAAGGCCCCAAATGATCAACTCTTCCTTGGATTGTGTTAGAAATTCTCTGAAAAGTGAATATCCTGGCATCACTTTGAAAGGAAAGGGCAAGGAAAAAACACCAACTCTTACCTATAAATCGTGGGATTGTGCCATATGGCCCCTCAGAAATACTTCAAGACCACACATTCACGCTCAAAGGGCAAGGTGAGCCTATGGAAATAAAACAAAGGGAAAGCAGATAAAAATCAAATTTTCTGTGTTATTACTGATGTTCTTTGTCATGCTTGAGATAACATTCAAGGTAACATATGCACACTTCTGAATATATTACACCGGAATATAACACAGCCACACAGTGTATGTATTTGACCCATGTGACAACCTGAATAACACATCGACCTGACTTATCTGACACACATCGTCTGTTTTTCAAACAAAAGCATAACATTCTCCAGTGTTCCTTGATCTCTTCATTAATTCACTGTTTGCAGTCATATGTGACTGTTGTATTTTTTTTATTTATTTATTTTTATTACAAAAACCCTAAATCACGACAAACATTGTATTTACACGTTATTAAACAATCTACTTGTTAATACTTGTAGATAAGCACAATTTGAAACAATGCATTTAGCTATTTGCTTTAATTGTTCCATTTTTGATTGTTCTATGCAAATTAAAAAGTACATAAAAGTTAGAATTTATAACTTTGAATTATCATCCTAGCCTATAACGTGTGTGTAATGAACAATCTGGTCAATCTACAGCACAAAATATTTAAAGGTGCATTATGTAATAAATCTAAAGCAACTGGATATAGAATCCTCCTAATATGTCACAGAGACTCAGGAATAATGTTCATATAACAAACTGAACTCACCAACAACAACAGTACAGACAAAATATGTGCATTAAAATAAATATTTTTTCTGCACCACTTTGCTTTGCCAGTGTGTGCATGGAAGTGGAAGCATGGACGTTCATGTGTGGCTCTCTCAAACGTTCTTAGCTCAGAAGTGGTAAGGATCCTTACATTACAAGGTCATACATGTACCGTGCATATAATTTATCCATCTTTTACACACCGTATGCAAAATTGTATCACAATAGTAAAAAAAAAAAACAAAAAAAACACCTTTAGAGCGATAAAAGAGGGTGAGGACGTGTTCATTGTTCAGCATATGAATGACACGATGCCCTTGACAGTGGAGCTCTTTATATTCTACTCTGTGCTCATCTGTTGAGGTGCTAGTACGTGGCGTCTTTCATGCATTTGCCCTCCCACGCAAGAACGACACGATCCAGCCTCCCTGGTTAAAGCTGCTGCAGATATGCACTCACACGCATACTCACATTATGATCCCCCCGTGCCTTTCCCCAGATACGCATCACACATCTCATTCTCTTAGTTTGGAATCATCATCACATCTTCCTACTTGCCCTCCTGCAACAGTCCCTCATGACCCTCAACGTGGATGTCATTATGAAGACGAGAAAACAGCCCCCCCCCCGCCTCAAAGCCCCCAAATGATTATTTAATTCCTGTGTCACATCATGCTTACTGTGTGTTTTCAGTCGACCAGGGGGGGCCAAAAGGAGAACATAACATTTAGCACATCCCCGTCTGGGTATGTTCTGTCAATCAACAGCAGTTAACAACAGCAACAATGGATGCAGCACGTACTCACCCAAGAGCATTTAACTCAATCTTTCTAACTGGAATATTAATGTGACGGTGGATGTGGTTTTGCCCATTGTATAAGTAACTATTACCTTTCATGGCACAACAGCCAGAAAATCCAAATAAAAATTGACCCATGCACCATCATTAGCTGTTGACATTCAAGTCCCATTTTTTTAAGATACTATAACCTGCTTCACAGTCAAGCTGACAAAATGACTCAGAGAATTGAGACTTTCAAATATGCCAAGAAAGGGCACAGTTTCATTACAACAGCAGCCCAAATGGTCTAACCAGACTGAGGATTAATATCATAAATGATATATGAATGATATATCACAAATGGACACTTATGACAAAAAACACGGCTCATCGATCGGCTAGGACCTAACATTCTCCCCCCTTCAGCCAGCTTGTTCACCACAAAAACAAACAATGGAGCAACACCAATGTTATGCAGTCTTGGGGTTTCTGTTTTTGCTTTGGTGTTCAAACCTAATTGGTTTTGTTTGGTCCTTTCTGCTTGAGAGTTTAGGCCATTTGTTCATCAATAAATGCCCCACTTACAAAACACATTCATGATGCAGCACGCGTCAGGAAGTTAGCCACAGCACAGAATTGCTGACAGCAGCTTTAATCTAATTGTAAAACTGCTCTAAAATATTTATTTGTCAAGTTTAAGAGCAGTCAGACACCTGCATACATAGACACAAACATTTTTTTGATGTGGAAATCATGCCTCTTGTTGAAACTGGTAGGATCCCTTTTGCATGCACTTTCTGTGAGAGTATTGGGGGACCACATCTACAGTCTCCATTCTGTGCAAAAAATCAATTTCAAAATTTATCCGTGGTTCATTTGATGCTTCAGCGGTCTGATAGCAGAAAGTCAAGAGTGGCTATAGTCATTGAAATATGTAAAAACCTCTTTCTGTCCCTGGAAGGCATTTCTGTGATGAGCTGTGATGGACACAATGTGAAGAAGAAAAATTAATAATAATAAAAAAAGATAACTAGGCTGTTGAAAACTTAAATTCAATTCAGTTAAACTTTTGAATTAATTTCTGGACAAAGGGAGAGATGGATTTTTTTTGCCCTATAATTTCCTCTGAAAATCACTAACAAAGAATCTTAAATGACCTGTATCAAATGGTGGAACAATGTCTGTTTGCAAAGGTTGTTTCGGTGTGTCCGCAGATGAATGGTATTAGAAAATAATGTGCGGACATCTTATTCCACTAGATCAACTATAATAATAGAAATGTTTTTTCATGTGGTGTGTTTTGAATATTTCCAAATTACAGCGATTGTTTCAATTTTAAAAAGGCTCATGGCGAAAAGATAGGGATGATTGGTGTTCATGAATTAAGGATATAGATGTTCAACATAAAAACATTAAATTGTCTTGATTAGGTCCATTTTGAGCACATCTCATGGAAATGACAGTAAATCATGTCTAGTTTAGTGATCGACCAACATCTTCCCATCTTCCCATGATGATATTTGAATGAGCTTATTTGTGAGATAAACTCTGAAATTGGCTGGGCAAAATATTATTCTGCTTTGAATGAATGAGTCCAATTATTTTTTTGCGTCCCTCTAGAATTCACTTAGGAATAAGATGAACACTAAATGCCAACTGATGAAGACTTTAATCAAATGTTCTGCTTACTAAAATCTGCTGATTGGCATTCACCCTCAAGGAAAAACAGAAAGCACTGGGAGACTTATGGTTCAGCATGTTTTGAAAGGAAACATCGTCTTTCTTTACCAGATCAGTTAACTTTAAGAAGAAAGGCTACATGCCTAAAATATGCACAAGGAACATACAGTCTCACATTTAAACATAAAAAGCGAAGACAGGCAAAATATTCCCTTTTTTTTTTCAACAAATATCACTATATACTTTAACAAGACAAAGCATTAACTCTACTAAGAAATAGTGTCTGTGTAAGACCTGATGAAATGGTCACAAGTCTGAATGTACAATACCAGGCCCTCAAAACATATACCATGCCCTCAATATCTGTGTAACAAACAGAAAACAGAAGTAAAAAAGATGAAAATATGATATAGGTGTCATAATAATTGTCTATTATACAACATAAAGACAAGATAGCCCCACAGTGGGGACATGCACAGTGTTACAGCAACAAATTCAATGTAATACTATGTAATAAATAATATACATGTATCTCCACATGTACGGATTGCACCTACGAAATAGTGATACATAAAATGCTTATATTGCACATGGGATGAGTTCCATTTGGTTTACTAAGAGCAGTGCTTGTTGTAAAGTCTAGCAGCAGCAGACCTTCAGAAATGTAAGATGTTTCATTTCTGTCACTGAAGGAGCCGCCCAGTGCTGTGATGGTGTCCTGCAAGGGGTGGGACAGGTTGTCCAACAGAGATGATAGCTTGGCCATAATTCCTCACTCTCACTTACCATGACCAAGCTTGTTTTGTATCGGTTCGTCCAGCCTCTGCCTGTCTGGCTGTCAATATGCCACTGCCCCCAGCAGACCACTCCACGTTCTTAATGAGCATCCTCTGCACTCCAAAAACACTGTGCAGCATGGTGAAAAGTAACTGAGACCAAACCATTTCCCTGCAGGTCCCCTGTACTGCAGACAGCCATGTTAGAGACACAAACCCATATGCTGGGTTCAGTTGGTCAAGTAATCCGCAATCCAGTATTTAAGGTGAACATCCAATCCTTCAAATGTGCTGCTTGTGTAGTGATCATTAACTGACCTCTGATCCCCTAAATTCCAGCTTTTTGTCGCCGGAGATGTTTTCCAGGCCACTCCAGACTGCTGACATTATTCCGCTGCAGCTGATCCTCCATCTTCCTCATGTACTTTTCCCTCTTCAGCTCCTCCTTGTATCCTGACACCTTTATGTCAGAATTACTCCAGGGTTTGCTGTAAAGAGAAAGACCCGACAGTGTTCTCTACACAAAAGTTTATGAAGTCTCTAATTGTTTGTGTCAGACTGCCGATGTCCTCCCCATGACCCTTGCAGAGATCTTCCCACACAGTGGGCTCAAAACGGTCCATCAGTCTCAGCAGAGCATCTCTTCACTGTACAGGTCAGAGCAGTTTGTCTGTGCAACTTATACACAGGCAGGAGATTAACCAGATCTTCCAGGGGACCAATGAGCAGTACGTCTCTTTGGTATTGGCATCAAAATGGTCCAGAATTATATTGTGCAGAGTGCAGGACATCACAGGCTGCATCGATGTTCACAGGGGTACAAACCGAGCAAAATTCCTGCAGGAGATATTATGGTGTGCTCAGAGTTACACCAGCTATCCTTCACAAACACCCCCTCCTTCCCTCTCACCTCTCTCCACCATGAGCACGGTGACTGCATCCAGAATATCTTTGCTTAACCATGTATCTGTGAACAGCATGATGCCAAGTCAGCACTGCTAACTCGTCTGTAGGGCTCCAGCATGGCATCCCCGTCACCTCTTCCTCTGCTCACAGGGACACAAGGTCGCTCCTTGGGCAGTATGGCCGTGTAGCAGAGCGCTAACAGTTGATCTCTACTGTAAACAACAGGTCAACAGCTGTGCACAGGATCTCAGACATGGTTGAAACACAGCATAAGGACCACTACAAGTCTTTTGCCAAATGTTCTCTAGGCAACTATTTGATTTAATACACTTCCTTTAACCTGTATCTGCCATTCTGCAGTGGAACCTGTGCAGTTTCCCTCAGCCCATGTCCAGTCAGAGAAAAAAAAAATGTATGTCTAGTATTCAGAGTTTACTGTCAGTTCCTGGAGGCATCTACTAAACACTAATAATGAAAAGAGAAGACATCAGGAGCCAAGTGGTTTGCAGACCACCTCCAGCCAGCTTGCTTTTGTCTTCAAATCTTCTTCTTTTCTTTCAGGATAAAAAAGTTTTATCCTCATAAATATTTGATACAAATAGCGATGTGGGCATTCTTGTGTGTATATGGCCATTTTTCTTTCTCATTTTGTTTTCTAAGCTCTGATTCCGATAGCGTTTAGAGTTAAGGCGGATTTATGCGCTATCACTTGACACTTGTGGTAACCCACTGTTTTCAACTGATGCTATAGTTGAAAGGTTTACTCGTCCCTGTGGTAACCACACTCCTCCAGATGGCTTTTATTTGTCATTATATCAACCTTCTTGGCATATCCTTCTGTGACTTGTGTATGTATATATATATTTTACATGGCGAAGCCACATTTCATCACCTTATTTTGTATCTCTATCTGACCATGCTTGATAATATTTGAGAATTGGAACATGTTTTAACTCTTCAGTTATGAGGGGATACACATTATTTCAGACAAAACATTTCCCCATTAGAAAACTCTAATCAAATGCAGGGATGAGTTTTCAACTCTTGCCCAACCTTAGTTATGAGGATGTAGCAGCTGGCAGACATTTTGTTGTCTGGCTCAAACTCTCCATGCTGTGAAAGCGCTATTCTGGTTACTTTGTCCAGATTTCAATTTCCTCAAACTTAATAGCCACAGAGCACCAAGAGAGTCCACGACACATGCTGTCTTTCATTTATTAAATGAAGTCATTAGCAACTGGCTCACACTTGACTTCAAAAGCAGATGGAGAAATTGCACACAGACACTTTTACCACGGGAAAAAGATGTGAATCAGGATTCACATGTTTAAACGGGCATGAGGTAACAGACAAACTTGGGTCCTCCATGACAAGCCAAGTATGCGCCCCCATGCAACAAAGTCCCATACTGAACCGCCTGTGAAGAAGTGTAATCACATTTTCCGCAAGGGTGGTTCTAAAGCCTGTGAAAAAAGGGTTTATCGAATTTACAGACATTGTCATTACGCAGTCAGTGTGGTTTTCCCTCCATATCTGTGGCCACTTAAATCCAACCAGAGCAGTTTGAAGAGCTTCAAGGCTAGGAATCATATACACACACACACACATATATTTTTGTACCTATAGTACTCCTGTATTACATGAGAGATGGGATGTGCAAAACATTTGTCTTTTTTTAAATGCACATACTTTAGATTGGACTTGTATAGAAGCAGTTGAGCAGTATAATGACAAATCTATCGTAGACTGATATGCAGTGAATAGTCAAACCTATTTCAAATATACGTATGGTTACAGAATCACAGAAGACATCACTCAGTGCGTTTAGTCAGTCACCAAGTAGGTTTTCCTTAATGTCATGTAAATACGTTAGGCTGAATAAATCGAGCTAGTCTTAGTCAGACTATCATACTTGGATAATGTGATTCATAGTCCGATTACTCCCGCATGCATACGAATGAATGAATGGAGTCAGACTTGCACCGAAACGTACTACCCATCCTTTCACCTAGAAGTAAAAGAACACGATGTATACACTGTCAATAAATAAAGTTGTCCAATTGCCTTGCGTCGTAGTCTGACTATGGCCTTAGTTCGATTAAACTGTGCATGACTGTATTATGTCTTATGTGATCACCATCTAAGTTAAACATGTTAACATACAAATATTTATCATTCGGCTCTGCCCACAGCTAATGCTGATTGTCACTAGTTTTGGATTAAGAGATCAGGTCAGATAGTCTTTCTCCACTTTCTATGAGATGCTCATATTTGTGAGACCTCCAGATTAAAATATAGACCCAATCCACACAATATTTTGATTTGGAAATGTCATTTCAGCACATTTCAACTTTGATTAGTTTGGGGGAAGTGTGACACACGAGAGACTATGTTGAAAATGAATAGCCAGGATTTGTGTTATGAGACCGATAAGAAGAATCATTTCAAAGGTTTCCATTAATGTCGTAAAGTTTTAATACACAAACTGTTTTTGTGACCGTACGCCATGACACTGTGGATTGTAGCAGAATTTATGCTTTTTAAAAGAACAAAACACAGGCAGTGTAGTGTGGATGTAGCCAAAGGGTTTTCATTTGGAACTCACATCAGTCGTATCTATGACATCTCTAGGGAAAGATTCTCTCTATATCTACGAGACATGTCTTCCCATGGTGCTAACTTGAGTGCTCAAATGACAAATGCCATTTTAAAAACCCTCATTGCAAGACATGGATGTTGATATTGTACCATGCAGAAAGTTCCAGTGTGTAACATTTAAGGAGTGTTTACTGGCATACACATCCATTTAAAAGCATTATAAACAGCCTTTTAAATGTGCTTTAGGGCATCTTATGATATTGTGTTACAAAAGCAACCATCTTGTGTTGCCATATTTATAAAGCAGCCTGAATGAAAATGTATTTTCAATACTAGCTTACTCCGCAATATAAGAAGGTTTCCATCCACATAAAGCCACAAAAAAGAAGTGGAAATTGAGGGGCAAAGTGAAAGAGTGCTTATTATTGCTTATTCCTAATTGTGGTTTTGAAATGGAGGGGTGAGCAATGGAGTCCTCCATTTGTTACAATTTGCAGTCTCACCATTACATGTCACTAGTTCTTACTTGCCGAACCTTTACGTTTAAACGTTGATTCCTACACATCGGACACAAGATCTCACATAACGTCGCATTACAAGTCTGCCATTTATTTGTCATATCTCGAGAAATGGGCTAAGAAGTTTATTGGCCTCATTAAAAGTACAATTTATGTCATCCCTGACGTCTAAAGCATGGTGGGGTACGATTATGTTTACTCCAGTTTGGATGACACAGGCGGACTTGGCCATCTGGAGCCTTCTCACTGAGAGACTGGTGTACGTGTGGGCCAACTCGCAACTCAAGCAGAGCTTAAAATCATGTGCCAAAGTGATGTTGGCTCATGTCCTCCACATCTCAAGTCCATTCTGTTTTGTGTCTGCAGGTAATGTTCCTTTGATGCAGACTGTCTCAAGTAGGAAACACTAAATATAAAATATGAACATTGTGGTGTAAAACTAAATAAAGACAGAAAACAGAAATCTGATTGGAAGTGGACAGCTCTAAGTAGAACCCCAATATTAAAATGCTTCCAGAATGCATGTAGTTTGTGTTTCCAATGTGTTTGAGCGTCTATGTGAGTGACACACAGGGAGAGCAAGGAGCCAGGATGGATTAAGTGAGTCAAAACACTTCACATCCTTCCAGAACATAAACATTTCATCTTTTTGGAGATGTGTAATATGATAAGTTTGCATTAAAGCTCACAAAGAGTGGTCCTGTTGCACATATATGTTAGTTATGGAGGTCTACTTACATACATTAACTTGTTTTTATGGTAAAAAACCTCCTAGTTGCTGTAAACGAGCTGATAGAAATCCTCTTTTCTGACGCTGTTTCCCAGCCGCAAGATTTGAGACTCAACTCTCACCCAGAAGACAGAGTCTTGTGATTGGCCAGTATAGTCAGTATATTCTCAAAATATTGTTTTAAAAATGTTTAAAAATAGCTTCTTCACGACTCCCCACCGCAGTCCCTTTTATGACTTTGACCCGGAGTCAAACCCAGAGTCAGAAGACACTGTCGCTCATGAAACACTTCCACAACGGACGTTATTCTTCTTCTGCGGTTCAATGTACGCAACTGGATGTGCCCAGGACTAGTGCCCGGAGCAGGACCATCTGCTGTTCCGGAGAACCGGTGTTTACGTAACCGGACTGTGTTTTTTCAGAGATCTCGCTGAGCCCGAGATTACAATAAAACACAGCGTTCTCAGCAATGGCTGAACTGTTTGTTTAGAACCTTCAGGGTTTCTTAAAAAAGGTAATGATGCAGATACACACCAACAAAAACAGTGTTAATTGGAACTTCCGGTCTAGGTCCGCTTTAAATGTCAATACAGCAAATACAATAAAAAATTTTGGAAAAGTTAACTTCTAACAGTTTAATACTCATGCAGTAGAATCTCAAGAAAAGTATATCACGCTCATTAGAACATGTATAAAGACAAGCTGTATCATTTGCAATGTCAGTATTACATCAGTTCATCTAACTTTAACTAATACGGTTGTTTTGCTCAAAATCTTCCTTTGCAAACTACCTCATGAGATAGATTAAAAACTCTACAGTTTCAAAAAATGTCTTAGTCAAGGTGAGACATTTATGAAGAATTAACAGTCTCATTTTTGTGACAACCTCCTCCTCCTTTGACTTTTTTTTTTGCACTTGTGTGTTAGCAGGTGCTACATGGAGGGTCATCAGTGTGATGAGCCACACCTGAGTCTGGTGTGCTCGGATTTAAAAATCCTCCCTCCATCTGCCACCTCAACTTCTCTAGGGGAATTTCTCTGCTCTTCTCTGCTCCCTGGAGACTGGATGACAGCTGTGCTTTTTTCTGTCTAGGGCATTTTAATGATTACATCACAATAGTCATATTTTAGCTCTGTGTATCAATTAATTCCATCTTGTACCATCTTGTTGTCGTCACTTTACTGACAATGGTGTAATGGTATTTATTTGTTGTGTGTGCGCATGTTGGGGTGAAGACAAAATGAATCATCCTGAGGATAAAAAGTATATCCATATTATGTATAGCATGAATATGAAACAATTGGATTGGTGAATGTATTGTTTTAAATATCAAACCTGTCCTTTATCGTGGTCGACTCCTAACCTACTTTTACATGCAATGTATGCAATGTAATGTCCATGCACATGTAAAGCACATGCAGTCTACTTGCAACACAGTTTATATAATGTTGCTTTACTTTCATGCAAACTAGTGATTCAGTTTAGTTTTTAAAGCCCACTAAGTCTTCCCTTTCAAGGCCTGTACAAAAATGTCAGTGTGAACCATATAAAGTAGCTAAGCTGACAGCTTAACATGTTAGTGACAAAGCATGTGCGTGCACCTTAGCACGTATCGGGAATGTCATTGATGCTTAAGGCTTTAAATAGACTACATGTAAGAAATAAATTAAAAACATGACATGTCGTTACAGAGTAAGAAATCATGTCCAGCCAGTTACAATTTAAAGTCTGCTGTGCGACCCACCCAATAATCAACACATATCTTTCCACACAGTGAAATTAAAAGGTCTGTAGTGAAGATGCATTAAAATATAGATGGACGAATGTTGCAGGGAGTAAAAAACAAATGCAGATATCTCCAGGACACAATAAGCAAACCATAATCATGGTAAGCTCATTCTGAATATTTAACGCATATAGTATTTTTTATTATTGTTGCCTCTTAATTAAGTGATAATCATCTGCTGCTGCTCTAAAGCACACTTTTACTGTGAAAGTCTGTCTGGCGAGACACACAAATACAAACCAAACAGGTTTAATGTTTTCAAAAATAAACAAATGGGGAGACAGTTACACGGATGTGAAGGAACACAATGTAACAGTGACTGACTAATGTAAAAGTGCGACTCCATGTTTCCATGTTCTGGCAGTAACTGTGTTAAACTCTGAAGGTCACTGGTGTACATACATGATATATTTCCCTTGTAAAGGCTTTCAGTTATATAATGAATTACACTAGAACGCTCCTAAGCTGGTAAAATTTTAATGAGATCAGGAAACGGAAACTATTTGAGGTTGTCAAAATACAGGGGCATAATATTCTTTTTGACTGAAACTCTATGTATTTGTGGTTTGTTTACAATTGCACTAACACATAATAACAGATTTGAAATAATTCAGTCAGCACGGTGTTGGAGGGTGCTGATGAGGCTGTTTCCACGATATACCTGTTGCATTTCAACTTATATTACCTGCATTTCGTATCCAAACACCCTGGAGCCATAGGTGACATACTAAGTTTAAAACATGTCAAGAGAGTCATTGGGTCATTGTTATGTAATAAACAGACAGATGTTCCTTGTGCTTATAGATGGATGACATTTCTAGACGGTGTTGTTGATTTCATATTAACCCTTTAACACCGAGCGTATTGCTGACAAAGCAGAAAAGTTGCACATCAAAGCCAACGTGTGCTTATTATAGGGTCATGTTGAGCTGTTTCAGAAAGCAGGAGAATCAGTGTCTTTGTCACCAGTGAGGAGATGGTTGGAAAAATCACAATTTACATTCTTTTTAAAGTGAAGGACTGAGTTGTCATTTATGCCAATATTTATCCACACCATAACAAAATCATCATGACATCCATCTAGTCTCTGCTGCTTAATCTTCACCAGTCCATCGCGGGGCCAACATATAGAGAAGAACAACCATTCATTCACACTCTCACACCTACGGGCAATTTAGAGAATTCAATTAACCTTGTGTGGGAGGAAACTGGAGAACACACAGGGAGAAAATGGAAACTTCACTGTGTGGCCCTTCATCAAGGACATACACAATGCAAATCACTGTCCATACATTGTATGTATAAAGCACAAGGGAGGATGTCTTTGAATTAAAAAAAAAAAAAAAGATACATTTTCAACCTGAGAATGGGAACATGTTCACATTAGGTCACAGTCACACTGACACATAATGGACTAAATCAACTTGCAGTGTGACAAAAAGCAATAGGGGACCTGTGTTATTGGCAATTGGGTTGGAAACAAAATAGTGGGCATAATATGGCCAATGGGCTAACAGCAGCATGCCACAAAGCTGTACATTAAGTTGGCACAATTGCATCCTCCTACTTGCATCCAATTTTCTAACTTGAGGTATAACCCACCATCAAAAAAACAAAATAAAAAATGAACAGCCTTGAGTTTCTGAGTTTGTGTTAGATGCACAAAGTGAAAAGACATGGGTCTGTGAAGTGAAGTTGTTTCTGACAGCAGCATTGAGTTTATCCTCAAATTTCTGCCTTGTCCACTCACTCACTTCTCCCGACTGTGAATGACTGACCTGCAGCAACTGTTGCCTGAGATTTTTAAACGCCTACGATCATGATTGTGTACTAACAGACAGCTTATTTAAATAAATGTTAAAAAAAATTTCTGTAAAATGTAGTGTAATGCACTGTGGTGTGGGGGTGTCGGGCACATTGCAGGGACACATGCATCAGTGTTCCCGAATTATTATTTCTACAGGTCTACATTGACAGTTTCGAGCAACAGTCTAGGACATCTTAATGTTAGTTAGTTAGTTTATTGTCCCCTTGGGGAAATTTGTAATGCATATTATGGTTAAGTAAAAATGTTTATCTGATGATGATAAAAGTATCACAAAGATCACCTTATTAACTAAAAACCAGCAGTTAACGTACAGTAACATAGTCATAAAAACAAGAACCTGAATTACAGCTAAACTCAAGTGAGTGCAGCAACAGAAGACATAATAAGCTGGTGTAATGTCAGAAAATGTTACCATCAGAATATCCAACCACACCTAAAGTCTCCAATTATTTAATCAAAGAAAGAAAGGCAGGATTATATTTCTCAGTACTCACAAGACTAAAAAAAAACAAGTATGCTTTCACTCTGAGCGAATTTCTGATCTGATTGACTGAGTTGTGTCATGTGACGATAAGCTTGGTCTGTATTACACTGGACAGCTGACGACCTCAAAACTACAAAAGCCAATTTAAATTTTAATGATTGGTCAAAAAATGGCAATTATCAATTATAATGGGTTCAGATCCAGACTGCAGTGATTCAAGCTATAAGCTTTAGTAAATAGAGCAATTTCACTGTCATTAAAATGGTCTCCCTTTTCTGGCCTGGGGCCCACTATTGACTCCATATTCTACTTATTTTATTGCAATTCAAATCAAAACAGTAAATGTATATATGCAGCAGCCATTGTCATCCCTCCAAGCTATGACCATGCAGCAGGCGTGGACAACATTATTAAAAGTATTGGAATACTTTATTTCTGTAGGGCTGGATGATACATAGCTAATCAGACACAAATGCCACAAAAATACGATATATATATATATATATATATATATATATATAATATATAAATCCTTCATAAGCACTGGCCCGAGGCAAACAGAAAAAATAACAGGCACTCCGCATTTTATTTTTGTTAGAATGAAAACATTTTAACTGGGCCATATTAACCCAGGATGGCAGGATGAGAAGCTACATTTTCTGCGGTTTATGAAGGGAAACTGAGAAATGTTGCATCGTTATCACAGACCCAAGCTCTGGTTATTCAGTAAACACACTCTTCAGCATGAATTTTTAAAAAAGTCATTCACAAATAGAACACACCATCACTCAGGGCATATTTCTGATAGAGAGTCAAAGCTGGGCCCACGGTTGGTGTAGTGGTTAGCACTCTTGCCTTTGCAGCAAGAAGACCCGGGTTCCTGGGTTCGAGCCCCGTTTGGGACAACTTCGGAACAAGGGCCTTTCTGCAAGGAGTTTGCATGTTCTCCCCGTGTGTGCGTGGGTTTTCTCCGGGTTCTCCGGCTTCCTCCCACAGTCCAAAAACATGCAATATGGGGATTAGGTGAATTGGTCACTCTAAATTGACCGTAGGTGTGAGTGTGTGAGTGAATGGTTGTTTGTCTCTATGTGGCCCTGCGATGGACTGGCGAACTGTCCAGGGCGTACCCCGCCTATCGCCCAATGTCTGCTGAGATAGGCACAGCACCCCCCGCGACCCTCTGGTGGAGGAGAAAGCGGTAGATAATGGATGGATGGAGTCAAAGCTGCTCAGCACCCGGTTTGAATCCTTCAAACTCAGGGGGGCTTTTAGCACCATAGCTCAGAGGAAGTTATACAACTGCACGGGCGTGCTGCATCCATGGGATTTTTCCGCTGCAGGTTTGCCTGTGATGACGCAGCTTTCAATTGGTCTCATTTGTTTCCAAGATGAATCGGAAAGGCTATCCATAAGGAGATTTGAAAAAGCTTGCAGGCAGGACTGTCAACTTCAAAGTGAAGTTGATCTACGTAGAGCCCCTGAGCATTTGCTGCTCTGCCACGGCATTAACACAAGCTGATGAACAGACATAATTACACACTGTGAGAAAAATACACTTTGTCAGAAAAAAAACATGTGTTTAAAAAAACATATTTGTCTTTTTTTCACCGATAAATTAAAGAGAAAAAAGCAATTGGTACCGAGATGGATGGTGCCATGAGGCTCCCGGCCAACTCACATGTACCAATTGAGTTAACCCTCGATGGTGATCGGGCTTGACACTTGGTGCCGGAGGTGGCTATTGGAGGTTCGCAGAACAGTCTCTGTCATGGCTGGCTCCAGGGTTATGGGTTGATCCTGTAGGGTTAATGATAACTAACTTTTTTTTCTCAAAATAGAAACTTGCATGTATACAGTGGAGGCATCAACAGAAGTTGATGTTTAATAAAGCCCAATTCATACTCCTGCGTAAAGTGCTCTACGTAGGTTACACAGAGTCCTCTGCGTCAACGGAGAGCCTGTCAGAGAGCCTCTGCGTTGTCTCCGATTGCACAAAATATTTTTTAAGCGTCTGTCACTCCGTCAAGGGATAACGGAGACGGCAAGGGCTGCGATTGGTCCTCAGGACAGGCCGAGCTAAAGCTGTTCTGTGCCAGCTCACAGTGCGCACCGAGCTTCCACAGAGGGGGAGCTGATCACCGCCGACAACATCGCTGCCAAACTATAAATATGTCATATCTTAATACACACAACACACGTTTAGACTCTAAATGGCCAATTTCTCGCACACAGAAAATTGAGAAACGGCCACTGTTAAAACAACAACAGTCTTTCTCTCTCGGACGCCATTGCTCACTGTAGCCAGAAGCACAACAACCTTGCGTAGCGACCCCTACTGGCGGGAAATTGCAGTGCATATCCGTCACCACGACGCAGAAGTATGAAGGCTCGAGGGGTCTCCGTGGTTACGCAGTCAGATGACGTATTACGCAGTCGGAGAAGTATAATGTGGCCTTAAGTGTAGGCATAAGCATAACCTGCAGCATCAAGCATCAGACTCACACGCTAACAAGTGATAGCATGAAGACACCTGCCCATTTAGACCTCAAAACAGAACAAGGAGCATGACAGCTATTCCCCCAAATGAACTACCTCTTTAAAAATGTTTCTTTAATGTAAGAATAAACACAACCATTGTTTAAACGTTAAGTACATACTGTATATTTGTTCACCCTGTAAAGGCCGTATTTTAAAAAGTATAACCTTCATGCCTTACTAATTATTATTTTAAGCCTGCTCTTATAGGAGCAAGCGTCTTTGTAATTTGTCCTGTCTCTGGCTTCTACAAATCTCTCACACCTCTCAAAATGGCTGCATCTGTGTTTTTTTGTGTGTGTGTGTGTGTGTGTTTATTTTTATTTTGCCACCTCATGTCCCTAACTGTTACTGATTAGGTGAAAGTGAAGCTTATGGGAAGCTGCTGGGTTCAGGGACAGGGTGTACCTCAGGGACAGAGGCTTGAAATGCTGACAAAGAACCCAGCAAGTTCCTCAATGAAGACTTCATGGAACTGCATTTTGTGGCATAGCAGAACCCCTCTGGCACTGCTCCAACAGGATGTGGGCATTTAGCACTTACACAGCCCAGAAATCCTGGTCTTGTGGCTGATGCTGTTACAGCAACATGTGCACATTTTTCACTATTTTGACATCATACCAGATGCAAAAAAATGACAAGTGACAAGAGCAGGTACAGTCACAAAATGCACAAAAACACATAACACATAACACTGTACACAATAAGTGACACTCATACCGTCTAACTTTCCTTTCATTTCATTTCTGTTCAGATCAGTCATAAAGGGAAAATATCATTCAAGATGATGCAACTCACTGATCTAAAACATCAAGGCTCTGCAAAAAAAAAAAAATAATAAAATAAAAATACAACCTCTATCATCAAGGAGACTGTGCATTATAGACAGTCTCCTTGGTGGTGAGTGTCTTCTCTGCCTTCAAAAAGACATTTGGGGGTTTTAGCGTTGTAATAAAAACAATATCCAAAGTCTAGTTGTACTTGTTAAAAATTGTATCGTTCTACATTCCAGTGTGTAGAACGACTGCGTTTGTGGATGCTTTTGCAGGGATGAAGCCCACCATGGGTGAGACATGTCGTGACATCATCTTTTTCAGAGTTTAAAACCCAGTATGACTATATACTGTAGTCTCTCTCTCTCTCTGTGACCTGACTTTTTTTGAAATAATATCTGATTCTACAATTGATGGAGGTGTCAAAAGCCCGACATGAACACCGTATTGCACATGGCACTCTCATGACTCTGGCACATCCCAAAGATGAAAGCCATGAGTCTGGTACAAGACATGTGGGAATAGATGTACAGTAACGAGAGCCTTGGGGGCCCGGCTTAATGAGAAGGATTAGTGAGCCATGATAGGGCTCTTGTGCGCAGCTGTAACGAGGGTGGTGAGGCTGGTAACAGTGAGGGTGAGATGGATGAGAGAGCAGCACTTTGTCAGCTAGAGGACGGGCTCACCTCGGCTCCCAGGAAACTCTTAAATGAGACAGAGGTTGTGCAGACCAATGGATGAGACCAGATTGTAAAAGCTGACAAGTGCAATCAATAGATAACATACTGTTATTAACTTGCTATCATCTTTTTGATATCGTGCCGTGATGCAACTAGGGAGGGAGGCAATTCCAGGCTTCAAGGAAATGTATTATGACTTTACCACATATAAATATCAAGATTACTTTTGTGGCACAAACATAATGTGACCTTAGAGCTCTTCATTAATATCTGTCTACTTAATTGCATTAACTTGCCTGTAATTAACTATCAAGGGGCCTTATATGACTGTTCCATTATAGCAGATAGGACACATTCAAGATTAAGGTTTTTTTCCAATGTGTATACCACAACATTCAGTTTACAAGTTTAAATGGACCACACACAATACATAAATTGTTAAAGGAAGTCATAAATAAAAGATGGAATTGTACACATTATGGACACATTGTAAACAAATGCTTTAAAAATAGATCATCGACATAAGAGTGCACCGCAGGTCACTGCATGGGTCATCTGTTGTGTGCGTACACTGGAGTTTCTTTGGGATAAATGATTTAAATATTTTCTGGCGGCAAATTGGTGTAATGGTGGTATATTTGTTTTCGTTTATCAGGAATTCAATAATTACTTTGACTAACACTATGCTCATTTGGAGCATTCACAGATGATACTGATCTTCCAGATTTCAATCCCTGAATCAAGCTGGCCAAGATCCTGATATGAAGAGGTGTGTTTCTGCTAATACAACCGTACAGAACTGTATAGTATTTACATGTTTACACCCTTATGTTTCAATCACCTTTATTTCACCCTCAGGTTATTGTGATTGCCACACATTCTTGTAATCCAAAGGTTTTCATACGACTAATGTCTACATTATTGCTTTCACAGTTCTTTATCCTTCAGTTTCTGATCTATCAACGTAAACTAGAGTAACCCTTCATTGATTTCTTAGGTACAAATACAGCTTTTGTATCATTCTCTCATTAAAGTCATATAGAAGCCTGTCAACCTATAGAGACAATCTCAGAACCAACAGGTTATCGTCTGATGAATTGGCCTCTGGTGGCAATGGCCAATATTATAGCACTCCAGGTGTAGAAGTCTTAGGGCAAACACTTTCATCTCAACAAGACTAGCAAATTGGTACAAATACCAATCTGCATATCTGTGAATGCAGATAGCTTAAAACCAGGGGGCGTGAGGCCCCAAAACCAAGAAGGAGCATCGTTAATGTATTAACATTAAGAGAATTAAGAGAAAGAACCAGAGCAGAGGAAATTTGACACTCTGCAAGAGTTCTTTCATTTTAGACATTTGAGGAGGTGACTTCAGGAATCTGTGAGACAGAAAACTGACCAGGCACAACAGAACACTGGTGATGGTGACCACAATAGTATTTAGAGACACTCTGTCATTGTTTGGCAGGGAGGAGGGAGAAGGAGGGCAAACAGCTGAAAGACTGAGAGGTTTCCGTTCTCCGAGATAAATAGTTATCTGAACTCTTAAAGGAGTCATATTTCTCCAAGTTAACCTAGTTCCCTGGTGTCGTAATTAACATGTCTGTGAAGTGTTTAGTAGTATTTCTTTAGGTCCACCTTATTTAAAAAAAAACGTAAATCGAAATTAAGGGACAGGAAATGACATCAGCCACAGAGGCTACTGGGAGCTAACAACAGTTAGCATTTGGAAAAGTGATCATTTGCAGGCGCTAGCAGGCATTTTGCCGTCCTATATAACATGTATCCACTGGACAGATACATCCTCTGAGGCTGGAAGTTTGTGTAGAACTCTGTGCTGCACTGTGGAGCCAAGAATATAACTTTTCTTGGACTTCCAATTTTTGGCGACTGTTGCTCCTGCCAGCACTCTCACGTGTTTTAAGGACAAAGCGGAGCTCCACAAGACAACAATTCCCAGAATTTAGCGCATGGTCCCAATGAGCGCGGAAGTCAACATCGCATGTTTCATCTCCTTTACTTAGACTGAGTAGGACCACAAAAACATGAGTGAGTCATTTTTGTCACACTTTGCTGACTGATAGGGCCTCCAGAGTCCCAAATATAAGGATTTAAATTATTGAAAAATTGATTTTCCTTTAATCATTATCTTCCAATTATACTGTTTTTGGCCCCCTAAAGAAATGGAAACATATGCTGCAGTTCCTGTACAAATAACAAGCTCTGCAAGAGGCAACAAAACATATTTAATGTGTTAACAGCAACAGGAAGTGCATGTATACGCCACAACACTGCATGCGAGCAGGACAAGAGGAGTTGGATTTTGGCTAAAGGGATCATCAATAACAAGAAAAAAAAATCTTGTGACTTAAGTAACCGAGAGCCAATGTGTACATTTACATAAATAAGTCCTAACAATAAATGACAGTTGGCCCAATTTATTAGGCATGACTGACTAATCGGTCTCATTGCGTTCAACTCACATGCTGTGGTCCCCAAGAAACTGACCTAAAAACATGTTGGCCATTCTCACAGAGGGAAACAACGGCATGCACCTATCAGCCATGCTTCAGGGTAACATGCAGATTCAAATGTAAGGCAGTAAAGCAACTAAGCTGTTTTCTTTGAAATTTCTCAGTGAGGACAATATATATAGATATATATATATATCTATATATATAAACTTTCACAAGTGTTCCTTCGGTTTTTTTAATGCACCAAAAAAAACAGAAATTAAAAGCACATTAAAGCTATGAAACTTGTAAAAGAGACACAACACTTTGTAAACCCCTACTTCAGGAACCAGTATTTTTTTATTTATTTTTAAAAAAACTTTAAACCCTCTTCTTTCAATACCATACCCAAAATTAAAAGGCATAGTGCACTGAAAACGTACTTGGCAGAGATGCCGGCAGTTTCTGGACCAAGCTCCCGCTTTTCTTGTCCAGCTAATACTTTTCTCTTGGCTCAGTTCTGTGGATGTAATTAAGTAAGCTTAGTCTAGGCTCATGTGTGTGTGTGACTTGGACTTTCTATAATTAGACTCCTGCATGAAGTTCTATCCAAGAGGAGATTTTAAAGATGACATTTCAGTTTTTAGTAGAAGGTCAACAGAAATTTTTTCCAATTCCAGCAACTTCTCTTTCTTACTGAGTTCTTACTGCAGAGGTTTGTGTCTTACAGTGGTGATGAGTGAGAAGATGTCACGAGGGAGGAAGTCCCTGCAGTTTCCTTGCCCCAGATTTCACCAAATGCTCATTTCACTCTGGCCTGAGATTTCATCTTTTTTGCAGAATGTGTCTTGACACTCTTTGGAAGCAATTTTAGGTGTGAGAAAAGTTTTCATCAATCCCTGTGAGAAAAGTCTTCACAGGCACACCCAACAGGTCTGCACAATTTTCGAGAGAATCAACCCAATTTGCCTGCTTGATTGCATTTTTGTGTATCTTTCTCTTTGTCTATCAATTGCAAACGGATGACTTTGCCTCCCCTATGGCACCTCAGTTGCCATCACTCACCGATCTGTTTTCTTCCACGGAAAGCAACATTGAAACAAGCATGGATTAACTCAATGTCATGGCAGCTTTGTCTGTGGGATAATGGGCGACAATGAGCTCAGCACTGACAAAATGGTGCCAACGTCCTCACAGAAAGGGAGAAGAGTTTGGTAAATCACTCTAGGTTTTTGTTAAGTGTATCATCCATTCACTGTGGTGCAAGCAGCAGAAAATCCTAAAAATGTCAAATTTTTCAGAACAGATCATATACAAGGTATACAGAGTATACAAAGTTTTGATAAATTTTTCTCAAGAATGTGGATACTATTAATCCATAAATCCATCAATTCACTGACACTTTCAGTACAAAAACACATTATGTGACCCCGCAATGTTATTTTCAGTGTGACAACTGATCTCTTTTCGATGGTAATGCTAAAATAACGTCATTGCTTCTGAGAAAGCTCATTTGTGATCATTCAATTTGATTTGATTTCCCAGCAATGTGAACATGAACAGGGGAATGACGAGATATAAGTACATGGATGGAGGAATAGGTCTTCTCTGAACAACATAAGTAACACACTGACAACTAACAAGGGGAGAGGAGAGCTTTTAAAGGGACAGTGGTAGTCACCACCAGGTGCTATTGGTTACTAATCAATGGGGAAGACAGAGAACACAGACAGCGTGAAATAGTGAAATAACAAAACCAAGAACACTAACTACAAACCCCAACTTAACTAACATAAACACCCCTTCGTGACATTCTGGGGGTGAGATTTAGGTCTGAATCAGCGCGGCTGACGAGAGATTCAGTGAGGAAAGATTTCAATCGGCCGGTTTGAACCCACTAGAAGGTTTTTGACCATAAAAACAAGTTAATGTATGTAAGTAGGCCTCTATAACTCACATATATGAGATGGGACAACTCTATGGGAGCTTTAAAGATATATAAATATTATGCAAGGTCAACTTTTTAATCATTTAAATCCTTATATTTAAGACTCTGGAGGTCCTTTCAGTGTGAAAAAAAGACTCACTCATGTTTTTGTGGTACTCCTCAGTCCAAGTACAGGAGATAAAACACGCAATGTTGACTTCCGCGCTCACCGGGACGTCACAGTGCACTAAATTCCGGTAATTGTTGTCTGGCGGAGCTTTGTCCCTAAAAAACGTGAGAGTGTTGGCAAGGGCAATGGTATCCGAAAAAACCAGAAATCCGCGGAAAAAGTTCTATTCTTGGCTCCACAGTGCAGCACAGAGTCCTACACACATTTCCAGCCTCAGAGGATTTATCTGTCCAGTGGATACATGTTATATATGACGGCAATGAGCCTGCTCGAGCCTGCAAATGGTCACTTTTCCAAATACTAACTGCTCCCAGTAGCCTCTGTGGCTGATGTCATTTCCTGTCCCTTAAGTTTCGTTTTACTTTTATTTTTTTTTAATTAGGACACCAGGGAACTAGTTTAACTTGGAGAAATATGACATAATATGGGACCTTTATATTATACAGGCTAAGTTGTGTCAGTTTTAGTTTTACTGTGACTGTGGATTTTAATTACTATATATGGAGTGGTCAAACGTACTTTGTATAATTTATTTCCACTAAATGAGTAATAATGAATAATGAAACCAGCTTTCTCACGTACATTGTGTTGGAATCAAATTACTGATGAATTAGGTTATACACCTATGGCAGTGGAAATATCTCGATACTAAAAATACTTATAAAATGCTCTCAGTTGGCAGTTTATATAAGACACTGAATACACTGGTGCAGTGATAAAGATGCTAATAAGTTTGGTTGTAACATTAGCCCCAGGTGAGTTTTTACTCACAGCACATGTATGAGTAATAGGAAGCTAGCAGTCGAGAAATAATTGCAATGCAATGCAAAATGCTTCACAGTCAGTGTGAACACAATGTGATGCACTGGGCACATAATTCTGTGTAACATTAAGCGAATATAGATATTCATCAGGGAGAAACGTGAGATAAACCAATTGCTTTATCTCTAAATCTCTGTAAAGCTGCACATTGAATGACTGATTAATATTTACTTTGTTTATCCAAGAGGAATGTAGCTATTCTATTAAAACATATGATGAACTTGATGTTCAGGAGCTTAATTGTGAATGTTTTGGTGGATATGTCATGTCAGTGTGACTATATCAAATCATACCCTGGTACTCACAGTAATCTGTCTTTTGGTCAGGTCAGGTAGCCAAACACGTGCTGAGTCATTGCCAGAAGGTGGGCTCTGATTCATACGACGGCTTTTTTCAGAAGCTGTCGCATCCGTCGGTCAGTTGTGTATAAGGTCACCCTGATGGAGAGAGGAGCAGAGAGGGACACGTGAATCAAAGGAACATGAAATGACTGCAACCTGCACATTTGCAGAGTTATGTGAACATTTCACTGGTAAATGTGTGCTGAAAGATGAGACATTGAAAATGTGGAAAAGTAACTGATAAACCATCTTTAGAAGGGTCTTTAATTTTAGTCCGTCCAGTCAAAGCAGGTAACTATGAGGACACTGGTCAGACATTAGCACATTAAAAACCATGAAAAGTTTCAAAAGGAGTCCGGCAAATTCTTTTTTTAAATTTTTTTTATTTTAGGGACTAGTTGGTGTCCAATAATACAGCTTTAATCAATACCCTCATTAAAATTGCTGAACCTATGTCAGAGAACATGTCTTCCCAGAACCTACTGGCTGCTTCTAATTCTAATAGGAGAAAATAAAAGCATACACAACGAGTAAGCCAACTATTTTTTTTTTCCTTAGGGATCTGTTCCTGCTCCAGGCGTTGCCAGCCAGAGTGAATAAAGGAAAAAAAATAAAAATACATTTTGATGTCTCAAGGCAATTAGTGCTCTGTTTACAGAACTTCAACTTCCTTGAAGTCTGCATCTGCCGGATGTCTAAGTCTGTCAATCAGACAGTCAGGGAAGAACACTTAATCTTACAAAAAAGCTAAAAGTGAAGATGCAGTCGTGCAGTTATGGACACAGCCAATACATTAGAGTCAGTGTGATAATAGATAATAAGTGCTATGTTGCACTGGTGTAAGCTAACAGCTTAATCACTGAAAATAGTCACCACTCTTTTCCATCAAATCATTGCCTACAGGCTTCGTCCAGAGATGTCCAACTTATTTAAAGAGTTTGTTCCTCTGCATTATTGGAAAAGGTGCATATTTTCACTTTTATCCAGTCATACCCATCCAAGCAGATAAGCGTTCATTTTCATCCAGGTTTTCGCATATCTTCAGATATCTTTCAGGGATTCAGGACAATGAAGGTGAAAGGAAATAACTTGTGGTTTAGAACAAATTAGAATCTGCAGCATGCGGCGCTGCTCTGAGCTGAGCAGGTGAGGTTTCCTTACGTTTCTCTTCAGGGCTATATATGCTGCATACGCTAACTCAACTCTTTAAAGCAAGAAATCAATAACCTCCACCACCAACATGATACAGAATGAAGATTAACAAACATACATTTAAGCTACAACTTACTTGCTGAGAACAGAACTGAAGCACCTTTGCCACTGCTTTAATGAACAGAGGAAAAAAGGTAATTTTTCACAATGGCATCTTCACTACTGCTCTCTTATCATCCTCCTCTTTGCTTTGACCAACGAATAGCTTGGCAGTCTGTTACCAAGTTGTTCTGCTTTAACTTGTCCGGCCTGGAGACACGCTATCTGAGACAAGGGTGATGGATACATGTGGGCCAGGCAATGCACAATTTGGTTGTTGCAAAAGGGAAAATCTCAGATGCGAAAACTTTCAAACAGAACAAAAGAAAATTCTGGCAAACCATCTAGTGTCTCAGGAGGGAAAAACAATAGTGCTTACACACTGTCTCCACAGCAGTGGAAGGAATAATTAAAGCATCTCCTCACTTCACCAACAAACCCCCCTTGACAAACATCTGCACACCCTCGTCTTTTCACCCTGTAAACCCAGGACATAAACAATATCTCTGTTCCACTACAACTGTTAGGCCATAACTTACAAGAGTGCCCCCGTCATTCCAAGGATATAAAACATCACACCTCTATCTGTTCTTTGCTCGTTTGCCCTCTGACACTACTTTGCTGTGTGACTGTGCTTTAAGACCACCTGCATATACTATAGATTCAAATCTACAGAAAGGCAACCCATTGCATCCTTGTGCTTTTTTCACAGCATTGCCACTGCAATACATCACACGGTCAAGGTGACCTTCAGCTAGCACTGGAATGGCCTGAGGATCAGCAAATCTAACCCCGGATTTCCACCGGCGCGGTTTTGCTCTGCCCGCTGCCCAGCGCCAATCCCGACCGGGCGCGTAACGGCAGTGCATCGCTGCCTTGCGAGCCGTATTCACGGAAGATCACGCGATAATCCTGAACGTACATGAGTTTGTGAGATCCCGCGATAAACTGTGTGTATAAAGGGAACAAAACTGTTGACCTGGGCATCTAAAAAGGATCTGTTGTGTCATGAATTATGTTGTGTCGTGTCCACTTCCACAATTAGTCTCTCGTCGTCCATCGTACCAACTCTCCGAGGCCCTCTGATCAATAGATTGTTGACCTGGCTATGACGTAATGTTGCGATTTAGCAACGGCACCGTCAAAAATAGAACTGCTACAGATTGTGGTCGTGGCAGCGATCAGCTACAGTGACCGCGGCGCTGGCGTTCCGCAGTGCTGACGCACCCGGTGGAAATCCGGGATCAGTGTGAGGCCATGGTTCTGCTACCAGTAGAGGAGGTGAAGTATCTCGAGGTTCTTAATATGAGTTAAGGGAAACGGAGGTGAACAGACTGACTCAAATGGCAACCTCACTGCTCTATGCTGGTCCATTGTGGTCACAAGATAACTGTCAAATTAGAGTCTGACACAGAAATCGTTGCAAGCTGTGGATAATCAGTCAAAGAATGAGATTGTGGATAAAAGTGTCCGCAATGAGTTTTCAGGGTGGTTCGACTCAGCTTTAGAGCTGGGTTAAGGAGATCCTACATCTGAGAGGGGCTCAAATTAGAGCCACTGTTCCTCCACATCGGAAGGAGCGAGCTTTGGTAATTTGAGCACCTTGTCAGGATGCTTCGTGGACACCTCCCTGGAGAGGTATTTTGGTTAATACCCATTGGAGAGGAGATCCCAAAGCCAGGCCCAGGATATGCAGCAGGGATCACTACTCTCAGTTGACTTGGGAATGCCTCAATATCCAAATAAGCCACAAAAGTAAATTCAATTTCAAGTAAACTCAAGTAAAATGTTCTTTCTGATCCTGTGGTTTAAGATCAGATAAACATACAGTAATACTGTAGGATGCTCTCTTGTCATCCTTTTGTTTCTACATAGTTACCAGCATGGTGAGGATACCTCCCTCAAAAATATATTGGTTTGTTGTTTTTATATGTTGCTCTGACTTATTAGAGTACACGGTCCTTGGTACATTCATTGAGTTTAGAAATAAGACTTATGCATTAAACAACTTTCTATTTTGCCATGTGATTTCTGCCACTGTCACAGTTGGAAAGCTGCAGAATATCCCCCGCAAAATCCCTTTGACAGGCTTGTTCTGTAGCGTGGGGTGTTACTAAGCCACAGAGATTTCCTGACTACCTTGGCTGTAGCGGTTTTCTTTTGCCAAGAAAACCTCTGCTTTGATTCTGACAACACAATATGCTTAATGAGATGCCAGAGCCTGCAGGCGCTGTTCTCCATCCCTCCCTTCACCCACCTACAGCAACACAGGTGCCCACACTGCCTGGTGGTAGATATAACGTTGTTTGAAGTTCAACGAGAATTCAGACAACTACAATTATATGCCGTATAACTGAGGCACTATCGTTGGCATTAATGACATGTAGGTCATCAACAGCTGCAACTCTAGATTATGGTTGATGTAACACGATGAAACGTGGCGCAGTAAGAATAAAAATACATAAATAAAAGGTTTGTGTGGACACAGTTTAAAGTGCAGTTTTTAATGTATTCGTTTTTTGCATTACAGGTGAGAGGCCCAGAAGGTGATGAATATGTAGAACAACAAAGAAAATCTTGGATCAGGTGGTCAATCTGTAGCGTTGAACATAATCCTCTTTGAGTTTTTTGCAGTGCTCCAATCACAATGAATGCACTAGATTCTCCTCCTAACAATATTGATGTAAAAGACATTAAAGGCAATGATAATGCAATGTCTGATGCACTCTGTCGTAAAATCAAGTAACTTAAAGTGATAGTTTGGAATTTTGGACATAAGACCTATTTTACAACTCAGCCAGTGTGATGGAGAAGTTTTCAACAAATTTCATTCAGTTCTTCTAGTTGCCGAGTTCGCTGGTGCTACAAGTCAATGGTACCTGCTAGCATGGCATTAGAAACACCAACTCCACAGTGCACCAAAGGCAAATCAATTGTAACGGCAGACTATCGATGCATGAATTTTTGAGGGACTACTTTCTCAGCACTACACTTCCGGCAGTGGAATCAGTCCACCGCAGCCGGAAGTACGACGCCCTGCTGCTGCTGAGACATAAATCCTTCAAATTGCAAGGTTGGTTTTATTTCAAACATTCTATCAACACAGATATGTACATCGATAGTCTGCCGTTACAATTGATTTGCCTCCAGTGCACTGTGGAGTCAGTATGAGTGTTTCTAATGCCATGCTAACTTGTACCATTGACTTGCGCTAGCCATAGCACCAGCGAACTCGGCAACGAGAAGAACTGAATGAAATTTCTTGAAAACGTCTCCAGATGTCTCCATCACACCGGCTGAGTTGGAAAATAGGTCTTATGTCCAAAATTCCAAACTATCCCTTTAAATACAAATTGCATACAAAGTATCTGTATCTGTGTAGCCTATATTTACGCCTCTTAAGAAGACCTAGCTGGTTAAATTTTAATAGGATGTTGAGCTTGATTAAAAGGGCCCAAAGCATGTAATTGGCTGAATTTTTTTTTTTTTTTGAAATGTGACATTAAATAAATTTTTTTGGTTGCCTTATTTATTATACAGACATGGTTCCATGTTGGCTGCAACAACAGTCAGTTTCTTGGCTTAAAACACAAAATGACCACGTTCATGTATGGCAGATGTGAAGTGAGCTTCCCAGTTGGTGAATGCGATATTTATTAAGCTGTGCTGTTAAATTGCATCACCACAATCATTCAATGTGTTTGGTCATTTATGCACTCGTTGAGGGATCGATCAAGGATGGAGGATGTCAAGCAATCATTCACTACGAGAACATCAGGAGTCGGAAGAGACAATTCTAAATGGTAATGAAAGAGCAAACTGTAAATCAACACATGTACACAAAGACTGCAGTGTATTTAACTGGGCTGCCGTATAAACAGTCTCACTCACACAGCAAACACACCCTGTTGCCTCACAAAATCAAGTTTGAGACTTGTTAATTGTCTAATGTGAGGCACAGAGAAAATATCCAATGAAACAAAAGCCACAGGTGGGCCCTTGGAATTGGCCTCTATTTTATTAATACATGAGTTACTGAATGAATTGTGCATTCAAAATAAGTAACTGTAAGCCTGGTGTAAATAATCTTATTATGATCAAATATGAAACTACATGGTGAGATGGGAAAATTGCCTTGTTTGCCTCAGTCTCTCGAGATTAAATCATAGACGGTCTTCTAATTGCAAAATTAACTCCAATTGTAAAGCCTTGAGATTTGCGATTTGACTGCGCCATGACTACACCTGCAACTAGGCACCCATTGGACAGTCATACTGGTTTACACGCATAATTATGTGGCATACTTTACCATCTTTTATCCTGTAAATAGGAATGCAATTTGAAAATCATATTATCATATTATTTTGAAACTAGCGAAATGCACAGCTGATTTAAATATTTACATTACAGAAATATTTACATTCCTTATTGAAATGATTTCAATATCCCCAATATATGTCAGAAAAGGAGGACAGTCGCTGTAAGTGAAGATCCCGACAGCAAGACCTTGCAAAAATAGCAAAGTGTGTGGCTTAAAGAGAGTGAGGAAATGTTACTACCCAATTTCTGAAAATGTGTGTGTCAAGCTTTTAGTCATAACATTACTTATCATTATAGTTAGCTCTAGCATTAACCCCAGGTGAGTACAGGCTTGTTGTGCTGTACACTCCCATGACATTTCAGGCCACATGACTTTATGCGCATAAAAACGGTGGCGACACATTTCAATTAAGCACACACATGCAGTCCAGCAGCCAAATGTACTGTGTGCCTTGACACAAAGTCAATTTATTACAAGATGAACCGTAATTAGTTGTTCATAGCCGCATGTCAGTTCAGAGAGAGGACCAATTAAATATCCAATAAAGCTAGTTAAGTGTTTCATGGATAGTGAATATATTGCTCCATTGTTTTGATCTGCTCAAAAAATAGATCAAATATAGTGCTATGTTGACAACAATTTATCCAAATGACGATCCGTCTAATTTGTCGCCAATGTGTCTTGACTGTTTGTTATGCTCCCAAACCCCATGTTTTCTTTCTTTTGTTCCTCACAAGCTAAATATGTATAATCAAACATACTCTACAGCCATGCCAGCAGCTCTGTGAGGCCTGCGCCTAATGTTGCATTCGCACAATGTCAACAGAATAGGGAGAACAAGAAAAACAGCCCTGGGCATTGAAACTCATTCAACTCAAATTCATGCATTATTCCTCAGTGGTTAGTCCTAATGCTAACTTTGTAGCCATGTCAGATTAATGGACCAATTAGCTACTTTTGTTGTGCAACTTGTTTTGTAGCAGTAAAACCAGTTAACGAGCATGGCTCCTACAAAATAAGACAAATAGACTGTATTAGTATTAATATTGGATTTAATTTTGATATAAAAGCCAGTGATGGTACACACACTATGCAGCCATTCAGCCAACTATTCCGCCTTAGCCCTATTGATTATTTAAGGTTTACTGAGCTATATTACATATGATTATATTTGAACATGTCTGCTGATTGGCACAACATTAATGGGAAGCCATGGTATGCTGTTTTTACGGCCCCCTATGGACTGCATACTTTCTAGAGATTATCCAGTTATACAACTCTGCAGTGTCTGACCCTCTCTGTTACCCTGATATGTAAAAGTGTATTATGGCAACGTTGCATATTATGTGTAATGCAAGGGGGGATTAACCCATTTGTTGCAGTCTTCAGTATCACCATAAGATGTCACTAATTTTTACACAATGGACATTTAACACACATGTACAATGTGAAAGTTTAAGAGAGAAAAAAATCCATACATCCTAAGAGTCTTCTTTCACTTTGTCCTGTCTTTCACATGTCCCTCTGTATCCTCCTTGTATAATTTCTTATACCTTTGTCTTAACCATCAAAGCACAGAGGTGATACTGTCCTCCCAAATAACATCAAACCTCTCTCTCTCTGCCTGTCATAATAACTTGACATCTTGCTCAGTAGTGTACCATGATAGTCTCAGTCTCCATCTGCAGGGATTTGACCATAGCACCTTGGCTGCAAATGAGATGTCTCAAAGACCACAGGTTTAGACAGAATGCAAAGCACGTACCTCTGCCCTGCTGTTGGCAGTGTTTTGATCCAAGTGTTGGAAGGGTGGACCGGTGGTCCCTTTGAATGCTAATGAATGATGTCTTCAAAAAGGTAAGACTTCTTAAGGTCACCTTAACTACTAAGCAAGATGTTAAAGATGAATTTACATGGCATCAAAGTACTTGCACAATATTAAGCCAGTCACCTCATCAACTCAACTCAGCTGGTTGGTAATGCAGGTCAGTGGTGTTGGATGAAAATGAAACCGAATGACTTTGCAAGGAAGTAAGTTAAAGTTCTACCACAGAGCTGTTTCCTTTGCTTCTGTTTGACACCGATCATACATTTCTCACTCATTGCCGTTTCACCAGTGCAAATGATCTAGTGCCAATAACAAAAACAGTTTTCTGAATAAATCACACCACTTCTCACTGCTTTCTCAGTTATATTGCTACATATGCACGATCTGTGTTGTAACTGCAGCTAGGCAACCTATTCAAACTGCTGTTAGAAGCTTTTCAGACCACCTCCGCATTGAGCCGACCATGTTTTCTACGACACTGTAGGCCCAGAGCAGGGGAGGTGAAACCTGACGTGCTATTGGCTCTATCTTTAGCTCTGCATCAACGTTGACACATTGTGAGGTTTGCTTGAGTGGGCCTTTACACCATAATTTATCTGTGTTTGAGCAGAAATCCGTTTGAAAGGAATTAATGCTACACTGGCTCAAGCGATCAGTCATTTAGTCATTAATAACTATGCTTAACAGTTACAACCAATCTCGGGGGGACCTACTCCCTAGTGAATACAGATCCCAGTGATGTGATGCTTAACATTGTCATTCAGTTTAAAAATTGAAAGAACATTTTTTCTGGAATTAGAATCAAGCATCTGTAGCAGGAGATGGATGTCTATGCATTTGCAAATCCTATGCTCTGCTGCTCTACATGTGTGTAGGTTATGCTTGAGCATAGAAAGCAACAATCTGTACTTGGTAGAAAATGGTATTGGAAACCAAACTGCTATTTGTGAACAGCAGCTTGGCACAGAGAAGCTGCCAGGAGACAAACATTTGCAAATATTCATAATTATACGTGGCTCAGAGTCGGAAATAAATGGCTCCAGCAGTGTCAACAGGCCGCTCGTGACTGTAGTTAACACAGAAACAAATAATTCAGCTAATTTAAAAATTAAAAAATAGTGACAAACATTCCTCTGTTCTCACATGCATGACACAAAAAGAAGGTAATTTAGGCTATTTAGTTAGAGGCTATGTTGTATGTCATTCCACAGTGCTATATAATTAAATCATGATGGAGGAGTCAAACAGTAAAATGTATGCTAAATTCTTAGATGTTGAGATTAAATTAATTTCATTAAAACTGTGTAAAATAGCTATCTACTCTCAGCTAAACTTTGCATAGCTTTAAATCTGGGAGGATTTGATCAAATATTCCAAAACACAGACCTCCATAAAGAACACAGACTTGTGAGGTTAGATGAAAGAGTAAATGCCCACCATTATACATGAGATGGCTTGAGAGGAGGGAAGAAGAAACGACCTTGGTGGAGGTAAGTCAAAATACGAAGCTTGGTTCAGATAAGCATTTTAGGTTTGGTCACATTATAAAGCACATCTAAGTATAACGGTATTCTAAAGTTTTAAGTTGAAATATTATGGGCATACAGGCTTTAGTTAGATACACTGCATTTTCTCTCTGTACATTCACACTTAAGATCATCTGTACACTGACAAAATCACAAAATTTGCAGACCTTTTTTTTTTATCTCTACTTTTGCATAGTTGCTGGTGTTCGCCTTTGTCTGAGAGTCTGACAGTTAGTGACACAGAAGTCACTTTGTACCCTTAAGAGCATGAGACTGAGACACTGCAAGGAGCTGCAAAACAGCGAGATCCTGTATAATGTGTCAGAAAAAGCACTGCTCCACACGCCCCGCGAGTGTGATGCATCTGAGAGATGAGTCTGTGTATTTATAGACTCATTTGCATGCAAGATATATTATGAAGCTGCATACAGTAATTTACTGTGTTAGTTGAGCCCTCCAGTGCTGAACACAAGACGGGATATTTGAGCTGATGACAAGCACACAAGTGCTATGCATTATGTATGCGAGGGTAATGCCACATTTTAAATTCCAAAATTCGTTGTTGTGAGATCTGTTGAGAATGTTGAGATGAGGTTTACATAAAGAGTCTGAGCCTGAAGCTCATGTTTGTCTCCTGCCAGGTTGGAATGTATTCTGTTCTGTATAGGTACACTGTAAATTGTAAAATGGATTACATCCAAAAACAGACTTAAAAAAAAAAAAAGCTTAATATGATAACACTATCACCCATCATACAGCCATGCAAAGACGACAAGTGTTATTTCCTGTTTCAACAAAGTACACTAATACTGCGAATCAACTGTGAATCACTTAGTTTGAGTTTCTCCTCATTCCACCAACAAACTGTATCAGTTTATTGAAAGTGTCCTGGGAGGGCGGGGTTAAACATGACGCTTCATTCTTCTTGATAACATGTTAACTCGTTGTCTTGTGTTTAACATGAAAAGTACGACGTAAATGGAGGTTGTGAAATTAGGTCATATATAAAGAAAACATGCATGCTGCATAATAATGCATGGGATTAAGAAGGAACTAGCAGTTAAGAGTACAACATAAGACTAATATGTATACACAAGGGCAGGATGTCATTGGTTGTTTAGTTGGCCGTTCCCGCAAATGTGGTGCCTTGTTGGAAATGTTCTAGAATAACTGTTGGACAAAAATTTGATTGACTCCTTTTTCCTTTTCCAGTAGAGAAGTTTGGCTTTTTGTTTTGGTCTCACCTGTGAGTCAAGTTTGATATTACAAACATGTTATAAACAACCAGCATGGTAGGGAGGAAGCAGGAAGTGCTACACACAACAGGAGAAAATACCATGCATGCCATTTAGAAGTGAAAATTTGCAATTTTCAGAACACTACCGTTTTCCAGTGAACTACAGCAGCAATGGAGAAAGGCAAGTGAACAGGACGAATACAACGTGACGTCACTGTTCAGCTGAAATCAGCAGTGCTGCTGGCAAAACATGCTAACTCATTTAAATTGGCATCATCCATGTTGATGCCACATGTGCAACATAATGTGGCATTTAAGCATTAGCTCCCTGCTAATTTCAATCAGGCAAAAAGAATAACAAATTATTGATTTGCCAACCTTCACGTTCACCTTTAAGTTTTGATTGCAGTAGGAACAGCAATATTGTGATAATGATAAAATCATGATAACATCCTGTCACATTTATGGATTCAGACCAAGTAGAGTTAAAGACGGATTCACTGCGAGCTGATTGATTTGTAAATAAAGCTGCCACTGTCTGTGGACTGATGTCACTTGCTAAATGCCTCAGTGTGACAGCGAGTGAGCAGACTCTGCTTCCTGTCAGGATTAATCTCTTATGATGAGGGAACTTGTGACATTTTGATGCTGGTGCCAATAAACACAGTGAAGGCCTCATTGGACACATGGATTCATAGGGAAAATATACTCCAAGCATTCCCCCTGCTATAGTCTCTGTTTTTAAATGTTTAAAAATGAAAGAAAAATCTGTGTTTGGAGAGCAGAAATTAAAATGTGTTCCGTTCCTGAGTGATGTTCAATAGACCTTGTTGACTTTAAACCACGGGCCAATATTTTTTTTACTGAAGCAAAGAAATGCTTTGTTACAGTACAGGGCTGGGTGATTCATCGATTAATCGCTTTAATCAATTTTATAACCCTCTGTGTTACCAGTTGTGTTTTCCTGTGACACAGGAAGTGTTTCCGTTTATGTCAAGACAGATGGAGGCAGCAACAGTGACATTGTGCTTGTAATGTTGGGTTGTTGCTGTTAGGCTATAGCCCTTGTTTAAAAGACTTTTAATCCAAAAGTTCCATATGGAGGTCGCACATTGCATCCAACTTTACTCTGCGATGACTCTCGATAAGTTCAGAATTCAATTAAAACACTCATAACCTACAAATCTCCACCTGATCAGACTAATATATTAGTCAGCTGTTAAAACTGAGTGGGAAATTATGTTCAACTGTGCAGTACCTACTCAATGTCCCACGATCAAATCTTAAAACAAAGCTATGGAAGACGCGTCATGCTCTTTTTAAAAAGCAATCAAAGACCTCACCTTTTTATTACCTTAGTTCCAGTGTGTTATGTTTTTTATTTACCTGGAGTTCCCATTTTAATATATTAATTTGTTTTTACGGCTTCATTATTATTTCCCCCTTGGTTTTAACATTTATTCTCTTTGTAAGTCTAATTCTTGTGAAGCAATTTGTGAATTTAATTTCTGAAAAAATGTGCAACACTAATTCTCATTAGTAGTTGTGAGATCAACTGTGAGAGCAAACAGGATGGAGTAAGACCACTGTAAAATTGTACAGGTCAAAATGTATGGGATAAATGGCTTCTTAACCCCGCCCGCCACTGTGCTGTCACTGTACACTCCTTCAGTCAGATCTGATAGTATTGCTCAACACAGCCTGTTTTCAGGATACAGCATACAAATAATATGAGTTTACGCTCATTAAGACAAAACAGAGGCAACAATAATACCATCTGCAATAGTAAACTATCCAAAGTTACACACTGCAGCTTCAAAAGTCGTTAAATAACACTATATTCTGACACTTTATCCAATTACCAGCCAGAAAAGCACATTGCGGCAGTTGTGAGATGAGGCTTATTTGTCCGTAAATGAATGCTCCTCCTCATCAAACGCATTCATGGCATGGTGTGAGGAGGTAACTGCTGACAGCAGTTTTAAGTTTTGCAATTTCAGTAACTTCCCTTTAGAGCACTCAAATGAACTTCTCATTGAAATCTTCTTTAAAGGAGAGACACACTTTTTTCACATAACTCTTCTTATGCTTAATTCCAAAGAGAATACAGACAACTATATTGCACTTTCATCTGAAAGCCTGAGCCACACGTACTGCATATAAAGAAATTAAAGGTTTCAGTGTGTTAGCTATAATACGACAGTAGGTGGTAATTATATTGTCTTTGCTGAGCTCTCGGTGTGACTTTTACTTTTTTTTATAAAGGCTGCCACCTTGAATGTTTGTGGACATTTTTCATCGCTAAAAACAAATTAAATAAAATTAGAATCAAAGTGAAGAAGACAGGAGGCAAGGTGGCAGAGCTGTTCATTACTTTTATAAAGCAATGATGGATATTATATCAACGTGTGTGTGTTTTCACTACGATTCCAGGATTACAGCTGTTCAAATCTTCCTCGCGCAGTAACTTTGCCTTGTCTTTTACTTATCCCACTACTGTGTGACTCGTAGGAAATCGCTGCTTCAGAAGGCAAGTTTAGATCTTCTGATGTAATGAATTAATCATTTGTAAACAAATGTATGCAAAACAATGCCAAAAAGTCTGACAATCGATGTGATTTGATGTCGGGCACATTTCATCTTTTCTGGCTGATGTGCTCCTCTGTCTGCATCTCATCAATTTTGCTTCTTCAAAATACGTAAAATATTCAATCAAACAGTCGCACTGCTGTCAGTCAGATAGACATGACCGAGTTCCTGAGTTCCTCTCCTTGATGACACTGTCATGTTTGTTGATAACATGCTATGCTACATTCTGTTTGCTGAAACCAGCTGCCGAGGGCAACAACAAGACGCCGATGTGCAAAAATACCACCAAACACCCCAGAGAGGCATGAATGGAGAAACAAGGCCGACTCTAAATTTAGCATCGGCAGAGTTGAGTGCCTCTGATGAGGCAAATGATAAGTTTCTCCACGTTTGCATGATGTGGGACTTTTGTTGTCTGGCAGTACAAAATGCATTATGTCATCACATATAATTAGATGCAGACAAACACACCTGTCCATCCACAACTAGGTTTCAGCATTTTTTTTTTACATGAGCACGACATAAGTTGTATGAGTATTTGGGCTAAACTGAACAGAATAAGTCGTAATATTATGAGAATTATAATAAAACAATATTTGTTTTATTGTTGTTTAATTACATTTATTATTATTATTATTATAATAATAACCATAATGATAATAAATAGCAATAGCACGCAGATGTAACCAGAGAGATGATTTCCTCCTGTCTGTGTGATTCTTTCTTTGAAACAGATATATCTTTATTTTCATTATATTACAACTTTATTCCGGAAAGATTGAAAAATGTATTCTCATTATATTACAACTTAATTCTTGAAAGATTGCGACTATTCTCATAATATTACACCTTTATTGTAATAATATTATGAGTTTATTCTCAAAATATTTCACATTTATTCTCATAATATTACAACTGTATTCTCACTATATCCCGAATTTATTCTCGTAATATTACAACTTCTTGAAATATTAAAAACGATTTTCTTCAATTTGGCCCTAATACTCCGTGAGATTGCTACATTTTGATTAAGCTTAAAAAATATCCAGGTATTTTGTTTTACTTTCTATTATGGCAGAAAACCGCAAACATTATGCATTAATACATTCTGAGATTATTATTATTATTATTATTAAAATTATTATATTGTGGGTTGTTTGCATCGATGCCGCTTTGTTTTTCACACTAAAAGAACAAACGAAACATCGAGAATTATTATTCTTCATTATCACAATATGGTCACAAATGTCATATTGCGATTATTTATGAGAGATATTATGAATGCAAATTCATTCATAATTGGTATGACTAATTCATTTACATTAAACTGTCTAAACGTTGTACTTTTATTCTGTAATAATTATTATAGTATACTGTATATATCAGTATTATAGTTTGTCAGTGGGTTTTCTATAATATATAATCTCTAGCCTGATTTGTTTACTTCAAAAAAGTGCAAATATGTACATTACATATGACTTTACTTTCTGATTTAATGCTGAAGGAAAACAAGTAAGTAAGTACATGGTCATTTGCATAATTAATAATCACAAATTGTTAACTCAATGTTTGTCACTTGATGTGTTTCAGCCTCTGCAAGACATTATTATTCACTGTAATCAGTAAATTATGTTTATTTATCTATTATGATGATTTTCTTTGAGTCATTGTATTGTATACGTGTCACAGCATGTAATCTATACAACTGCCGGCTGCTCTCAGCACTATTTATGCAATCGTATTTTGCTGCAGAGAATTATTGCACATGATTAAGCCCATGCAGTGATTTTTAGATTAGCCTGATGTTCTTTATATACAGTGAAATTAACTGAACTGGGTAGTCTGAAGAGGGAGAGGAGAGAAAATAAATCCTGTTACTCTCATTACAGTAGTTAAAGTAATACAATCGCTCATCAAGCTGTTTTGCTGAAATGTTCCCAAGACAGCAGGAAGGCATCTGTTAGGCCACAATTTCATATTGACTGAACCACCCTTTGCTATGAAGAAAAGTATCTTCCAGATCCTGTATTAAAATGCAAGTACCTGAGAGAGAATGAAATAAAACCAGAATGAACCACTTACTTAACATGTACCATGTACTGTGAGAATACTTTCAAACGTTCAAGCTCCACACCAAAGGGTCAATTTACTGTATATGATCCGGCGTTTCAGCTGATCAATGTCCACAGTAAGAGCTTGTTCTTGGAGCTCATCTCTTAAGCATGACATTGGACGCTCTAAATTGACCATAGGTGTGAGAGTTAATGGTCGCTTGTCTCTGTACGTGGCCCTGTGAGCTGTCCAGGGTGCACCCTGCCTATCGTCCTATGTCAGCTGAGATTGGCAGAGGATAAAATGGTAGAAAATGAATGAATGGATGGATGGATGGATGGACTGAGTCACTTTCGCACAAACTGGTAGGAGATGTGAGTGCTTCAGACCAGCAAGTAATGTTGTCAGTGTTCTTTTAAGTAGTATTTTTACTTCTCAGTGACCATATGTTGATTAAGTTGTATCAGCCTTCACAATGTCAACACCCATTACTGCATTTATGTCTTCAAATCCTTCCAATCTTGACACCCATATACACGACACACAAACACACTGTCAATGGACACATTTGTATAGTCGGAATGGTTGAAAAGCAATTATATCTTCACAAACAAATGACGTATGTACGCATACGAATGTAATTATAGAGTGGGGAAGTGAGATCTGATCACAGGTGGTCACAGGAGGCACATGCGGGACTCGCTAATGCTACGTGTGAAACATTGTGACAAAATTAGCACCCTCCATGTGTGATCTGATCTTTCAGGTCATACAGTATGTTGATACCAGGTCTGAAAGTGTGCCCAAGAGGTGTCAAACTTCCTTTTGCAGAGATCTAATTGTTTCATTTCAGTGTGTCCAAGTGAAGATTATGACCTAAGGATGGTGCTAAAAAGGTCGTCAGAGTGGCCATGGGACATATTAGTCTTTGATTCTTCAGGAAACGATCAATATTTACATCATATCAAGTTTGTTTTTTTGTGATGCTAATAGTGTATGTAGATACTAGATTCATACTAAGTGACTCAAGAGCTGATGATTTACAGAGCATCTGGTGCTAGCAATGGAACATATTGTATAGTGGACTGAAGGTTAGAGTTCAAGTTTGCTGTTTTGGAACACTGTGACACATGGATAAACAAAACTCCAGACACTGACTAAAACACATGTATAGATACCAATTTTTCCTCTGGTTTCTGATGTGCTTAGACAAGAGGCTGAATTAAAGCTCACATAGAGTGGTCCTGTTGCACATACATGTTAGTTATGGAGGTCTACTTACATACATTAACTTGTTTTTATGGTCAAAAACCTCCTAGTTGCTGTAAACGAGCCGATAGAAATCCTCTTTTCTGACGGTGTTTCCCAGCCGCGAGATTTGAGACTCAACTCTCACACCCAGAAGACAGAGTCTTGTGATTGGCAAGTACCCGGAAGTGACATATTCAGCACACCCGCTCTCAGAAGCGCAGCTCCCCCCTCTGGAACGGTGGATGCACTGCTACTCATTATCAAAATATTGTTTAACAATGTTTAAAAATAGTTTCGTCACGACTCCCCGCCGCAGTCCCTTTTATGACTTTGACCCGGAGTCAGACCCAGAGTCAGAAGTCACTGTCGCTCGTGAAACACCTCCACAACGGACGTTATTCTTCTTCTGCGGTTCAATGTACGCAACCGGATGTGCCCGGACTAGTGCCCGGAGCAGGACGTTCTGCTGTTCCGGAGAACCCATGTTTACGTAACCGGACCGGGTTTTTTCAGAGATCTCGCTGAGCCCGAGATTAGAATAAAACACAGCGTTCTCAGCTGTGGCTGACCTGTTTGTTTAGAACCTTCAGGGCTTCTTAAACGAGGTAAGAACGCAGATACACACTGAAAAACGGCGTTCATTGGAACTTCCGGTCTAGGTCTGCTTTAAAAGCTTCTCTGAATGTACCTCTAGTGTAGGGAGGAGAGTGTATTGGATATGGCTTTTGCCACAGACCATCTGTGTAAAAACCAAAGTATGAATGTACATCTATAGATCGTGTGCTAAATAATTGATGTATAACATCAGGAAAACATTCCTGAAAAGGTCAAAGGTTTTAATCACTATCTGTAGGTCCTCTCCATTAGAGCATGGTGTCAGTTTTGTGAATCATTACATTTGGAGGAAAATAGATGATAAAGCATGGCACATGAGTGGACACCAGTACGATTGACGACGGTCATTGTTCAATTGGAGCCTTGCTCGCACGTATTCCAACAAATATTATGTGACATACTATTCATCATATTCATATTTGTATTATTATCACACTCATTTCCCCATTTCAGTCAAAATGATAACCCCATCACACTGAAGTTTGTTCATAGACCTATCAGTAACAAACGTTATTTTTCAGAAACGTGAGCTCACATACTGGTTTGCAGATGTAGTTAAATGTGATGTGCATGCATTTCTAATGCCTCAATATAATATCCATTTAACTGACAATAATCAATGATGTAACAAGGGCAGCTAAAGATGAGAGATGATCACACATACAGTATCAGTTGCAACTCGTAAGAAGTAATAAACACATTAGATTGATGCGATGACGATACTGTAGATGTGACATAATGAGCTTTGACTGAAGCTTTAATTGTTGGCTATATATGCATTAAAACTCAAAACAAAAGGCTGTGTGGGCTTCACAATTCAAAGCTGTCTGGTGTTCACCTCTGTTGTGCTGTACTGTATATCCGCCTATCTACAGTGTAGTGATAGTGATAACTTACTAATGACTCATGGTATGATTTTTAAAGTATCAACGTGTGCCAGATGCAAATGATATAGTGCTGGATTACAGCAACTGTTTCCTGTCTGTCTGAGTCGGTGTGCAGTTTGGTGTCAAATTTTACTCTAATATAAGTGTTGTGTTGATTGTTTAAACTATAAGCCAATGTGTCAACATGGAATTGTTATATGTGCAGAGATAATGTAAATTTTATTTTCTAATAGAACTGGTATCACTTTATTTGAAAGTCTATTGTTGACTCTATCAACAGGTATACAGTATTTGTAATGATTAGTGGCGTGGACCCGAAAGCAGACGGAGACGGAGGTGGCTATTTCAAAACAATATAAATTTATTTACGAAAATGTATAACAAAAAAACGACTTCCCAAAAGTGGGAAGCGATAGGGGATAGGTGGAGAGAAAGGAGGAAAATTGTCCTTGCAGCTACTGCGGGGGTGACTCGGCAGGTCGGCGGAAATCCAGAGTGGAGACAACTCACGAACGTGGCACAGGAGATCCCAGGAGAATAGGGAGACCGGAACAGCCAGGGAGTTGAAGACCAGCAGGAGACGTGACGACCTGGAGCGGAGACGAACGGGTAAGTATTCTTGTGAGGTAAGTACAGCGAGAGAGCTGGCAGCATGACTTTACCCATGTACGTTCGAAAACGATCTGACACCGGTGAGGAGAAATGGCTCCGCCTTTAAGCCCCGCTGATTACACATCTGGTGCAGGTGAGGAGGAGCCGCGCAGGTGCAAACGATCACCGGTGTCTGGGAACTGGGTCAGCCACGCCCCCTGCAGAGTCAGAGGAGAGGGGAAAGAGCAGCAGCCACAAAAACAACACTAATAATAAAATTGAGGAGAAGGTGCAGGTGGAATCGTAACAGTACCTCCCCCTCAAAGAGCGCCTCCTGGCGCTAGGCCAGGCTTATCCGGGTGGGTCCGATGGAAGTCCCTCAGCAAGTCTTTGTCCAGGATGAAATGGCGTGGAACCCAAGATCTCTCCTCCGGGCCGTACCCCTTCCAGTCGACGAGGTACTGGTGACCCCGGCCCCTGCGTCGGCTGTCCAGGATACGCCTGGCTGTGTAGGCCTCCCCCCCGTCGATAAACCTGGGTGGAGGAGGAGGGTTGGAGGGTGGGACCAGGTCCGACTCCTCCACTGGTTTTAGGAGTGAGACGTGGAAGGTCGGGTGGATTCGTAAAGCTCTAGGAAGCTTCAGGCGGGCGGCGGACCTGTTGACCATCCGCTCGATGATGAACGGCCCAATGAAACGGGGTGCCAACTTCCGGGACTCGACCTGCAGGGGAAGGTCTTTAGATGACAGCCATACCTTCTGTCCCGGACGATAGTCTGGAGCCGGGATGCGGTGGCGATTGGCCTGCCTCTGGCTCTGGATGGAAGATCGTTGAAGGGATGACCGGACCTGTCTCCACACCGCGTGGCACCGGCGAAGGTAGGTCTGGACAGAAGGGACGGCGACCTCCTCCTCCTGGAAGTCGAAGAGGGGTGGTTGGTAGCCCAGGGTCGCCATGAATGGGGAGATGCCGGTAGATGCGGAGACCAGGGAATTGTGCGCGTATTCCACCCATGGAAGCATGGAACTCCAGGAGGCGGGGTGGCGGGCGGCGACACAACGGAGGGCACTCTCCATACTTTGGTTGGCCCGCTCTGTTTGGCCGTTAGACTGGGGGTGATACCCGGACGTGAGGCTGGTGGACGCCCCCAACGCCGAGCAGAACGCCTTCCAGACCTGGGAAGCGAACTGAGGCCCTCTGTCTGATACGATGTCCTGCGGGAACCCGTGGAGTCTGAAGACGTGTTCGACTAGGAGGTCCCCCGTCTCGATGGCAGTTGGGAGCTTGGTGAGCGGTATATAGTGGACGGACTTCGAAAACCGGTCCACCACCGTCAGGACCGTGGTGTTTAGGCGAGACGGTGGTAGACCGGTAACGAAGTCCACCGCAATGTGGGACCAGGGACGACGTGGGATGGAGAGCGGCTGCAGGAGACCAGCTGGAGGGCGGTTCGAGGTCTTCCCTCGGGCACAGACGGGACAGGCTCGGATGAACTCGGCAGTGTCCTGAGGCATGGAGGACCACCAAAATCGCTGGCGGAGGAACCGGAGAGTGCGATTGTGGCCGGGATGACATGTGAGCTTAGAGCCATGTGCCCATTGTAATACCTCAGATCGTGCCGCGCCCGGGACGAAGAGCCGGTTGGGAGGACCGTTTCCTGGGTCTGGTTCCTCTCGTTGGGCCAGACGGACCCTCTCCTCCACCGGCCAGGAAGCAGCCCCCACGATGCAGGCTGGGGGAATGATTGGCTCGGGAGACAGAGAAGGTGGATCAGGTGAGAATAGTCGAGATAATGCGTCTGGTTTAACGTTCCTTGACCCAGGTCGGAAGGTGAGGGTAAACACAAATCTCCCCAGGAACAGGGCCCAACGTGCCTGTCTGGAGTTGAGACGTTTAGCGTCTCGTAAATATGATAGATTTTTATGGTCTGTCCAAACGATAAACGGAAAAGACGCACCTTCCAACCAATGTCGCCATTCTTGAAGCGCCAGCACGACCGCCAACAGCTCCCTGTTCCCCACGTCGTAGTTCGCCTCGGCAGGGGAAAGGCGTCGGCTGAAGAAAGCGCATGGGTGCAGTTTTTGGTCGGCAGGCGAGCGTTGCGACAGAACGGCTCCAACTCCAGTGTCGGAGGCGTCGACCTCGACGACAAACTGTAGGGAAGAGTCAGGGTGGGAGAGGATTGGTGCAGACGTGAACAGTACCTTGAGTCTCTGGAAGGAATTCTCGGCGTCATCGGACCAGCAGAATGGTTGCAGCGGAGAGGTGAGTCGAGTGAGGGGTCCAGCCACCTTGCTGTAGTCCCGGATGAATCGCCGGTAGAAGTTCGCGAAACCTAGGAACCGCTGCAGCTGCTTCCGGTTGGAGGGGGTCGGCCAGTCCCTCACCGCGCTGATCTTGGCCGGGTCTGGAGACAGCTTACCCTGGTCGATAATAAAACCAAGGAAAGGAACTGATGATGCGTGGAAGACGCACTTCTCTGCCTTGGCATATAGTTTGTTCTCCAGCAGTCTTTGCAGCACCATGCGGACATGCTGGACGTGTTCCTGCTCGGACTCCGAGAAGATGAGGATGTCATCCAAATACACGAACAGGAATTTGTCCAGCATGTCACGCAGAATGTCGTTGACTAGGTGCTGAAAGACTGCTGGAGCGTTCGTTAATCCAAACGGCATGACCAGGTATTCAAAATGTCCCATTGGCGTGTTGAAGGCGGTCTTCCACTCGTCTCCCTCCCTGATACGAACCAGATGGTACGCGTTGCGAAGGTCGAGTTTGGAGAAAACCTTAGCCTTGCACAGAGGGCTGAAGGCAGCGTCCATAAGCGGCAGAGCATATTTGTTGTGGACCGTGATCTCATTGAGACCACGATAGTCGATACAAGGGCGCAGGGTACCATCCTTCTTCTGGACAAAGAAGAAACCGGCTCCGACAGGGGATGAAGAGGGACGAATGAGACCAGCGGCCAGAGACTGGTTGACGTATTCTTCCATGCATGAGCGTTCGGTCTGGGATAGATTATACAGCCGTCGGGAAGGTAATGTGGACCCCGGAAGCAGGTCAATGCCGCAGTCGTATGGTCGATGGGGAGGAAGGGAGAGAGCCAAGTCCTTGGAGAACACCTCCCCGAGGTCGTGGTACGCCGCCGGAATCGTGGAAAGATCTGGAGGCTTGGGAACCGGAACCGGAGTGGTCGAAGGAGCGGGCAGTGCTGAGCGGAGGCAGCGGGAGTGGCAGGGAACGCTCCAGCTGGAGAGTTGCCCAGACGACCAGTCGAACCGGGGATTGTGGAGCGCCAGCCAGGGCAGGCCCAGCACGATCGGGGAGGAAGACGACGGAATCAGGAATAATTGAAGCAGCTCGTGGTGGTTGCCGGACAGGACCAGGGCGATGGGTCTGGTGCGATGAGTGACTGTGGCCAAGATCTTGCCGTCGAGGTCGTGGATCTCCTTCGGTGTCTCGAGCGGGATCGTGGGGATCCCGGCCTGGAGGGCAGTGTCCAAGTCCAGGAAACAGTCGTCTGCGCCAGAATCGACCAGACAGGGGAGCGTGACCGACTTCTGGTCCCACCGGAGTTGACCTGGGAGGATCACACGTTTCTTTGTGGCACAGGAAGCGGCACCGCCTGCCAACACTCCGGCGTGTGTTGGAGAGCTTAGTCCTTTTGGGCGTACTGGACAGTTTGCCCGTTGATGGTCCAGTTCGCCGCAGTAGAGACAGGCCCCGCTTCTCACCCTCACCGTCCGCTCCGCGGAGGTGAGTCGAGTACGCCCCAGCTGCATCGGTTCAGGTGAACCAGGAAAGGTAGGAAAAGGAGGCAGAGAAATGGGAGCCGGATTGTGAGGACGTGAGTAGCTAGAGACGCGCCGGCTACTCGCCGTTCTTTCTCGATCTCTCTCCTGGATGCGATTATCAAGCATGATACATAAGGCAATGAGTGAATCTAAATCGTGGGCGTCGTTCCGTGTCGCTAGTTCATCGCGTATTTCTCTTTTCAGATTCCTAATGAACATAGCGCGCAGCGCCGCGTCGTTCCATGTACTCTCCGCAGCGTGAATGCGGAACTGAATTGAAAAATCGGCCACCGACGAATTACCCTGTTCGGTGTTGATTAATCTGGAGGAAATGTCGGACTCCTGAGGAGAGTGATCGAAAGCTTTGCACAACTGGATGGTGAACGACGAGTAGCTAACTGAAGCGGGGGCTGCGTGGGATAGCGTGGCCGTTGCCCACTGAGCGGCTCGCCCCGACAACAAGTTTACAACGAAAGCAATTTTGGCATTGTCATCGGGGTAGGTGCGTGGTTGAAGGCTAAAGACAAGCGAGCATTGAAAAAGGAAGCTTGTGCATTTACCAATCTCCCCGGAGAATCGTTCGGGGATGGGGACAAAAGGTTCCCGCGGCGAACTAGCGGAAGTGGCTAAGTTAGCGCTATTAGCCGCAACTACCCGCTCCGCGCTAGCGGAAACGGAAGTGGCGGGGGCTACGGGAGGGTTAGCCGACCTAGCAGCATTAGCCATGAGTTCGCGGAGTGAAAGAGAGATCTTAGAAAGTATCTGACTATGGCGCCCGATGAGTACGCCCTGGGCGGAAATAGCCTGCTTACACGCGTCAAAGTCCGCCGGGTCCATGTTGGTCAGATCGTTATGTAATGATTAGTGGCGTGGACCCGAAAGCAGACGGAGACGGAGGTGGCTATTTCAAAACAATATAAATTTATTTACGAAAATGTATAACAAAAAAACGACTTCCCAAAAGTGGGAAGCGATAGGGGATAGGTGGAGAGAAAGGAGGAAAATTGTCCTTGCAGCTACTGCGGGGGTGACTCGGCAGGTCGGCGGAAATCCAGAGTGGAGACAACTCACGAACGTGGCACAGGAGATCCCAGGAGAATAGGGAGACCGGAACAGCCAGGGAGTTGAAGACCAGCAGGAGACGTGACGACCTGGAGCGGAGACGAACGGGTAAGTATTCTTGTGAGGTAAGTACAGCGAGAGAGCTGGCAGCATGACTTTACCCATGTACGTTCGAAAACGATCTGACACCGGTGAGGAGAAATGGCTCCGCCTTTAAGCCCCGCTGATTACACATCTGGTGCAGGTGAGGAGGAGCCGCGCAGGTGCAAACGATCACCGGTGTCTGGGAACTGGGTCAGCCACGCCCCCTGCAGAGTCAGAGGAGAGGGGAAAGAGCAGCAGCCACAAAAACAACACTAATAATAAAATTGAGGAGAAGGTGCAGGTGGAATCGTAACAGTATTGTGCCAACAGATAATCAGGTGACATCAGTTTATCACTTTGTTTTTAACTTTAGTTAGATAATTAGTGTAATTTCCCGACCAATACTTAATAAGCAAGTATAAGCAACTTTTTGTCAACTAACCTATGAGTTGATGTTTACTTAAATAATCATAGTGTCAACAATCAACTAAGAATGTATTAAACAAGACTTTTCAGAAGTAGATATTCAACTAATAAGATGCTGACAAAATATGAAGAGAAGGTGTTAAATGATGGTCAATACCACTGCAAAAATATTATTCATAGTCAACAGGCTCTTTTGCGTAGGGTTAGAAACACAGCACAACTTTTATTCTACTGGTAGTTAGTCAAATTTATGTCATTTATCAGTTACAAAAGTTTATTATCTGTTGACATGACACTGAATACATTTTGATTACTAACAGGGAGTCAACAATAGACTATCAAAACAAAGTGTTCCCATAGACCTTACTGTACCCTGCACAGGCGCATCATGGTGCAATTCCTGTGCAGGCAAAATTGAAATGGCTTCAGGTGGCATTTTATGATTCATTCACACTGTGTGCACTTCGGATGTTCTTTGACCAGTACTGTTCCTGCTTTTTTTCATGCTGTACTGACAGCGTCAATTAATTGATCAATTAAATCCTGTCAAAAAGGTTATTATAATTGCCTTAACTGAGCCAACAGAATGTGAGAACATGTACTAATCAGTGGAAACACTGGGACAGATGTATTCATGTGCACTGGTTGTCTAGGAATGATTGTTTCATGTGAGTGGGCAATGGAAATACAACATTCAACTCCAGAGTCAGCGATTCCCCAAGCATTGTTTTACTGTTTGTATATAATTGAAGATGCTGAGGCAGCGATTCCCAACTACTGTTGTTCAGTTTTCATTAGTTAGCAACAATGAGTCATTGATTATTGCATTTTCCAATTCTATAATAGTATTATTTATCATCATCGTCATCAACATTACTTTGGAATCCAGAGTCAGCAATTTCCAACTACAGTATTCCGGTTTTATTTATTATTAGTTGGATGTTTCTGCAATAAAATGACTTGTATTGCATTCGTTGTGTAAAGCAAATTCCCAATCAAGAGCTGTCATAGTGAAAATCCTCAATGGCTCTTTTTCTAAACGACTGTCAGCAGGACCAGTCTCCCATAGAGGACCCTTTGGCTTTTTCAAGTTGGGAGAGAGAAACTACAGGTCATAAAACAACAGAAAGCTGAGAGAGTGAGGTACACTGCTGGGCCACTTTTCCTCCATGAATTACAGAAAATAGCTTGGCAGTCTTCCTTTTCCTTGATCAATAGTTTTTAATAAAGCTTGTTTTTATGACGCCTGTATACAGAAAAACCTTCCTACCTTCCTTCCTTCATGAAGATGGGTTAACACTGACACTGCCATTTGCTCTGGAAGTGTTTTTGAGAGGATGAAGGCTCACGTGTGATTCATAATAAATTTTTGAGTCAGTGATAGCCATCCTGCTGCGTCGACTCTGACTGCACAAAATATCTTTTAAGTGTCAGTCACTCTGTCAAGGCACAACGGAGACAGGAAGAGCTGCGATTGGTCCTCAGGACAGGCCGAGATAACGCTGCTCTGTGCCGGCTCACAGTGAGCACCGAGCGTCCACAGAGGCGGAGCTGATCACCGCCAACAACGTCGCTGCCAAACTATAAATACGTCATATCTTAATACACAAACCACATGTTTAGACTAAATGGCTAATTTCTCACCTCAAATTATCTTAAAACTGTGTTCCGTGACACAGAAAAGTGAGAAACGGCCACTGTTTCAAAAACAAACAGTCTTTCTCTCTCGGACGCCATTGCTCACTGTAGCCAAAAGCACAACAACCTTGCGTAGCGACCCCTACTGATAGGGCGGGAAATTGCAGTGCGTATCCGTCACCACGACGCATAAGTATGAAGGCTTGAGGTGTCTCCGTGGTGACGCAGTCGGATAACGTATTACGCAGTCGGAGAAGTATAATGTGGCCTTTATCTTAAATTCCAGTCAACAATGACTAAACCCAGTTTCATACTTGTCTTTTCTGGTGGTTATGTCCAATATTCATACCTAGAAATTGGATCATGCTGGAAATTGTGAGATGATTCATAGAAAAAAAATAACCCTGCAAAGGTATTTCCTGTTAGAGTTCTATTCAATATTATTCACCATGACAACACAGTGTCAAAAGCTTGTATATGAGAGCATTAGCCACGACACAGAGCCTATTCATGGAGCCACAGGGACAATTTTAGTAAGTCGCTGTGAAAAACTTGGCTGTTCCCTAAAGTTTGAAAAGCATTAGCACTAAACATTTTGACAGTCTGCATCCTCCTCTGGCAAAAAGTTGATGAGATGACACAATCAGTGTTTGATGATGATTGTCCCTCATAAGGTCTGATGTGTAATTATGCCTGAGTAATTGGATTTCTCTTGTTCATCTCACCACTTAGCATTTTCCCTTCTCCTCACTGTAGGTTCATAATGTTCTGCCTGGATTGTGAGTGGCAATTTTTGCATATTAATACCATACGCGCATCATCAACTATCTCATGTGCTCAACCAACAGCACAGCAAAACCAAATAAAAGCATTTACTTTGGGCATTTTAATAAATCAATTCACAAATGTATGTAAATGTGTACCTTCCTCAATGCTTGGGTGCCCAGTATTGTTTGATTTTAGTGTTCTATAACCCATAAGCATTCGTAGGATCATGCATTTTGATCATTCTGGTTTATTTTGTTGTTTTGTTTTTTTTAAACTTAGCCCCAGTAACACATCAGCTCTGAGCAAATTCTGCAGTCGTCATATCGTAAACATTAATTGATTGGTGAAACATTCATTCCACTCTCCAAATGGCCAAATTAACTGGACTGACAGATGCAATGTCCCCCAATTTTCAAAAAGAACTACAAAGAATCAAACTGGCGACAAACTTGCCGTGTATAAGAAGAAAATCTAAAGCATTATTAACCCAAATGTGATCAGTAAGGCTCATTTGAAAGGAGCTCCGTTTCTACATGGCAATGGCAGTAATGTCCTCAAGTCGACAAAACTAGAAGTTCCATGTTATTGTTATGCAACATGGCCTAGTTTGACAGGTTCAGGAACCTTATAGGGTTTTGTCTCAGATATGACCCACTTGGATGTAGTAAGAGAAGTGGAACATTGGTGGCGACTGCATGGTGCTGCAAGTTATGAGGGAAATGTGGTAGGAAAATAATTTATTGAATATTGCAAAGATGATTTTTCTTGCAAAACCTAAATAATTCAGTGCAACAATGCAATTCAGAGTCAGATTTCACTACCAGACCACACCCCTTTTCAATGCTCCTCACTCCTCCACCTGTCTCAGTCAGCTCTCAGCACACTTTTTGGCATTTTTCAAAATCAGCCTCAGAAGTGGCGGTTTAGTTATTGTGAATGAACTGAAGGTGTACACAGGCTCACAAAACAACCAGACACCTCATCACAGAATGCAACAAGTATGACAAGGCCCTTACAAGGTCATGCAACAACAGATTTAAATTATCTGTTTGTGCATATGGTGTTTCACTGCACAGGACAGCGTGACTCGGCTGAACCAGTATTTTAAACAGCAAACTCATTTGCTTTTTTGGGCCAAATCTTTGGAGATCTCTTTTCACACCAAATAGTGAATTATTGCTGCTGAATAATAAGAAACCATCTGGACAATGCTGACTTTTGAGGTTTTGGAGAGCTCGAGTGTCTACAAATTGAGGAAGGTGTTGCACCATTTTAGCCCTAAATGGCTAAGCCAGGGGTCTGCAACCTGCGGCTCTAGAGCCACATGTGGCTCTTCAGCCACTATGCAGTGGCTCCTTGTAGCTTTAGAGATCAAGGCGACAAATAAAAGTGTTTTAATATCTTGTGCAACATCCAATGTCGACGTAAAATGCAATATTCAGTACATGTTTGGATGTGTCCTATCCATCTTTGGATCCACATACCGTTTTTCTTGACCACGAACAACATACAATCCAAATATTTGCTTCATTTATTTCAAAGTGGGTTCATTTTAAATTCTTTAATTTGCCACAAACAATGAAACAATGGAAGGGGGTCATACCTATGTTCCCCGGGTCCTATGTTCCCCGTTTTCCCAAAAAAAGGTCCTATGTTCCCCACTTTGTATGTGACAGGGGAACATGGGACCCTTTTTTTGAAAAAGGGTAGGGTTAGGGTTAGGGTTAGGGTAAGAGAAAGGGTCCTGTGTTCCCCAGTCACATACAAAGCGGGGTACATAGGACCCAGGGGAACATAGGACCCGGGGAACATAGATACGGTCCCAATGGAAGAACCATGTCTACGGGGTCTAGAGGTTGGGTATAAACTGAACATGTTGTAGTTCTTAAATGTCATAAATGAAAGAGACTATTACTATTGTATATAGTTTGTCTGTATAAAAACCTTTATATGTGTTATTATCTTCATCTTGTGGGTTTTTTTGCGGCTCCAAATGAATTTTTGGGTGGAGAGACGACAAAAATGGCTCTTTTCATCCTAAAGGTTGCAGACCCCTGGGCTAAGCAATAAGGCAAGTGGAGAAAATTTTGTCCATATTGTATTATTTTAAAAATAACTGTCATAGTCCCTCCAATCAGATGGTTATATGTAAACAGCTTTTACCTAAATGTATTTATAATCATTTTGTCAACTGGCAAAAACAAATAAAACCCAATCACCCCCACATTTTTTTGGAGCATTTCAGTCCACCCTTCACTGATTAATGATAGCAGGTTGACAGCTCAGTGACAGACAGAGTGGAGCTACTCATTTAAACTTGCCAAGACATAGTCCAGGTTTCAATTTGTTATACTTTCAGGTTTGAGACTTTAGATTAAATTATTTTTTTATTTTTAAATATAACATTTCACTCAATATTCTCTGGTTTTGTCATCATTATGGACCTGGCAAATTATTGGAGGCTAATATTAGGCATTTTGCAGATAATCACATTTGCACTTTATTTTAACTATCACCGATATTATTATGTAATTACAAAGTGTGCTACTGTGGCTCTGCTGCCTCTGGGCCATGTCAAAACAACAGCTGACAACATGGTGTCTGTTGCTGCGAATTCGAATTTTGTACATAAATATACATCTATATAGATTCTATAAAACCCAATTCTATATAGATTTTAAATTTACTAAAAGGACATGGAGAGAGGAGCGCAAACACACCAAGGTGGTCAGAGCGACCATTGGAGGAAGAATGCCTGCTCTGACAAGTTGAAGATGAAACGTCTACACGGAGACACTGACAAAAGTATCACACTGCTTCATGAAATATGATGGTGTCTGCAATAAAATAATATTCAACAGGTGCATGAGACATGAGAGGAAACTGTGAAGTGACACATTTTTGCTGTCAAGCTTTGTCACTAAACACATTTAGTATTATCATGGGCTAAATCAGACCACACTTAGAAAAGAGGGCTGGTTTCACAGTTGTAAAATATTGGACTGATATCCAAGTTATAAAAATAACATATAATGCTATAATGCTCTGTTCTTTTTAAGATATTTTTTCCTGTTCTGAATAACATTAAAATTACACCAGCTTTATGTATCTACTGCTACAACCTGGAACTGGAATTAGATTGCTTTATTGAGGCCAATGATTTCATCCAAATAGTTTTCAATTTGTTGCAACTTGGGCCCTAGAGTAATTAAAAACAACAGCCTTAATGTTTTACATTGTTATCCAAATTAAATCAGACACTTTAATAGTTTGCCCTTGTATGAAACTGAATATGGTCCTGCAGCCTGAAACAAACCACCAACTTTTGCAGGATGTCCTTAGCAAACCAGCTGTTAACAGGTAATTATAAATTACATAAGTGTCATCGATCCACCTTTTCTGTTCTTGAGGGATTGGTTCTTGAAACTACCTGGCATTCTTGAGTATCTGAGGAGAAGTGGGAGCAATGCTCTCCAGTATATTTAATTTTGATTGCAGTACCAGTGTTAACCTCTAGTTGCACGTCTTACATTATAAACTAATTTAACCATCTTATGACCATCATAATAATCAGGCCGTCTGGATTTATTTAGATTTCATGGCTGTAGAATTGTCAAAAAATGTTCAATGCGTGAGTGCTTATGCCCCTTTTTCCAAGATAACTTTCACTTTTGATATCTGGCAGTTATTCAACCAAAGCTAACCAGTCCATAGTTAATAATTACGTTAATGAGAACAACACATTCTAAATCCTGTTGGTGACAACGGGCTGGTAACAGAAAGAATAAGGAGCTATTTTACTCCCTATTGTTTGTTTTTTTTCCACTTGGCTGACTATTAGCCATTGGTTCACCTGGCATGAACCAACAACCATTTCCTTGTTGTAAAATATTATATTTACTTACTATTATACCTTAAACATTATTTATTAAAGTTTTCTCCTCCATGATTAAAATGTTTCAATACTGAATATCTTTTCAAAACAAGGCTGATTCTGTAGAGCTATACTTCATGTGATGGTACACATTTCTGTAACGTTTTTTGGGTTTTTTTGCTAGCTATTCTTAGCATTGACAGAGCTAAGAAAGATGCTATATGTGGGGCAAAAAGAAAAAGGATAGAGGGACCATTCAGGCTCAGGCAATGATGATGTTGCACAGAAATACAGTGATCCCACGAATGATGTGAATAGCACGCACAATTTTCTTTTTATTTGGAGCAGAATTTAATAATGCCATCTATATTATGTGGATTGGTAATTTCAAAGTGTGGCCTGCAGCCCCCTGGTTGGCCATGAAGGGACTGCAGGTGGGGCACATTTTCAATTAAACTTTAGCCATTTATCTTCAGAAGTTCATTTGCAAATGGCCCTTTGTTTTGTACATTCAATACTTGATCTAAAGTTCGACCATCAAGTTCAAGATTTTAAAATTTTAAAATGGGAAGCCACATTCTTAAGTTTGGAAATGGCTGGTGTACATGATGATGCAAAGTGAAAACAATTTGTGACACTTTGATCTGAAACATCACTGACACCATATTTGCCCTCACCTTGTCCCCAGTGTCTGGACCATCAAACATGCAGTGTAGTATTTCTTTTGATCACTTAACAAATCCCCAGGCATGATCTGACCTCCCAGCACTTCATTATAATGATGTAAGAAAATGGCTGACTACATGGCTGGATTCCACTTTCATCCACACTTTAGACATATGAACATTGAGAGACGAATCAGGGAGCTCCAGGTGAGTGGAGAGTTAATGAAGAGGAGCAGCCAAGCCATTGTTAGATCTTTGAGGCAGGGCCTGATGTGATCCTGTGGACCGTGTTACTGTTCATCAGCCTGGGTGACAGTTTTGGGACAAGTTCAAAAATCGGCCGCTGTAGGAGGCTGAGCTATTCAGGGATCGAGACACTCAGACATTCTCTGATCAAAGCTAAACCAGATGAGACAAAAAAAAAGCATTTTGTTACACAGACACTTCTCTCCTACATCAGCAGGTTTGAATACAATCTACACTACAGAGGGAGATATCAAATAACCCACACAAAACAATCACAGCAGAAAAGTAATGTCACAAAATATTTTAGTTGATTTAATTTTATTGTTTATAGACTATGATAGTGTGCTAACAGCCCAGCTTTGTATTCCAGTAGGGCAGAAAAATTAAGGATTGTGTTCTATACAGTGGGTCCCCTTCAATTGAGTCCTGTTATTTGCACAATGCAACTTCAACAGTACTTCTGTTATTTATGCTGTGATTTCAATAAATCCAACATACTGGCTCTTATTGTTTTGAAGATGTTGTGTGGCAGGGATCCATTATATTTTAATCTATTCCCGAGGGAATTTGGAAGTGAACTTACGGTTTGCTAAAGTTTGCTTTACTCCATATATTATTCCCCTAGACAATTTTGAATAGGTGTCAGTTTATTTTTATATATATATACTGTATATATATGTATATATATGTATATATATATATATACATATATATACACTTTTCAGAAGAAATGAGATGACACTTTGATTGCAGTAGGTCATGTGCCTGACAGTAATTTTTTCATCCAGTCGGAGAAACTAGGCCTTTGAGTCTCTTGACAATATACATTTCTATTTTATGTTCAGCAGTGCGTCCAAGCATTATCTCACACTATGTTCAGCAGCTGATGTGTGTGCCAGAAGTGACATTAACCAATACCACCCCAATATGTGTAATTTCCAACATTTCCATGTCAACATAGGAAGTAATGTGTGATGGGCAGGATCACCAGAATTTCAAATCTAAAAAGATTATCTTGACCAAAATATTTGTAATATCATTGCTATTACTGTTAAAAATGTGTTACATTTTCATAGACAGCTAAAATAATTCCCTAGGACTGTATTGGCAAGCTAAACAGCATTTTGAAGTCACTCAGATGAAAAACGTATAAATACAATCAAATAACTGTAAGTGAATTTTGTTCTTATAAAACCATACATCGCCCTTCTTGAAAAGCCCAGTACGTGGTGTTTATATAACCTTGCAGTGTTTTAGCTGGCGACTTTAACAAACATGAGTCTACCAACTCGTATGAAATGCACAATTATGCAGACGCAATGTACGCACTAGGCTGATATTTAGCATCGAGGCTTTGACCTCGTCCTCTGAACAAAACCAAGATCAGCACAGCAGGGAGTAAAAAGTGATGATAATTCCCCCGCACCTTGGGATGCCACTAATAGTCCATAATAATGCAGTAAGAGATTTGTTTATGTGGTAGCGATAGCTCAATCAGCTAAGTCCCGCATTGGCATATGTGCTTTGACCCCGACACCCCCCACACTGACCTCAACACAGCAGGAAGTGACAAGCACCATCTGCGTCCAGACAAACACAGCTAAATATGTGTCGCATGACCATACAGTCACATACACTGGGCATCACTAAGTTTATAAAATGTACTGTAAGATAAAAATGGGGTGGGGCTCCTGTTATGAGACCAATGACAAGGTGAAAGTGAAACTGAAAGTGTCAACTGAGCTTTCTATCCACATCCACTTATCTGATGAGAACAAGTGAGGAAGTTGATTGTGATTTACATCATTTACAAAGGTCTACATTTTTTTTTTTTTTAACCCTTAATCTTAACTGGCCCTCAAAACCAAGTGTTGAGGGTTATTTTGTCACTTAGAAATGGGACAACCCTTAAATGCAGATACGTCTTCAGACTGTGGGAGGCAGAATAACGCGGAAGCTGCGTCCAGTCTGTCAACTCCAAAAAAGAAGAAGAAGAAGAACACATTTATGTCACGATTATTTATTACGATCCGTTTGTCAGTCAAGTTATTAGGTTGTCAGTTAGTTATAAGATGATACTCATACAAATACCACAACCACGGACATATTCAGCTGACAGTTACCACACACTACGGCTTATTGAAAAGTAAACGATAGCAAACGATCACGTGTGCGCACCGGCTGGCTATTGACAAAAGATCGTAAAATAACATTTAATGTTACACAACAATGACGTCAGTAATCCATAATATGGGACTTAACTAAGATAATACTATGCTTTTCATAATTTTTATATCTCTATTAACAAAGAAAATACTGATTTTGTAGCGTACTCGGTTCGCTGCTTTCGGCGCCATCTTTTTTATGTGAAAACACACACTGCATTCTGGGTAGCCCTTGCTCCCAAGGGTGATCTCGGAAAAACTCAATATTGAGGGCGATAGAGCCCTTAAACTTGCCCCTCAACTTAATTTTTCTGAGAATCAGGGCAGCACTTGCACTAGAGGGAGAGCGCATTTTTGAGATTGAGGGTTAAGATTGGGGGTTAAGCAAGGAATTGGAATTCACCCCAAATCTGAAATGTATAGATCAGTTGTTCTGAAATGTTTTATACCAAGTACCACCTGAGAAAATATTTCTCTCAGTAACACAATAATCACCCATGTTATATACAGTGGTGCAAATAGGCTGAGCAAAGTCAGCTCGATTTATTGCCAATAAGATAAATTGCTCACTCATCATCATCCTCTTCATCGCACTGGTATATACAGTAGTCCAATTTCCTCCTCAAGTACAACCAGAGGAAGCTCACTTACCACTGGTGGTACACGTACCACAGTTTGAGACCCACTGTTATTGTATAGTATTGCAAAAAAACTCAAAACAGATCAAAGCAACCTCAAAATCAAAATAGTCCCAGCTCATTAGGATGTAATACAGTCACTATCAGCAGTCCACAGAGAGACATGTTTCACTTACTCATGTTGAGGAGTGACATATTGAGATCACATCAATATTCCATTGGCTATTATTAAAATTCATATTATGTAGGATAGAGTGTGTGTGTGTAAGGGATGGGGACTGGGAAGATCTTTATTTGGCATATCAATTAGTCTGCGTTTGATGTGATGGACTGGAGATGCAAAACCACAGGAGAGTGAGCCATCAAGAACTCACTTCCCTCAAGGACCAAGTTAGAAATATTGATATGTGATGGTCACATATTCAGTGATTTGTTTTGTTGTATTGTAGATTTGAGCTCAATTCATTAAGGATAATAATTTAATATTTAGCTCTCTAATATCCCTGATGAAAATACCTTTATGAGTTATTTTTGAGGTAACATCTTATTTATGTTTTGAAATATACATGAAAAACAAGCTGATGGAAACCCACTTTTTTAAAGATGCCACATTTTTGGGACGCAATACACCATGTAAATTGTGACAAGAGCAAATTTTGTGCATGATATAATGTTCCCAAATATTTTGACTGCCATTTTTGTAACACCAAACATTATAGGCAAACCAGCCATTTCCGAGTGTTTGATAAGTGCATCATGACTACAAATTAAGGGATGAACAAGGTTAGAAACACAGTGACTTTCAAACTACAACAGAATAGCATCAAGGAACCAAAACCGTGTCTCAACTACATGCCCTTTACCATTAAACATGACCTGACATGGTTAATGTTGATCATCTGCCTCAAGGTGACATGCACATTCAGATTGTATGCCCGTCACTGACCAATCTCCTCTGACCTCTCACCGAAAAGACATTTCCATCGAAATTCCTGCTTACAGTTTTTTTTTGTTTGCGTTTACTCATTCTGACTCTTGGGACTATTGTGTGTTGGAGATCATCAGTTTTGGAGAAACACACACACACATGCATGCTCCCCTCTGGCAGCGATCATATCACACTATTATTTGCTGACACATTTTCCTCATTCTCATATTTCATGTGATTATTACACTAAAGCTCCTGACCTGTATCTGCACGACTCTATATGACATCAACTGCTTCCAGATGATTGGCCATTTGAATAAATGCAGGGATCAGCATGTGCACAGATGTTCCTGATAAAGTGCTAATGACTGTAGCTTACTGTATATAGAAAATAACTGTTGAGTCAGCAACTTTAATTGTGTCTCTGTATGCTCTTTTTTTTTTTGTATTTGCAGGCTGAAATGCTAACAATAAGACGCCAGTGGGGTAGTATTTGTCCAAATGCAAAAGTAAAAAAAATCACAATACACACACTTCACTAAATTATTTCCAGTTGTTTGTGTGTGAACTTGTCAACTGTCCATTTATTACATGCCAAAGGGGAAACCTAAGGCTCTTGACAGCTTAAGTCAATATAATACGTCTGTAAATGTCAAGGCAATAAGTTCCGAATTGTACATACCAATAAATCAAAGTACCAGACTGTTCCTAAAAAGGTACAAATGCTTTGTCGCATCAGTTGTACCCTATCAAGGTACAAGCACTGTAACTTTAACATTTGTACCTACTTGTTTGTACCTCTAAAGAAACATTACTGCACCCCTATTGACAAAAATGTACCTGTACTCTCTGTGAAAGGTACAGTGCTTCTACCCTGATAGGGTACAACTGGAGCGACAGCAAAAGGTCTCGTATTTTGATTTCTTAGTGTGTATATACCTTGTGATGTTTATCCTATAAAATCAAATGCAACAATACCTTCGGAACATTTGATAAAGTGCCTCAGGATGACGATGATGCTCTCGAACAATCTCTCAAATATTTACCACGACATGTACATTTCCTGTGAATCATCACTCTTAAGCTCATAAAGAACATTTTAGAACTTGAGATGATGACAAAGACAACATAAAACCTTCAATGCCATCCGTTCTAATAATTGAATGCAGTTTTAAAAAAAAGTGATTCATTTATGAATTATGAAAAATGCAGATTGTTTTAGGACATCTTACACTATTTAGACATTGTTCAAATTTGCAATCGGTATTCCTATAATTGGCTAATAATGGTTAAATGGTTATTTGCAACAGCTAGAATTATTAAACTGAATCAGTACCTTGAGTCCCAAATTAACTGACTTAATGTCAAATATATTACAATCTCCTCAACCATGGCCAACAACAAAACAAACAACTGACCCTTATTATCCTTTACAGTTTCCTGGGATTTATAACCTGCAAAACAGGTAGTGTTTTCCTTGGCCAGTGATGTCATTTGGCAGAATGTTCCGCAAGGACATTGTGGAAGGCCTGTTTCCTAAGGGGAATGTCACAGTCTGAACCTCATCTCCTGCAATCACTGGCTCTGTGTGAGCTGTTCACATTGACCTGAAGGCACAAGAAAATGTAATATACCCAGCAAAAAAAAGGAAAATCACGAGCAAACCCAAAATGAGATCCAGGTAGGAAGGAAGGAGGCAAGAATAGGATACAGAGACAAACGGGAGGAAGGGAGGGTGTATAGGCTGCTCCAATAAGTCAACATGATCTACAATCTTGATTATTACAAAAAGTTGAGGCAAAAATGTAGTATTGACGCATATTATTATTGTCACCATTGGTATTGAACAGCAAGACACTCAGACTAACACCATATTTTTCAATGGCTGTGTCTAAATAACCTGCGATGTGTAGTTGGCAGTGAAGGTCACAAGTGGCTCGCTCTTCTTGTCCAATTAACCCAGTTTCTCGGCAAGGCTGCGTTCTGTGGGGAGGCAATTAAAATCTAAATTCTTCCCAGTGTGTGGACTTCACAGAGAAAAGCGAAAAAAAAAATTAAAAAAAAAAAAACCTTGGACAGCCCAACCTTTCCTTGGAAGTGTTGATTAGTGATTTTCTGTGTCTCTGTGTGTGTGTGTGTGTGTGTGTGTGTGTGTGTGTGTGTGTGTGTGTGTGTGTGTGTGTGAATTAAAAAATTATAAAGGAGAGAAGGAAGGAGAAATGATGCTATGTGAAGGAGGAAGCGGAGAAACGAAAGCTAATTAAAATAAAAGGACAGAAGGAGACCGGCATGTGGGAGCTCTCAGCACGCCATGGTTATATATATATATATATATATATATATATACATTTCTGTCAGACAAATTCAAAATGTTTCCTTTGATCTCCAAAATTATTTGTTTACAACGCTGTGACTCAAAAATGTTACTTTACTGAAACAACACATACACAAATAACAATAAATGAATGCACGTCCCACCTTAATTCGATCAGAGCAGACAGAAAACAGGACCACTCTCTATGTGCTACATTTACTCTTAGAACATCCTGCCAGTGTGTGTGTGTGTGTGTGTGTGTGTGTGAGAGAGAGAGAGTTCACTGAATACTGACCTTGAATTCCTCTTGTGGGCAGCAAAACAATCCCAAGTCGTTCTCCTCCTCCCACAGATGAGTGTTTGCAAGGTGATTTTTGTGTGCTGAGGAAGAAGTGGTCCACCTCATCTGTTCACTCTTTCACCTGCAGGGAAACAATTCAAAGAGAGGGAGAGGATGAGGAACAGCACTGATTATAGACATTACAGTGGCTGCTAAGCCTTTCATTTTCGAGAGAGAAAAAAAAAGTCAATACTGGGCTAGAATGTTCAAAAGATATCTTCTTTTACGGTATAATTCTTTTCCAAGGAGTGGTTCTGATGCAAATGGTTAGGGTGCACTGACATGATAAATGTCAAAAGAGAAATGTCGAAAGTTATACAAAACAATGTGAATATTTTAGAAACAACAATCATCATGTGAGTTCATCAGGCATTCTGCTTTAAACATTTTCATGTAAACGTGGCCTATATCTAATACTTTCATCTTGGGAGAGATGGCCTCATTGCCACAATTTCCAACTTGAAGTGAAAGTGATTTCAACCGTATAAGGTAAACATGTTAGGTTGGTTGTGCTCAATTCTCCTGTGGCGAACGATGCAAAGTAGTTTCTCTGTTTTTTCCAGGGTTCATACTAAGCTAGGCTGATCAACTCCCTCTGTGCTGCATGCAAAGCTTCATCCATGTTAACGGAGTTTCATGTACAACTCTTGGCAATAAATGACTTTATGAATATGTTGACCTATTGACCTACAGTAAGGCCTGGGCGATAAAAATATTTACCGATACTAACATTTACGACAATATCTGAAGTCATTTTGCTCATGTCAGTATATTCTGTGTGTTTTTTTAAAGAAAAAAAGTTGTTTTTGTCTTTTTTGGCTGTGTGTGTAGGTAGTCAGGCTACCGGATATGTTCATTGTCCTTTTAAGATGCTCGGCTGTATACAGCGTGTGTAGTCACGTGACTCCACGCCCTCCAGTCTGTAACAAGAAGGGAAATATTCACATGCTCTTAGCCAGCAGGGTGTCTGGGTGTCCTTGGGACTGAAAAAAATACTGAGGAACAAGGGCGCTGCATCCCCAAGGAATCGGCGAGTGCCCCCTTGTCCAGGTGCCGATTGAACCTCAAGTCACACTGTCAAAGGTCTCATTATTACAGTTATATTGTTCTTGCCAATAAAGATGTTATATTTAGGGATGCACCGAAAATTTGCGGCCGAAAGACTTTTATCACCAAAACTAAACCACCAAAATGATGCGATGACGCACGCAAAAACTGCGACCAGCATGCGCCTGCCTATACTAGCTTAGAGTCTGTCCGAGATCATTTTGGAACACCAAATAAACGGTTCCAACAAGATGTGAGTAAAGTAATGTGCACACAACACAGGAGTGGAAGAAGAGCACAGTGCAGGGGCGGTGCACAGAAAAAAAAAGCCCGTCAGTCTGCACCAGATGAGGGGCACACACTATAATATAATATTATAATTGCAATGCCTTTAGTAAGGTAACTACACACAGTCCCAACCATAACAACAAAAAAGCTGCATATGTGATGCCTTTAAAGGTGGTAGTTCTGATTTTTGATTTTATGTGCTAATATGTATTCCAACATTTGAATTTTAGGAACAATGGAACACATCAAAATGCAATAACACTACAGAAACCATAAAACACGGCAGGCATTTACATCATTAAGGGAGTTTTAGTGTGCCATTTTAGTGCAGACAATCACATTAAAAACATTTCTAACGACACAACCATTAAAGGTGGCATGGATTGCAGATTATGTAGACCATTAAAGTAGAACCAAACTTAAAGGTTGACTTGGCCAACAACAGACCAGACTGTAGCATCAAATTCATCATCTGCAAAAACATATTTTAAACAGGCCTCTGCAAAGCAGCTCAGCCAGTCATACTGGATATTCCATGCAAAGTCATTTTTAAAAAATGGATGATAAATATTTTATGGCTATTTAAAGCTAATTTACAAAACAGAAAAAAAAAACGTACATTTGTTTATTTTAAAAACCTCTCAGAGCCCACATCTGCCCACATGGCAGCCCACGTGAAGCAAAACATCCTTTTTGTGGCTTTAGTACCAGCTTGTTTAACTACCCACCATTCACTGCAAATAGTAGAGCTGTGCAGTCAATGGGCGGAGGAGATTTTTTTTTTTCCTTTTTTCCAGTAATGATTTGTTTGACTCATCATATTTAAAAATCACAACATACTGAAATTAAATAAAAGAATGTACACACAAAGAACTCAGTGACTGTAACAAGAGTTAATGCAATTTTGTTATTTTCTGTAAACCATATCATATCATCAGCAAAATGCTTCAAACAAAACATACAACAGTAAAAGTTGACACACACAAAAACAAATCAATTACAGTGGAGCCAATGGACTGTTTGACAGAGGTGGAACGTAAGAAATCACAAGAAAAATGTAAAGAAATAGAAGGTCATAAATTGAAGTGGCCCAATCAGTGCCTCGTAGATCAACATGATAATTGGGGGCACCATTTTTGTTTCATACTGACTTTGCAAATCAATGTTTGCAAGTCTTCTGGGCAGTTGCCTGGAGCATACATCACCCAGCCACCAAGCCTGGCTTCACTTGGAGCTAAGTGGTGTGCCAATTATTGCATGACACTGCCATCCCTATCTTTTCTCAGGGAAATTCATAATTTATGATACATCCTTGTTCCTGCCTCTGGGGACCTGGATGCTATTATCCTGCTAAAGTGAGATCTGATTGGGCAGCTGCTATCTCAGTTGCTTCTTTGAAGTCTCATTTTCTTCAAGTGCCCTTCCGTAGTCTCTATAATGCATCATCGTCCAGCAGAGGAGACATCCTGTGAGCCAGAGCAGCATCAGCTATTCTGCTCTCAATATGGCAACTGTAAAGCATTGACTGAAGGTAAATGCCTTTGAGTGTCAGATATTTGACATCATATATCTGTTTGTGGACTAACAGTCACTCCATCATTTCTCTCCTTTTAGACAATGGATAGAATTTCAGCATAAAGTATTGATTTAGACCATTGGTTCTCAAAGTGCGGCCCGGGGGCCAATGGCAGTCCGCAGAAAAATTTCTGGCGGCCCGCAATGAATTACAGTTGATATTTTTAATCCAGGAGCGACTAAGCTTGTTAAATGTTTATTGGACATTACTGGTTACAGACCAATAAGTGTAAACAAAAATACTGGGTATTTACCTGGTTTCTATATGATGAATTTTAGTGTATTATTGGGTTATAAGCTGGTAATAAGCAGGTAGCTACAGCCCCCAATTACTAGCTATTTACCCAGTAAATATATGGAAACAGAAATGTGTTACTTGGTATTAACCTGTAATTAGAAGGTAAGAACAATGGCCAAAATACTGGGTAATTACCCAGTAAATTATAAAGCGTTAGAAAGCGTTATTATATGAACGTTTAAATTACTTTATAGTAACGCTTATATTACTAAACGCTAAACTGTAGAACGGAAATCTGGTCATTAAAATGATTACAAATGGGATTTCTTTCTGGTTTTTTTCTGTTTTTTTTTTCCTTTGGTGGCCCTCAGTCCAATGTTGGGTTCCTAAATTGGCTTAGGTATCAAAACTTTGAGAACCCCTGCTTTAGACTAAAACCCAAATAAAAATAAGCACAATGTATTCAATTTAACATTTTTAACTTTTAATTTGTATTGTGTGTGTATAAGAATTAGTGGCATTTAAGTCACTTATCCCTTTCCCAAGCACGTCAGGGAACAATGGAAGCCTTCTTACATCAGAAAGAATTTTATTGTCAACAAGTAGGCTGCATCTAGTGATCTGTCAGCTAATGAGGTTCCCATATACAAAGTCAGTTTAAGTCATTCTTTCCATGTGATTTGCATGTGACATGTCTACATTTAAAAAAAAAAAAAAATGTTTTTTGTATGTCTTGTTTTCATAGGATAATTGCATGTTGTATGAAATAATTTGCACACTTTTATATGATCACTCAGTAAAATATAATTTATAGTGCCGATAAAAAATGTGATAATCATTAAGGAGTAAGCACCGCAATTAATGTGTGTGTAATTGAATGCATAATATTCATAATTTAAATAGTAAATTGCATAAAATGCAAATATGCCTCAAAAAGGTTTGTGATCTGTGCACTAAACTGTGAAGATTTACACCTGGATCAGCAAATAACATTTTCACCTGAACAAAAAAGGTTAAGGGGTTTAGTTTTAGTTTTTTAGTTTAGTTTAGTTATATTTTAAGCAGTGGCAAACTCTGAAAAAGTAAATTGACAGTGACTCCGTTTGTAGTTAAAAGAAAAATCAAACTGACAATCCCGACAACTGATAAGAAAGTTATCTGCTTTTTCAAGCTTTTTTTTCTTTCCTACCTTTAGTTATTATCTCTGTCATGTGCGATAGATCACACTTCTGCAGTGATTCCACCTGTCAAATTGAGTCTATTTACTTCACAGGAACACGGAAGATGAAAGTTGACTGTCTGCTGCAATGACTGATTTTAAAAATGCAATCGGAACCGCAAAGTGATTCCTGACAAACAAACATGCATCTTTATAAACTGATATCAGATTTAAAAATAGGGGGAACAAAAGCTCTTAACAGTTAACTGCATTGTGATTGCATGGGGGTGTTAACTTCCTTTGAAGTCTTGTATAAATGTCAGAAACCAAGCGACACCAATAAACACATCCAAGGGTGTTTGATTGAGAAAGATTTTATGGTAGGAGGGAGGCTGTGTCTGCTTCTTTTGTGAATTGCAGACTCAAAAATACATTCGCCCACCAAGATTTGTGCTGGGCACCCACAGAGCTGAATAAACACACCAGCTTGAATTCACCGCCCCCCTCGGTTGTTCTCATATTTTCCCGTCTATTGCCTGTCATTCCACTGCCTCATTTGAGCTTCTCTTCCCTCTTTTTTGGAGGAGATTTCCAACACAACATTTGCAAAGACATTCGGTGAGAAATCTGCGGTAGCCTACTGCACCCACTCAGTAGAGACTTGCTACTGATTCATCACTCCAAAGGCTAATTGCACTATGCTCTTTGTCTCCCCAAACTCGTGTAGACATAGTGAACGCTTGAAGATTTCAACTGCAAATAGTTTGGACTCAAAACCAGTTGGACTAAGCTTAATATTACATCACAGCATTACAGGGATGATATGTGACAGTAATATTTAGAATGGCATGAATTGATAAAAAAAAAAAAAAACCTACAAATCTACAAAACTACAGACATATGCAGAAGTTCAACATAAAGTAACATGGGAGACATTAGGACTTGGGTTCAATGTATTTGGCTCAGTTATTTTGGGGTTTAGGAACAAATGTTTGGAAGCCTCTGCTAATGGATGGACAACAACAACAAAAAAAGTTGTACAATGTTTTTTTTTAACCAGGATGAAAGGGAGACAACTTTTATTCCCTTTACCTGTTCCAAAAGACAGCATTTAAAAGTTGGGGAAACAAACTGTCACCACAGTCTCCTGCTCCTGGCTACACTACACTGCCTCCCTGTCCTCTCTCGGGGCTATAGCCAACAAGCACTTAGTTTAAAGACTTTCACATTCGGCGAGCACTGTGTGCTAAATGTTAGTGTTTTTGCTCTGGATCATATATTTTTTTTTTTGGGTCAAATGAGGCATAGCCTTATTTCTGTCGGATCACTGAAGTCCTGCTTGTGGCATTTAATTGGCATCAGCTGTTTCCACTGCTTCACAATTACTGGCCCATTCACAGCTGTAGAGCTCATCATCCAGTTTCTACTGCTTTATCCTCCACATAGAGACAGACAACCATTCGCTCTCACCTACGGTCAATTTAGAGTGTCCAATTTACCTAATCCCCATATTGCATGTTTTTGGACTGCGGGAGGAAACCTGAGAACCCGGAGAAAACCACCACACACACGGGGAGAACATGCAATCTCCATGCGAAAAGGCCCTTGTTCCTATCGGGTCGTGAACCCATGTCCTCATGTTGCAAAGGCAAGAGTGCAATACACCAAACGTGTGGCCCCTAATAAGCTCATATCACCGAACAATCATATTCATGCAGATACTCACCACGGACACTGCTACCTCATATTTATCACTGCTACTCTGCTAATGACACTTGTGCGTCTTTTGGTATTTTAATAAATAATTGGTTCAGGTACTGTCTTTTTTATGTGTTTCCATGTGTCAAGATATGAGGGACAACTAACAAAAAAAAAATTGTCGATTACAACAGAGGTTCTCAACCGGCGGGCCCAACAGTTTTACAGCTGTCATTAGAAAGTTTGGTGAGGTTCACTTAACACTTGAATGTTCAATGCTTCTTTTCATGCAAATGTAATGTAATTACATTATTCCTGCAAAACATCCTATTCTTATATTATTCTATTCCATTCCTATTATTAACTGCAGCTATAATGTAAATTTCCAGTTTGGAGTATTTCATTTGGGAGTCTTGTATCTGGTAGCTTAGCTTCTCATGTCAACACGTTTCAAGGTAAATCATCTTTTTGTAGGGGCTTCTCAACAGACATGATGTCAGATCAGGAGGACTGTATCATTGATGGGGTCAATGGATGGACCGTCAGACACTGGAGCTCTGAGATTTGAGGTTTAAGGAGATCATGCAGTCCAAACCAGGAGCATCCAAAATAGCAATACGATATTTGGCAGCCTGCAGAAAGTGACCATCCAACAGTGACTAGAATGAACTGTGGACAAAGATCTTAACAGTAAACCCTCAGATCAGATATTTCCCTGACCACAAAGCTCCTTATCATCCGTCTGCATTGGCAACAAGGAGGTAAGTGGTCACCAAAGTCAGAGTCAAGCCCACATCTTTCTCCCCTTCACCTTATTTAAAGTCTGCCATCCATTCAGCAAAGTTAATATAATGTGATGTGTGATGCTTGCCCTTGCTCGGAATTGTTGCAGGACCATATGAAACACTACTGTGATGGTATGGCCATCAATATAAACACATCTGATAAAGGGTAATGCGTGGTCTTCTTTTATTGTATCCCAAGGGTTGACATGGTGTGTGTTCGGAGATAGTCTTCTGTACATACTGGTTGTAAACAGTGGTTGTTGCAATTGCTCTTGATTGCTGCTCAGAAAAGCCTGGTCATTTTCTTCTAACCTCTGGCATAAACAAAACATTTTCTACCACAGAACTGCAGCGAATTGGATATTTTCTCTTTTTTGGACCCATGTCTGTATCTTTACAATTTAATTGTAGAGGTGGTTGTGCATAAAAAGTCCAGCCTGTCTGGTCACCAACAACAATGTCACATTCAGTGTTTATTAGAGCATCTTTCTTCCCCATTCTGATGCTCAGTTTGAACTTCAGCAGGTCATCTTGACCACGTCTACATGACTATGTGTTTAGCCACCTTGTGATTGGTTGTGTAGATGCAACAACTTAGTTGAACTGATGTACCTATAGTTGCCGTGAGTACAATTAAGGGGAAATATCTGATTGTATTTGTATCTTTGCTAAGAAGATTATATTTTTAGACCACATATCATAACTTAAAAAAAGAGATTGATTTTAATGAAATTTTCTGCACATTTTTGTTATGGGCCAAGGAAGGAATTAGTAGAGTTTCTTGGTGATAAAGGACTCTGAGCAGTGTTATTGATTTAAATTTAAATTTAGATGGAGCATTACATCATAAAAATTAACTACTTTACTTTAATACAAGCATAAAATCTTAAATATAGTTCATAAAACATAATTAACAGACTTTGGTCTCAAGTTCTACAACACAGCATTACTCGAGGAATTAAGGAGGTATGCCAAAGTCATTCGACTTGCTGTTTACATTATTTAGTTAAGTCTGAGTCCATGGCTGTCCAAACCTTCTCCTTCAATCTTCTTGGTTTCCAGCTGAAAGAGACTCACCTGCTTATAGATTTATTGTGCTCACGGAAATTTCTTGATCAAAGGTATATTTTTTACAGACGGCTGCCATACAGGGAGGTTTAATTCCCATCTACACAGCCAGGCATGTCTATGGGTGATGACATATTCATGGATTAATGTGATTTTCCATGTTCTGCTTGTCAGCATGTACCTGACAAAATGCCTGCAGACTCATTCAAATCATACATTCCGCAGAAAAGTGCTTGTGAGTGTTGGCCACATCACAGGGAAGAAAGCCTTTACCAATGGATTAATTGAGTTTTTTTTTTCACAAGTCAAAGCTGGAAAGGCTTCGGTAGGTCATGTCAAAAGTGCAACACTAAAGCTCCAGTGAATTTGATTTACTACTCTTGACTGATGAGTCAGTGGCCAATTATTTTGTCACAGTGGAGCAAACTGTATTGTGGTGGTGGTGCCAATAAGTACTTGAAAGGTACAACAATCTCATACACATGACCTCGAGCCATGGCTCATATTCATTTTACAGTCAGGTTACCTTCCCTCCACTCATCTATCTGTCGTTCTTTAACTCAATCTCAAGCATTTAGAATGTTGCAACGGATGACCGCAATTCAGTTGGCTTGTTTTATCCCTTCTCTTGATCGTCTGGAAAGCCACTCAGCTCATGTCATAAAATTACGTTTTTTCTGTCAGTAAGATGAAAAACACAAGGTGACAAATATATTTATATGTTCTGTTGAGTTCTCTGGCAATTGCACACAACCTGCAATGGACTGTCAAACCAAAAGGAACTCTAACCCCTGTGCTGCAGCACTGTCCCAGCACACAGCCAAATAACACACAGAGGAAGCAGCAGGACAATAATGAGGAAGGAAAGAGAGGAAACTGTTATTTTTCCCCTTGTTTGATGAGGTCAAAGAATTTCTTTATTATCTTTTTTTTTTTTTTTTTTTCTTTTTCTTGGCTTTGCTGCACAGTTCATACAGGGAAATGCACTATGTAGTAAACTGCAGATAGGCAGTCAACTCACACTTGTAAATCACTGTTTCTGCTAATCAGTAGCAGAAACAGTAACTTCAAAACAAAATCCAGGTATGCATGTAAAATCCATAACACATGCCGCATAAACATGTAAACAAACGAGCCGTGCGATTCATACATGATGCATGTTATTAGGAAGCAGAGCAATAGTTAATCCTGTTTAATGTTTATCTATGCATTTATTTATTTCTCAGTTGGTGGGCGTTGTAAGGGCTCAGACTGTCTCAGTGGGGAAAATAAACGTGTCTTGTGAAATTAATTTCATTATTTTAACTGCAAATGACCCCTTTGTGGTGGAATTATACTGCATTAAAAACAAGACACAACGGCAGCAGCAGCTTTATAGGTCCAGTGTGTAGCATAGGTTTTAGTGGTGAAAATCAAATACACTACCCATATGTATATTTGTACATATTTTGTATATATTTTGTAGTCTCTTAAAGGTATTTTAAGCAATGCCTGTGCTTCTGCCTGTGTTTCTGCAGCAACCTTATTGGACAAACCAGCCGGAATGTGCATTTTGGATTTTGAAGTGGAAGCTTATCAAACAAACAAAGATGACTAAAAAAATGTTATTGTATGTTCTCAGTACCAAAACATCACAAATCCATTATGGCCACAAGTCCTACATGTAGTCACATTACACCACACACAACTGTACTGTTAAATACAGCAGTAACACACATGGACACATGCATGCAAACATGGACATGGTACTAAGTCTTGCACTCACCACTGCTTTAACCTCACACAAATCCTATGCATGCCAGTGAATGCAGCACAGATACAACAATCATATTGGCTCTAAGTGCCTGTTAGTGACTTTCTCTCCATGTGAGGTTTGAGTCACGTGCCTGGCTCTTCTCATTAAGCTAATTTGAGGCTTTACACAGTGGCCAACTTTAAATCCCCAGCTTAAGAACAGTATGTGGCACAAACAGGTAACGAGGGGTGAATCTGCTTTGTGATGCCACAAAAATGCTTCTCTCTGTGTTGCCAGTATCCTGATCAGACATGTTTTTTTTTTACTCACTGAACATTGCTTGTAAAATGGTGCCAGTGCCCAGCTGTCACTTGTCCGTGCCCATACACGTCTTTGTATGTGAGGAAGTGTGCCTTCTGCTCTCCCTGGTAGGGAGTCAACCACCTCCCACCACACTTAATCCGCCCTGCAAAAACGTTGTCATGAATCCACCAGCAGATTTTGTAGGGGAGGCTTAAGGCCATGGTATACTTCTGCGCAAATGCCGCGTGTGCTGTAGTGTGCACATCGTGGACCCTGGTGTATACTTGCACTTCAGGGTCCTGTAGTATCCCACTTCATCATTGGGTGGCGGTACGAGTCTGGGCTCTGGGAATAGGACGCATTCCTACCAAAGAAGAAGAGAACAATGCTACAGCTACCTCGGACATGTCTGGTTCACAGATGTAAGGCCTGTTGGGCAGAGTTGGGGTGTCAGCCGCATTGGGTCCATGTGCGCCATGCACAGAAGTATACCAGTGCCTGTAGTCATCATTGGATGGCCTCAAATCTAATTTCTGCTGTTTCTTGAGTGCTTTCACAGCCTCCCTCAAAAACAGGTGAATAACTTCTGCTTTCTTCACTTGACCCTTCCCTTCAGGCAAACCAAATTGAGCTACGCTTAGCATTCAGAGAAGCAATTTTGCTTGAAGCCGTAGAGTGCCCTCTAATATTTCAGTAAATTATTGGAGTTTGCCCGTCTCCTGTCTGTAGTAAATCCTCTTAGGGTGGCATTGGGATTTCAGGCAGCACTGCCAGGGTCAGTTGCAATCGGATATTTTTGTCTTTCTTGTGGTTGGAGAACATAATAATGCCACTCCGGCTAGACTTGTTTAGTGTGGAGGTTTTATTTTTACAATCACATGTAATGCTGTTTCCCTCTTGGGGCCTTGCCCAGCATCATGAAGCAGAAAAAATAAATTAAAAAAATGAAACAGTACATTTTAAAAGAAATAAATATGTGTTTTCATCCTAGAGAATGGCAATGGCAAGAGTTTTTTATTTTATTTTATTGCTAAAATGTTAATGCAAATAAGTGCAATTCAGTGAAATCACATGATACCAGTGATACCCAATAATGATAATAACAGGCAGTTACATCTTAAAGTTAGCAAGAGTTACTTGCTCTCTACACCTTATATCTGTCCTTGACCTTTCCTCCTCGAGGCAGAGCCATTACCATAAGTAAAGGCTATCTTGTCTTACCAATTCATACACTGTCAGCACAGCCGAAAGGCAACTTAGAAATAAAGTGTCTTGCCCAGAGACATGTAGACTAGCAAGGGAAGGATCAAACCCATGAAATCACATTGAGAGACAACCCACACTGGTGTGTCATACCACTTGCTTAACCATAGAAGTGTTTCCATCAAGCCTCAGGGACACATTAATGGTATCTCTTGAGGACAAAAAGCACATATTGTAATGTAACATGAACCTTCAACATTATGCCTGAATAACACTTCACAATGTAAGTTGTATGTATGCATGTAAGTCAAAAATGTGTAAAGTCACTCAAGGATGTTCAAAAAGAAAAAAAAAAACTTAATATAATATTTGTTATACAGATATATATACTATATATACATATATATAGAGAGAGAGCTTGCATTACCACATATGCGACCCTGATGTAGTGCATCTGTAAGGATGTGACATGTTTAGAATGGCTTCTCTCATATGAAATTGATGAGCTTCCAGTAGAAAGTAATGCATCCCATGCATTAGTTGTACCATGTGCCTTCCATTCTTTGTCAGCTCTGTTTTAAATCCTTAATTCTGACCTCTTGCGGATAAATGCTAACCATAGCTTCACACGTATCTGTACTTGTGTACAAACAATGCAAATCAGTCTGTTCCAGCAGAATTCATGAAGCTAATGAACTAATTTATATCAACCCAATCTACAGGAGAAAAAAAGAAAGGTGCAGTGGCATATTTCCAATCATAACTGCTTCTTTTCTCCCCTGAATATAAAACCCCACCATTATTTCTGTTCCACTTAGTGGCTGTGTGGTGAGTTAAAAACACATAACACATGACACCTTATTGAAGGACGACAAGCACTGAGGCACTTAACCACAATCCCACTACCTTTTTGTCGCTTACTATTCACAGTTGTACAATTGCTCAAAGCTCCCTCCTTTGCAAACAGGAAAAGAAAGACTATGCATCAGGGTATACACAAACACAGCATTGGCTCTGCAACCTTGGATATTTGTTAACATAATATGTGTTGCAATAGCCATAATACCTGCTCTGTTTTAGAGGAAACATTGCTTATCTGCTGGCTCACCTTAGCAACTGAGCACATAAAGCTGCCCTAGGGCCCATTCACACGCAGCATCTAGAAACCTGTGAAAAATGCATGAAATAAGCCAAGGGTGTTTTTAACCAAGGATCTTGTGGGGTTGCACTTCTGCCGTGTTGGTCCTGTGATCATGCAACCAAAACCTGGGAACTGCTGAGACCCTTTTAACTGACCAAAAATCAAAACAAAGACAGGGGATTATTTGCTACCCACTGGTGTCACTTTCCCACAAGTACTATGGAAGCACACCAGGAGGTCTTCCTCCGAATCGTCCTACGGCATATGGAGAGAGTGGCAGAGCAGGAGTTTGCAGAGGAGCAGACTCCTGCTCTGAGCAGGAAGAGAGTGGGTACAAGGGACCAGATCTTCAACTTAAGGTTACTGACGGAAAAAGCAAGGGAGAGCAACGTGCAGCTCTTTATGGCCTTCATCGACTACAAGAAAGCTTTTGACTCAGTTAGACATCAAACCTTATGGAAAGTGATGGAAACTATGGGGGTCTCAGAGCACCTGGTCAAGTTGATACACAATCTACACAGGGACCAGCAAGCAGCAGTGAAAGCCTGTAGCCTTGAGATCAGTGTACGCCTAGGAACAGCCCGTGCAGCTCTCCAAAGTCTTGATGTAATCTGGACAGGGCCCTCAAGACACCCACTAAATTGAAAGTGCTGAGGACTCGTGTCTCGTGCCTATGGTAACCTACGGCTGTGAGGCCTGGACTCTAGACACCAATGACATCTGCAGGATCCAGGCCCTGGAGATTAAATGCTACAGGAAGATTCTTCGAATCAGCTGGTCTGACCATCGCACAAATGACTCGGAGGCGGAAACTCCAATACTTCGGTCATGTCACAAGAGCTGGTAACATCACCACTCGTATTACAAGGGACCATCAACGGGAAGAGGAGCCGTGGGAGACCACGAAGGAGGTGGGGTGATGATGTCCTAGACTGGATGGGCATGTCACTGGCAGTGTTCTCACAGAGACAGGTAAAGGTAAGCGCTTTGCTGCTCAATGCATGTGTAAAAAAAGATAACAACTCCCCAAGTCTGCTTACATGCTATACTTCGCTAACTGCTGATCACTGCTGATATTTTAGGAATGCATTACTGCACTATTTACAATACAAAGGGAGGGGAATCTCTTCAAGAGAAACATGATTTCCACTTGATTGCCTATTGATAATTTTTTACACCATGAGTAAAATTGCAATTTAAAGAAAACTCCTGTTCTTTATAGCAATAGTTATACTTGATTGATGGGACTTGGGGTTAACCCTAAAGCCTACCCGGGCATACCACCCAGGTGGTTCTGAATACGGTGCAACCCATATTTATTTAAGTCAATATAATTTCACTGTAGTTTATTGTTTGTTTTCTGGAGCAGGTATTGCTACTGACACACTGTAGACTTCTCTTCCTGCTTTGACTCATTCTCTACCAACAAATGTCTGACTCAATTACAAAATGAAGGCCTCCTTTTTTTTTCCACTGAGACTTATAAGGAAACATTTATGGCAGCTTGGAGTCTCAAGTTGTCTGCTATGAACCTTGCCAACTCTTACCAGCTCGGCTGCTTCTGCAGTTTAGCCAAGTCAAACTGTCTGTGTTGATACATTTTCATTACTTTTAATCAGTGTCTCCAGGGCGATAGAGAGCCTAAAAGCATCTTCTCTGGGCTGTGGGCTGTGCTGACATTCTTCGCAACCTGGAATTATTGGTTAAGATCAGAGTTGAGTTTTTGCAGGCTCTCCAGTTTCTCAGCAGTGGACTTCTTCACTCCCTCAGATTCCTGCTGATGCGTGTCACTGTTTTTCAAGTTTTAATGTTGAATTTTAGATTCTGCTCATTCAAATCTGCCAAACTGCTTTGATTTGAACGTTGTTGTTTTCATGCCCAAGTCACTATTATGTTCTTGTTTGTTTGCAAATAACACAGACTGCAGTCTTGCAGATAATAGCACTTTCAAATAACAGAGGAAAAAGACTGAAATGTGTTATGTGTCATGAGTGTAGATATATATTTAAAAGACTTATTTCCAAATTAAATTATTTAAAACATGCTGATGATGTTACTTTATGAAAAAGCCTTAGGTCCAAAGTGAACTGTCTCACCAGCTTTCAGATGGATTGCTGTGAAGTTTGGTACATTCATCCCAGAAGATGCATCCTCTAAAATATATTCACTGAATGAATCTGCACAAATGTAGCCGGAAAAAAAATTGCCTCTGCTGCTCACAGAGTGGGATGGAGATACTGATCTGCATTTGCTGTTAATGTTTTAGCAACTAGATTTTTCATGAAATTTCTCACAGATGCTCCTAGCAGCAGAGGATGTATTATGATACAGATGACTGGGTAATTGTACACCACAATATCACAAATTCTGCCACAATGTCATTCGCTTCTGTGCAATTTAGACTTCAGCAACAATATGAAATTACATTTTATGCTATTCTACATCATTTAGACAGAACTCATAAATAGTAACTACAATTTGATTTGACATTTGGTTTTGAATTCAGTCTTCAATTGAATTTTAATAAAAAAACAAATGCACAGGTGTATCAGCAGAACTATGAATAGTGTTTTCACTTGAACATGGATGCATATCATGTTTAGTTCTTGAATAAATGTATGGTTCCATATAAATGAGAAATTGAACATTTTTGGGAGGTCCAAGGCTCTTGCTCCATCATCAGGTCAGAATGTTAATTTATCCACTACTTTGGTTTATACTCTAATAGATGGGTTAGAGCTAATAGATTATTATTATTTTAGTTTTTTTTCAAGGTGGTAAATTGAGATAAGATAATGCATTGTTGAAACAGTTAATTTTCTCTGAACAGTGTTTAGATGGTGATTAAAAGGTGCCTGAGAACAAAATCTATAACCATTTATGACCAATCATGAATTAAAACCATACCAAACCCTACCTGCAGAGAGAGCCCTGCAACTTTTGGTGCAGAAACCTCTGCTTATACACTGTAAATGCATTTTCAGTGAGCTAAACCCGCAGCAGTATCTTTGATCTGGGAAACGAGCTGAGTATGATACTGTTGGGCCTCACTGGACAGGATCCAGTATGTGCAGAACTCAGCTGCCAAGGTTTTAAATTGAAACAAAGCTCATCACATCCTCCCCACAATCGTTCATCTTTATTGGCTTCCGATCAAATTCCCTATCACATACAAACTCATCCTCCTCACTTACAAATCCGTCCATGCCCTGGTCGCACAGCACCAGTCTGACCTACTCCATCCCTGCACTCCATCCTGGAACCATACGGTGCACAGATCGAGGTTTGCTCACCATCCCCCATACCATATGGTGACTGGATATTCAGGGTGGCAGCCCCCACCTTCAGGAACTCTGTCACTGCAGAAATACATTATAAGCTCCATCCCTGATCATCTTCAAAATACCCGTAATGTTCACAAAGGCTTTTGTCATCTTTCCAGGTTTTTGCATACAATATATTTTGTTTTCCTGACACTTTTCAATCAACCACTCACTCATACCTCTACCTATATTGCTTTATCCTCCACATGAGGATCGTGGGGGGTGCTGGTGCCAATCGCAACTGACATAAGGGACATAGAGATAAACAACAATTCACTCTCACACTCACACATACAGTCAATTTAGAGTGTCAAATTGACACTTTTCAATCATGAACACAATATATCCTTTGTCTACCAAAGCTGTTTCACAGCAAAGTCTGATGGCAGACAGCCAAATGCAGACTTTACTTGAGCGGAACAGACACGCATATGAACAGTCAACAATGAAGCCAAGCTATTTAGAAATCAATAATAAGATTAAATATAGTGGACAATCTGTCCGTTAGTTCTGCTGCCAAAAAGGATCTCAGGACAGTCCCAGATGAGGTTCTCTGGTATTATTGTCAGCAGACAACCTTTTTACAAGTGCAGACCAGGTAGAGTGGTCCATTTCTCACCACACATATATTTCATTCTGTGAGAAACACTGTATGAGCAGTGAAATTAAGCTCCATCAACATCCAATATTTTCCTGAAGCTCTCGATAAACTCAAAAAATACTTAAGTGCCATCATGTTGTATTAGGGACGAGACATCTTTTATTTAAACAGAGAGTGCCCGCTTACGGTTGCTTTTCAAAGCTACTTGACATCATGCCTCTTCTCACTTCTTACTCAGTGAAGGGTAAGGTAATTTTGGCAAACTGCAAGCACACCACCCACATGACTAGCATCGGTTGCTACATTTTCACAGTCACACTGTTGAGCCTTTACCAGACATTCTAGGACAAGAGGATTAGATTTCCTCTACATCACAGGCTTACAAAGTGGGGTTGATACAGGGGGATAGGGGGAGGGGGTACAAATATACAAATAAATAGATGTGAGGAACATTTCATTACATTACTACCGTTGTAGCTCCAAAAAAAAGCCTATCCCAGCTGACAGAGTGAAAAGTGGGGTACACCCTGGACAGGTCACCAGTCTATTGCAGGGCCAACATACAACAGACAAACAACCATTTACTCTCACAGTCACTTCTCTCACATTCAAATGTAGAGTGTCCAATTAACCGAATCCCCAAACTGCATGTTGAAAGGCTGTTGGTCGAACCAGGATCTGAACTGGCTACCGTCTTGCTGAGGCAATCATCACCGCTGATGTGGCGCTCTCTGGAAATTCTGGACAGTAAATAAGAGCTAAACCCAAATTGGCTGGTCGGGCTTGGATTGGGAGGGTGAACAGAAATATATACCTCTACATCAGGGTTTCTCACTCCTGGTCCTGGGGAGCCGATGCCCTACATGTTTTAGGTGTTTCCCTGCTCCAACACGCCTGATTCAAATATCGTTGTCAGGCTTCAGCAGAGCTTCCTGACGAGCTGACCATTTGAATCAGATGTGTTTGAGCAGGGAAACACCTGAAACGTGCAGGACACTGGCTCCCCAGGACCAAGAGTGAGAAACCCTGCTCTAAATGAATGTAAGGTGAACATACTTAGTCAGTGCTCTGTTTGCAGCTTGTTGAATCCACCCAACATCCAAATCGTACTTACTTTTGCAGCAAATCTCTGAATGTCTGTAAGAGTTGCAACATGGCAGGAGGGATAAACATAATGCAAAACATGATGAAAAGTTGTATGAAAAAATGGTAACCCCACCCCCATTTACCATTCATCGTGTAACTCCAAGTAATGTGCAAATCTGATGTTTTGAAAGTGCAGAGATTAAAGTTTCCTCTGCTGCATAATTTGTAGCCCTGTCGACAGGGAGCTCAAGCATGGACATTTGTCTGGAATTAAATTTGAGGAAAGTTGGACTTTACTCCCATGTGCCCAGATAAATCTTCTATCTAATGTGCTTAAGTTTCAAATGCATTGCAGGAAATGATGGTGAATAATCTCTGCAGCATAAAACCCTGTGGCCACAGACTGAGCTGCTGCCTACCTAGAGCTTACACTTGACCAGCCACATGCGTATAAACGGTCCGCATTTATATAGCACTTTTCTAGTCTTGACGACCACTCAAAGCTTCTTCAGACCAGTTTTGCCATTCACCTATTCACATCCATCCACTCACACATACATTCAGCACATCAATGCCCAGTCCTTTTCTATCACACATCTTCCAAAGTGTCTTGCCCAGGGAAACCTCTGCATGCACTGCAGACTAGCAGAGTCTGGGCTACAACTCACTACCTTCTGGTTGAAAGAAAACCTGCTCTATCACTGATCAACACACATACATATATAAAAAAACATATCAGGAAACAAATGCAAGAAGAAAAGAAAAAAGTTAGAGCGGAACGACCAGCATCTCCTGTTCCCTCATGTGTTCAATATGTTGTTCTTGAAGAGAACATCCATTTAACCCTGTTCAATAATGTAAATGTTTTCAGGTTATTATTGATTGATTGTCCCCTAATTAGTAGATGAGCTTGAGTGTCATCGTTGAAAGAAAAAACAAAAAGAAAAACATTAGAGAGTTCAAAAAGCTAATTTACCAAAGATGCAGGATAATATTAAAGGACCTTAACAGTTCTTCTGTAGAGTGAAGTCTACAAAACTGTATAAATTAGATGTATTCAATAAAACTGTAGGATTATATTGCATAATTGGGGGAAAAATGATGAAACATAGTGATATTTGGTGTTAGTACTAATTGTTCTCTCAGGTCATATCGCTTTTCCCTAGGTTGGGATAACTAATATTGCTGTAAGTTAATAATTTTTAGCCTTGTTTTTAAAATGAGCCAGTTATTTAAGTTTGAGTGTTAAATGTACAGTGGGTTAATGTTTCTCTTGGTTTTATATTTAATTACTTTCCCTGCTAGAGCTTTTCTACAGTGATTGTGCTTGAATATCTTCAAGTGACGCTTCTGACCTTCTAATCCAGGGGTCTGCAACCTGCGGCTCTAGAGCCTCACGTGGCTCTGCAGTGGCTTCGAAGCAAATAAATGCTCATGTTTTTCACACTTTTTGGTCAAGATAAAGGCATAGATAAAAGTGTTTTGATATGTTTTGTCTGTTAGAGCCAATTGAAAAACCTCCCCTGAAAGCCATTACAGTACATGAAGTTCACATTTGGAGTCCTGTCCTATCTTAAGATCCATGTACTTATGCCAGGCAGGTATTCCTCAGACATAAACTACACAAAATAGTTTTATTTCAAGTCGCTTTTCTCCACTTTAGAGGTTGGGTATCGACTTAACATGTGATTTTATCTTCATTTTAAGGAACAAATAGGTTTTTAGCAGCTCCAGATTAATTTTATTTGGGTGCAGAGGGGACAAAAATGGCTCTTTTCATTCTAAAGGTTGCAGACCCCTGTTCTAATCCTTTACGAGCCGAATTGCAGCCGGAGGGTCCTCGTACAGGCCGCAGTTTGTAAATTGAGCCTGACAATGAAGATTGATTAGGTTTCAGTGTATCATTGGAGCATGATGCCTGAGGAGATAAGGTTGCTTCTCTCTCCCTTTTCTTAAAATTACAACTGAAAACATCCATCCATTATTTAAATCCACTTACCCTCAGCAGGGTCACAGAGTGCTGGAGCCTATTCCAGCTCACTTTGAGAGGTGGGTTATGCAATGAATGGATCGGCATACACTGAAACGCATGATGACAAATAAAATTACAAAATCGAATTTGAAGCAAGGTTGAGTATCTGTTTAACCTTTGGGCCACAGGAAGAAACCAGGTTACATTCACATTTCCAGCCACGTTGTTCAATTCCAATTTGACACAGATGAGATTTGACTGTCCACATTCAAAAATACAAGTGCCTTGCATCTGGCATTCACCTAAACGGGACTGTCCTCTGAATTGTCATGCATGTGCACGCATTGTTGTTTGGCTTTGCTCCACTTCCTGTGCAGGCTGATGACAGCAAAAAGCAATGTGGATGTATGACTGTTCACATTCATGTTGCATGGCCACATATCATTGTTTTGTCTGATCTGGGACCAGAAATTAAAGCAGAATTAATTAATTCATATTCTACAGCTTTATCCTACACATGAGGCGTATTCTAGGCAAGTGACAGTTTTGTTTTAAAGTGATAATACATGTATATGAATATACTTATGGGTTGTATATCCAATGTCTGCCAATACACCCTCCCAAATACACCAATACACCCTCCCAAACACTGGACTTTTCAATTTTAGTACATGCAGTGCACAGTGTACTTATACATTGGTACACTTAATGTTCCGTTATGACTAATTTGTTATTTGTTCGTTCTGTCTTTCTATATGTTCTGTCAAGCCATGGTTTGGCACAGAAGTCACGTTCAAATATAATTTACCACTATGGATCATTAAACGTCTTGCTTTAGGTCAGCTGTGACATTATTGATAAGGTACTGCGTTATACAGCAAACAGCCAGTGTTCCTGTGTGTCTTATGGTCAGTTCAAAGTAATTAGGGTTTTTATAACAGTAAGTGTGTGCCATGTGCGCAGTATTGTTAACATGTGGTGCTTATCCATCTTCCCATCGATGCATTGTGCATCAATACCCTGCCTCTGCTCCTAGGCCTCCCTGACCTTCCTCCAACAGCTAACTAGATATTCCATCACATCCCACACCCACTACAAGAAACAATGGCTCCAGACAACAAATGAATGACTGCAATATGAAATACTGATATCAATACTCATATTCCTTCTTTCATATTTTAAACATAAAGATCATTAGAACACAGAGCATTTTGGCTACGTTTTTCCATTACTGTTTAAATGTACAGTATACAGTATTTAGAGGTTATAAGAATGTACAGTATAGACTGTCTAATATCCTTTTTTTCAGCACAACCCAGACAATCTGATGAAACAAATTATCATTTTCACCAACTATATAAACACACCTGAGCAAACTCATTACTCATTATCACAACATGTGATATAAAATTAATCATAACCTTGACTCAACAGCACATAAGAAGACAAAAAATAAATATGTGACCTATAAGCACATACCCCAGGATGTCCATATAAGGAGTTGTGTATTATTCCCACGACAAATTTCCATGGGTGCACTGTGCTGCATGAGCACTAAGGGTTAAAGGTAAAAGGTACCTTGTCTGCCCATTCATTTTTCAGGACCTTGGACAGTGACATGCCGAACAAGAGTCTCCAACAACATGTCAGCTGTTTCAGCTCTGAACCTCTGACCACCTTTTCAGCCACTTACCGAGATATTAGCCTAATCCACATTAGTCATTATACAGTATGGCATAAGGGGACCTCATTGATTTTGTATAACATATCCACCAAAAAAAAAAAAAAAAAAAAAAAAGTCAGGGCAGAGATGGATACCCATGACTAAAAACAAGTGAGGTACAGCAACACTGAAATAACACTTTATAGCAACTATCCTTAGACTCTCCACTGAAACTTCAGTTTTGTTAGTCAAGGCACTGTGTGGCTATTAAAACATCAGAGTCTAAGTTCCTGTTTCAGTTTTCTACATGGCATGTGTTCAAAATAAGTAAAAAAGAAAAGAAAAACTAATATCCTTTTTAACTTTTGTGCAATGTATGAATATTGATTTATTACAACAATTGGCAAAAAGCTACTCATCTGCTTTTTGACAAGGAAATTACTAATTGGCCCAATCTCAACTGTCTTATCTCCACTTACTCTATGTGCTACCCCCCATTCATGCAGAGCATTGCCATTCCAAACCAGTGTGAGTGCGGCGTGCTAGTGAACTGCCCAATCCTTTCACAGTGAGTCTGCATCAGTGCAGGCTTAAGATGATTCCAGGAACAGGAAGTGCAACAGGAGAATAGAGGAAATAAGTTTTGAAATATAAAAGTTATTTCTTTAAACTCTATCATGTGTTTTGGATGAAACACAGTCACATTTGTTTTCCTCATGCGGACTTCACAAATGAACAAAATCAAAATGCAAATGGAAAGACAGCTTCTTCAGAAAAGAGAGGAATGTGTTTGTAGAAAATATGATCAAGTGAATTACTCCTTCAGCTTCCGTCTTAAATAACTTATCTTGTTTAGTGCATTTTGAGTCCACTCATTTTCTTATTTATAGGCGCCATCTGTAACAATGTGGCCAAAAACGGTTACTACACTCAAAATCAAAACTCTGCGGCGAGTCATATCCCCCGCTCCACCCCCTCCCTTCCGGAGTCGAGGTTGGCATATCCTCTGTCAGCAACGAGCGAGGAGTGACCGTTTTATCATAAATGAGTGGCTCTAAGACACACAATTCTGTTCTCTCAGTAAAGATCAAGATGTATAATCATTTATGGTAACGTTAGCTGACTAGGGATGGACATATCAGATGGAATTAACGTTATGCATGATATTTGACAGAACTGTCCTTCATTTTTGCCTCCCCTTTTATAATGTTATATAGCAGGGCTGCTAACTTTTGAGAAAACCTTGGAGTGAGACATTGTGGCATGTGGGGGAAATTACGACAACACACACACAATATATTTATTTATATTAATATTTAATCCATCCCAAGCTTATAAATGCTTTATATAATAATACGGTAAATGATGCTGACACCGTCCAGCATCAATCCTACGACTTATCCAACACAAGTCAACCTACTTAACCACTAGGCTACTTGCTGTTATTCTCTCTATCAGTGTCAGAAGAAGACCATTAGGTTAGATTAGAAAGAGAATAAAAGACGCAAAAGAAGATGTATGCTGAACCACCGGTGGTCGTTCTGTACGGCAGTCGCAATCCCAACCAACCACAACCACCGGCTGCCATGCCCGCTTCGGTGCTACAGGCCGGCGGCATCCAAAACCGAGGAAACAGTTCAAAACAGAACTTGACAGTCGAGCTATGACTGTTTAACTGACCTGTCTAGAAGAGGAATAGCCAATTCTGCATCCGTTTTGAAATTCCTTTCAGCTTTCAACTCTCTTCACCGTTCCAAAGCATGTCCTATATAGACCCTCGCTTTGCCGCAAACTTTATCTTGGTGTTTTTGACATTCCTGAGCATCTGTGACATATTAGGAGGATTCTATGGCCAGTTGTTTTAGATTTATTACATAATGTACCATCCGAAAGTGACCAGTGAAATTAAGTGATGGCTCTCTTCACAATGTCTGGAATAACTACCTGGAGGTTGATGCCAAGTGGCAAAGCTACACAGCACTTGCTTTTACACAAAGATGCTAATTAGCCTTGCTTTGTGTTTTTCAACCTTTTTTTCTACCACAGCACACCACAATCCCTGCTGCTGCAATAAAGACATTTCCATTGCGATACATTAATGTGGCTTTATACTGCATTGTGCAATATAATTGCATACAATGATGATATTGCAAAACGATTGCAAAGGTGCTGTTTTTTTTAAACAAAATCATGTTGATATTCACAGTAGTTAAATGCAAAGTCAGTCAAATTGTGATACAGAGCAGTAGTAAAGGCTGTGTGACTATGTGAGATGGTTGCATCACAACTGACGGGCAGGATACACCACACAGTAATACAGTGGGGATGAATCTCTCTACTGACTGTGGTTATACTATACTTCCCTATCGGTGCAATGCATCTCCTAGATCTCTGACCTGGCCTTCACAGTGCAATAAAGTGCCAGAAGATGTTTCCTTCACTCCTTACATTCTAGCAGCACATGTGATCCCCCCTTGAATAAAACATACCAGTGAGCTTGTAGAGCTCCAACAGATACACATAGCAGACAAATCCCAGTCCAGAGATGTGTGTTTTCCCTCAAGGCTTAGTTTATTCATCCATTATTCCTTTAACCCCAATTAGACATCTGCTGACGATAAGAGAGCACATAAACGGCTCTAAACGAGACAGATTGTCTGCAATAGTTGAGTGAAATGTGCAGTGCATGTGCCCTTGAGGTCTTCCATTCACTGTGGTACAGTGGAAATTAAAAAGCTGCACAGCGGTGGTGTAAAACAGACTATGTGACTATGTAGAGTCTTTTTAAGACCAGTCTAGACAGATAAAGTCTATTTTACACACCGGTGTGTCCAAGCATTACAAGCTGGATTCACTCTAGCTTATTCAGTGTCTATAGGGAAGAAATAAGTGAACCAAACTTTCTACCTCCAAATGATCTGATGTACTGGAGCAGTTTAGACCTCTGCTGGCCTTAGCTCATCTTTTATTCAACCTCCTTAAATCAAATCTTAAATCTAAAATAAAAACAATGTCTAAAACGTGTCATCGTCATACACAGACAACTATGAAAATAGATTTTGAAAAAAATGTCCCCATTTTTAACCCTTTAGAGGAAGTGATGATAAAACAGAACTCAAGGGGTCTACAAACAAGCTAAGAGCTCAATAGGCTGAACATCAGGATACATCCTCAAGGTACCATCAATGTCCTACCTCCATCTTCTCATGCTATACCAGCAAGACAATTTATCTATGAAGGTGCAAAGCCAACCAAGACCAAGACCATCACAACATTGCACCTGGGTCAGCTGGGAGGATGACAAACTGGAGATTGTTGGTGGATCTGTGTCAGAGGCTGTGCTTCCAACCAGAGATGGCCACTACAAACCTCAGACCAGACTTAGTGCTCTGGTCCTCCTTACTTCACAAGGTGTACATATTAGAGCTGACCGTGCCCTAGGATGATGCTATTGAGGAAGTATGGAGAGCTAATGCTAGGCAACGTGGCTGGAAAACCAAGCTTTGCCCACTGGTAGTCGGCTGCAGAGGCTTTGCAGGACAAACCACGACCAGGCTGCTTAAGGACTTGGGAATTCGAGGCCAAGCCCAATGCCAAGCCATCAAAGCCCTCTCAAATGCGCTGGTCACGCCAGGTGTTGCCGATGAGCCCTCTGGAGGTATCTTGGACCTGTCATCGAAGCACCAGAGAAGGAAGGTTCCCACCCGATGACCCCGATGAGGCCCTGAAACCTTCTGTCCCATAAACAGTACAGCATTACTCCTACCCGGAAACCCCTCGGATGCCTGCTGCAACCCACCTCACACCTCAGGAGTGCAAATCACTAAGGGATTGTACAACCTAGTCCTAATAAAGAACTGCGCCATTCACCGTGCACAAACTTAGCCAGGAGCGGGGAGTTATTGCCCCTGTCTTTGTCTCTGTGTGTACAGAATAACTCAATGCATGGACGGATTTTCAGCTCACTTTTCCACTCTCTGTGCTTTGTTTACTATGTGGCTGTGCACATTTTTATGCATGCTTTATTATTCTGTATATTTCTTGATTATTGTATGCTTTTCTTTTCGCACCGACTTTGGGGAAGTAATCCAATTGTGTTGCACTATCTTGCAAGTATGCCAGTGAAATGACAATAAGGAATTGTCTTATCTTATCTAATCTTAGACAGATATTTTTTTGATCCCACAACTAGGACATCTTATTATTAATACTTTCCCTCTGATAAAGTTTTTAAAGTATTGATAAAGTTGATCATTCGGTTTAAATGATTTCTATTTAAACTTTAATACTTCTGTAAAAAACCGATACCCACAGAGTGTATCGCTGGGGACACATTGGCACAAGCACACTTTGCATTTTTGCAAATTCCAACGCTTCCTCAAAGCTGAGAAGTTGCACGTCAAAGGCGAGGTGTGGTTATTACAGAGAGTTCACTCTGGCTGAAACCGGAGAATACATTTCCATTTCTATCTCTTTGGCCTGTTTGTGTGTATTGAGAGACTCAAAAAAATTTTTTTTGTAAATATGTGTTATACTGTTCAAATTTCAAATGTAACACGCAAAATATGTTGCGCATGTACAACTGCATTGTTTTTCTTCAATTTAAAATGTTAAAACAGTATTTTAGCATGCAATACATTGAAAAATAAAAGCCAAATATTGGAAGTTATTCTGGAAAAAGGGGCACAAACACTTAGTTACAGGACATTCACTGATCCTTTTATGGTTAAAATAAGCAAAATCAAGTCCAGGGTTAGGTGTTAAAGAGTTAACAAGCTTAAGAATTAAGCAGTTAGAGGTTATTTGAATTATTCAATATAAACACTCAGCAATTATTTGATTATCAAAATAGTTGTTGATGAATTTGCAATTAATAATCAATTAATAATTGCTGCTCTAATTAGAGACGTATACTATAAAATATAGCTATAACAGATTGATTTAAAATATACATGTATACAGAAGGTTAACATGTATAAATATCAATATAATGTTAACAAAATAGAGAGAGATATTATTGTAATAATAATAATAATGCATTTTATTTGGAGGCACCTTTCATGGCACTCAAGGTCACCTGTATAATATGTGTATTATGTGTAAAATACACCACTGCTAAATAGAAAATATTGACTTACGACTCCAGGAGGAGCAGAGACATAATAAAATATAATGTTAATATTTCTTTCCTGACATATTATTAGGCTGGATGTTAAATATCACACTTTCATGATATCTCTGCCAAAAGGGCAGACCAAGACACAAAGACAAAACGAGAGATACATTTATTCATTATAGTCTAAATGTTAACAGCGGTGCAAATGTCTGACGCATTGGAAAAATGTTTAGTGTTTCAATGTGCGGTATTTGTTTAGAAAAAAAGTGAAGAGCTCTTAGCTGAAAATTAGAAATTATGTAGGGAAGAAGATTACGACGATAGTACATAATTAGGAATAATTGCATAACAAAATAATTTTAGTAGGAACAGCTAATGCTGAAATGGAAAATGCTTTTCTTTTCATGTTTTTATCTTTTATTTTCCGGATTTGAACACTCAATTTAAATAATGGTTACTGCAATTTTGCATGCATGAGTGAAGATGGATGATATTCATTGATATCAAACCCATGATTCAGAATGTATAATATAGTGCATGTGCAAGTTTTCACCTTCACTGTAAAATGAAATATATTTTGCTACTCCAACCTGGCTGCAATATTTTCTGACACCTTTACAAAGAGAAAGGATTTAGGCTTTGTCACAGCACAAAATGAGTACAGCATTCAGAGAGGGAATACAACACGTATGAAGAGGAAATTGAATAAAATGATTTGTCTGGATGCCAAGATGAGCATGGAGCAAACACCTGAGGTCCGTGTCTAGTGAAAAGCAAACACATGGTGCCTTTCTGGTTGCTGATGTAACGTCTGTGCTATTTTGACCATGATTCACTGCAAACACTCAGACAGAGCCAGAGGAGACACAACAAGGCTCACCAACTTCTCTGGAGCGCTTGATTTATTCAGAAACACATGCAAAATAGTGCTGGATGTGAATTTGTCTGCATTCACTGTGTGAGCATCACCACAATTCCTGTGTATGTGACATTTCAGAAATTCTGCTGAAAATGCCCCTAAATAGACATAGTAAGACATATAAATAGGTAGTCGTAAAAAAAGGTAGCAGCTCTACACTGTCACCTTTCAATCAGTGTCAGATCAGCCAGGATTTCAGAAGAGGGTGACGGCATTCAGCACACTGAAAGCAAATTATAGTGACAGCACCGCTTTAACTGGGAGGTAAGACTTCACCCATGAGTCATCAACTGTTCTCGTTTGAAGTCGGTATCCTGTCAGTTTCTGTAACAACTCCTTCATGTGCAACCAGGTAAACGTTAGCATGATGTGTCAAATGACTTGCCGACTCACAGGCAATACTAAGATGTTCCTCTGAGACTGTTTCTTAACGAGTCTGGTCAAGAGGAGCGGAAATACAAGATGAGCATCAGAATGAGGAAGAAATGTGATTTATGTGACTTTGAAAGTGGTGTAGTTGTTTGTGCCAGACAGGCTGGTCTTAGTTATTTCAGAAACTGCTGATCTACTGGAATGTTTTCACACACAGTCATCTCTGGGGTTTACAGAGTATGGTCCCAAAATGGGGGGGGGGGGGGGGGGATGCAGTGAGCAGCAGTTTTCTGGGGAAAAAAAATACCTTGTTGATGCCAGAGGTCAGAGGAGAATGGACTGGTTTGAAAACTCAAAAAACCTCTAAGTACAAACAAGATATGCAGAATACTAACTCAAAATAACCTTGAAGCAGAGAGAAAGCCACACTGGATTCCACCCGTGGCACTTTATTAGGTGTCATGTGTACCTAATAACTTGGCTGTGATAGTAGTTTTTTGCCCAGATTATGTTTGCTTCTGATGTCATTAATGAGTATTTAAGGCAAAATAAGAATGCAGCGCACCATTCAGAGACCAGATTCAGACCAGCGTCTCTGTGACTGTGCTTCTATAGTCACTCACTTTTAATCCTGAAACATGGTGTATAATTTATTAGATTTTACTGTGTTTATGAAGACATTCAATGTGTTGAAATGGCAGCCCATCAAACTGTTTTTTTTAATGAAAATGATGTTGAATGAATCTCTTAACTCTCTTAAAGGTCACATCGAGTGGTCCTGTTGCACATATATGTGAGTTATGGAGGTCTACTTATATTAAGTTGTTTTTATGGTCAAAATCCTCCTAGTTGATGTAAACGAGCCGATTGAAATCTGTCCTTTTCGAAGCGCTTGTCAGTCGAGCTATTTTTAGCCATAAATCTCGCCCGAGAAGACAGAGTGTGTTGTGATTGGCCAGCCAGCGTAGAGCCTTCCCACCTGTGTTGTGATTGGCCAGGTATCTGGAAGTGACGTAATCTATCACGTCAGCTCTCAGAAGCGCAGCTCCCTCTCTGGAGCGGTGGATGCACTGCTCCTCATTATCAAAACATTGTTTTAACAGTGTTTAAAAATAGCTTCGTCACGACTCCCCGCCGCAGTCCCTTTATGACTTTAAACCGGAGTCAGACCCAGAGTCAGAAGACACTGTTGCTCGTGAAACACCTCCACAACGGACGTTATTCTTCTTCTGCGGTTCAATGTACGCAACCGGATGTGCCCGGACTACCGCCCGGAGCAGGACGATCGGTTGTTCAGGAGAACCGCTGCTTACGTAACGTTAACGGGATTTTCAGTGATCTCGTTGAGCCCCGAGATTACAATAAAACACAACTTTCTCAGCAATGGCTGAACTGTTTGTTTCGAACCGTCAGGCTTCATAAACAAGGTAATGATGCAGATACACACCAAAAAAAACAGCGATAATAGGAACTTCCGGTCTAGTTCCGCTTTAAATCTCTCCTTTCCCTTAACTCAACTACAGGATACTCACGCGGACCTAGACCGGACGTTCCAGTTAACGCTGTTTTTTAGTGTGTATCTGCGTCCCTCAAGGTTCTAAACAAACAGTTCAGCCACTGCTGAGAACATTGTGTTTTATTGTAATCTCGGGCTCAGTGAAAAAACCTGAAAACCTGAAAAAACCTGGTCCGGTTACGTAAACACCGGTTCTCCGGAACAGCAGATCGTCCTGCTCCGGGCACTAGTCCGGGCACATCCGGTTGCGTACATTGAACCGCAGAAGAAGAATAACGTCCGTTGTGGAGGTGTTTCACGAGCGACAGTGTCTTCTGACTCTGGGTCTGACTCCGGGTCAAAGTCATAAAAGGGACTGCGACGGGGAGTCGTGAAGAAGCTATTTTTAAACATTAAGACAATGTTTTGATAATGAGTAGCAGTGCATCGACCGTTCCAGAGGGGGGAGCTGCGCTTCTGAGAGCGGGTGTGCTGAATATGTCACTTCCGGGTACTGGCCAATCACAAGACTCTGTCTTCTGGGGGTGAGAGTTGAGTCTGAAATATCGCGGCTGGGGAACAGCGTCAGAAAAGAGAGATTTCTATCGGCTCGTTTACAGCAACTAGGAGGTTTTTGACCCTAAAAACAAGTTAATGTATGTAAGTAGACCTCCATAACTAGCATATATGTGCAACAGCACCACTCTATGTGAGCTTTAAGTGCGCCCTCAAACAAAGTTACTATTCAGACCAGGTCTTTAGCCATAACATTTCCACTGACATGTTAACTGACCCTTTTCTTCCGTTATCTACCACTTTCTGACAAAGGGCTTCCATTCAGTTTAGAACTTCTGAGAAATCTTCTCACAGAACACTGATATCAGAAACTATGACTGGCACTCATGAAAGATTTAAAGAATAAAATAAGAATAAGAGAGGGTTATGAGCTCTGCTCCCCATCAATGTGTAATGACATAGTGTGAACTAGGTCGAGCAATTTTATCAGCCGATACAGGGCAAGTACAATGGTGGTGACGGGAAGTCTTTACGCTAAGTGGCGAGCTAGTTGGTGAATACATCCCTGCATTACTGGAAAGTGATTCAAAGATGGCTCCATCCCCGCTCTTTCAAGCATGTCAGTTACCATGGCAACACTTTACAGTACAGTACAGTGGAGGTGAAAGCATGACAATTTCTGTTGAAATTCTTCTTTTACTGCAAAGTTTCGGTATTCGATGTTGAGCAGTTAAACAAAAATGTATTCATCAGCCTGAGACCCGAGCAACCCTTTAATAACTACCCTCAAAACGTCAGCTTGGGCTTATGTTAAGCATAAAAGGACCAGCGAATGACAATGTTAAAATACTGTTTTAACAATTTAAAATGAAAACATGTTATTTTTAATAAAATAAATAAAAAAGATTTATTTAGAAAAACACTATAGTTGCACGTAAACAGTATAAAACATATTTAAAATGAGTCTCTCAATCTTTCTCCGTCTCTCAATTTGCAAAAACAGGACAACAAGGGTTTTAAAATGGTTAATACAAGCATTTAGACATAAAAATTAACCCCTAGTCTGCCATTTTCTCCAATAAAGATAATCATAATAATAATAATAACAACAATAATAAGAATAATAAGAATATGAAGTTGGTTAGCTCTTCTTTGCAGATATCGCAAAATAAAGAACAATTCTACACCATTTTATATCGCACATATATTTTATGCTATGCTAAAATGCAAGCTATTACTTGATGATTCAAATATCATACCACAATAGTACTCCTCTGTTACATATGTATTGTAACCGTATTGTAATTTAAATGTTGAAAGCGGCTGAGGAAAATGTTGGTTATATTTGGACGACATGATTCGATTGGCTGACACTTTCGCTGCCAAGGTAACTGACCCACAATGCAGTTTGACAGCACTTCAAAGTGAATGGGGGAAGTGTTTCATTATGTTCTATGTGTGAGTTAGACATTACTTTGTTGCCCCGCCACTGTTTGTAGTACATGTCTTTGCAATCTGCGGCCCTTTCTATTATTTATAACAGTCCACTATTAGGCTGCAGAAAATGGCAGAGGATTTGAGTGCTGGGAAAGAGACAGAAAACACCACTCCTTTGTTGTTGTCAAGTAATCCACTATAGTACACTGCTGCCGACGTGCTTGCGCTCTCTTCTTGGGAAGAGTTGAGTGCTGAGAGTCTGTCAACAGTCTGGTTCATACACTATCTTTAGGTATAATGTGTTTGTGAGCAGCAGGCTTAGGCTTGACTTTCACCCTGAGCCTGCCTTATTCCTGACATCTTAGATTTGACGCGTGCGTTTGAAATGTCTTGTTTCGCTGCCTCTGTGTGGAAGTGTTGTGCGACTTCAAAGAGAAAGTGGGCAGAACAAAACATAAAAACAACCGCGTCAATCTCTCATTTATTCAAATGTCTTTCACAACTCAACAGAGAAACAAATTAACTGTGACGCGCATCTTGAAAAGCACCGTCGTTTTAGAACGACACTTTATTCTTCCACATTTGCAAAATGGTTTTGTTTTCAACATCGTTTTGTTTGTTACGTAATATCAGGTCTTAAAGGTCTCAAAACTAAGCAACCAACCATGAGCTTACACATACATATATGGTCTGCAGAGGATCCTTTGTTTCCCTTGTTTTAGTAATAAAGAGGTAATGATCACAATATCATGTTCAAGAATGCTTGAGATTCATGGTCAAATCAGTGCTTGTCCTCAGCTAAGGAATGCCAGATGGCATATGACGTTTGTTTCTTTTATTAATTTAGTTATATAGTTTAATTAAATGCCAAAATGACATCATTAGTGCTGTTTTCTCAACACGTACACAACAGTTCCCACAAGCTGAGTAACACTTCTCATGACGCATATACTGACCCTAATGTGAAAGAAATGGCCTTGAGCCATTATTTTTTTGTATATATATATATATATAGAAAGAAAAAAGACACAAAAGCCTATTTCGCTTTTGATGAAATTTAAAGAAACATCAATTTTCTAGTTTTATTCAGGGGAGAAAGCAGGATGAACTGTCTGAACTCTCCAGCTCCAGCAGTCACACAGTGCTGAATCTCCTCTTTCAGATAGTTTTAATAAAGCCTCCCCAGCTGCCACTGCTTTTCCCGAAAAACACAGAATTGTCAAAAACTGCAGCTAATTGGATCCCGAAATGTTATCTTGCAATTTTCACTGCAGTCTTCTTGATTGAACATCAGACGCATTGTTAATAATGGGCCTGTCTGAAGACTTCAACTGAACATGTTGGGGCATCTCTCACTCACTCATTCTCACTACAGACATGCACAGTTTTGATGCGTACAGATGTGTGATCTGCACAGACAACCAGCAGGGAGAGGAAGCAATCGAAACTCAGGCAAGCACCCAAGTCGGTCAAGCCTAGTTATCTAAGAGAAAAAAAAAAAAAATCAATGTCCCTCCCTTCTGAGTAGGCATGCTGCTCTGCACAACATTCACTCACAGCTGCAGTCTCAGAAGTATAGTGGGGCCAGTGTGACTGAAATTTTAAAGAGTGCAGTTATCAGTGCTGTGTTTACTCGAGCTGTTAATCAGACGGGCTGGAGACTCTTAATGAAGGCAGTTGACCTGTTTTTTCTGAACCCGCACATTAAATCTGACATATTTACATACATAAAGAGGATTTCCGCTGTGCAGTCGGCACATATTTGAAGTTATGGTGTCCCAGTGGGACGCGTTTCATTTCCTGCACACTGCACCAACTTGCATTGACAAATGTATTTACGGCATTGTGTTGCTCAAACCTTCATCGGGCAAAGGAAATTAAGTCCCCGCCTTGTGTGCTTACATGTAACACAGGCAGCTTACTGTATATGCATGGCTTGTTATCATATTGTTGTGTCCAATACAATTCCAGCATCACAACCTTGAATTTCTAGTGTCAAAATGTCAGTAGGTGGAGAACGTATATATTTAAAAAGAATATATCGTGATTCATGATGCATCTTCTCGTTTGAAAAACAGCTAAGCGTAGCATTTGCCAATTTTCCCCAAAAATAAATTGCATTGGAAATCCTATTTGTTTATGTAATATTATTATTATTGTATCAGTGTCAAATGCAATCCTTGGTTGAAATGTATATTTCAATATTAGTTGAAAAATTGCAACAATTCATAATTGGTATCAGTCCAATATAGATGTTTACCTCTTTTAAACAAATTTGATGTTCAGGCAATTCTGCTGATACATTAACCAGCTAGCTGTATCCTTTTTCTGATCAGTCGTCATGGAAACGCGTCATGCGTTAACATGCATTATTGACGCCGTTAACGCATTAAAGTGCCCAGCACTACAATAAATATAAAACGATGCCTGATCAGGCAAGACAACTAGTCTTGCAAACATTCAGACATCTGGATGTTTTCCTTACTGAAGCGAGGTTGAGCATACAAGAAATGTGTGGCTGTTTTTTTAGGGATGGTGCTGCAAGAGTGGGCTTACTGCATGGATGAAATCTGTAAACCTCAAGGTCTAGCATTCAAAAAAATGTTCACTATGTTTTGATTTTGGGAAGTCAAGGACACTGCGTTTTCTAGTTTGTTTTGGACAACTTTGCAGGTAGATGGATGTCGGACATGATGCACTGTGCTGCATCACTCTGGACGCTTGTGACACTATAATGTGACTTCACAGAAAGTGAATATACCATCCTTTAAAATGGAGGCTGACATTTGGTCTTACAAAAAAAAGGGCCCATCAGCAAAGATAGAAAAACATGGAAATACTGCTTAGCCTTGTCCCTTGATTCACAACTTCTCAATACCCCTTCATAACCCATTAATTCAGGGCTAGTCACATGATGAGCAGTAAAAAATAGTGGCTGTTTGTAGTGCTATAAAATGCAGACTCATGTTTTTATGTTCTTGGATGGAGCAGTCATAAATAATGATGGAATTGTATCTAATGCTAGGTAGTGTGTGTGTGAGAGAGAAGGGTGGTGTGGTGTAACAGTCTGCTTTGAGATGATGCCCTATTGGCATACGGCTGTCATTTCCTCTACCACAGAAATGACAGCGTTAGGAAAGTTGCAGATGATGCAGCTAAATTTAGATATTCATGGCTAAGAGATTCAGTTGAATATGCACAGGGATAAGTAGAGAAAGATCCAAATATTTTCAGCCGCAGTTCTTGTATTAAACTAAATAAATGCATTTCAATAATCACTGTATTTGCGATAGCTTTTTCATTATAAAAGACATTTCAGTTTTGAACTGCAGACATGAGCTAAATAAATATCTTGTCATCTAGATCAAGAGGTACGGTACGGAGCCCCCAAAGTGACATGAGAAAAAACATTAAAAAAAAGTCAAATCTCTTTTGTTTTATTTCATCATTTTTTGGAAACTCGAGATAAATCGTAAATGGAACTTCTGTTCAGACCAGTTCAGCTTTTGATTCCATATGCTACTTCTCTATACTACTATTATTCCGTATTCTACTTCTGAAAACATTCCCACATTTTAAAATTAAACATTCTGTAACAAATATAAAGTCGTGTTCAGTGGCGGGGCAGTTCATTTGACACAGCTTGACTTCAGCTTTTACACAGAAAGACAGTCAGACATGCCCTGACTCAATGAATAAAATTATCTAACAAAAGAAGCCTTCAAAGTTTCTGAGCATGGGGGAATTTATCAAGGTGTTTAGTTTTTTTTGGGGATGGAATTATAGTTATACTGCATTACAAAGCTTATGAAAATATGTGGCCTTGCATAGTTTTCCTCCATTTCAAGCCAGCACAAGACATGCAACCAGTCAAATGCAGCTTTCTGCCAATAAAGTTAAAATCAGTCATAGCAACGAGTGGAAAATGTGTCAATTGCTCAGAAAATCAAAGGGGGAATTTGATTTGATAATTTTTATGTATCATGACAAAAACAACACGATGGGGTTGATGTTTCATTCACTCAGCAGTGGATGTGTCTATTTATATCTATGTCTCGTATTTTCGCTGGTAAACAAGCCTTACACTGTAACTTTTCTAAAGATTAACAATGTGAAAATGGACTTGAATCTCCAGCACTGACAGTTGTTTTTGTCCCAACACCATTGCCAGTTACATGGGCGTGGTTGACTGTTTGCAGCAGACATGGCAGATCTTGTGTAAAGTGACATACAAACATTGATTTGATTTGATTAGCACAACTTCAAACAAGAGAACCAATTAAAACCAGCACTTGAAACTTCTTTGGAAAGAGTCGAGCCGATGAGACAAGCACTTGAAAGAGGTACTGCCGGTGATAGTGTCACATTCAGTTTCATTCCAATGCCTTTGCTCACTTGCACTGTGCAGACAAAACAAAATGCATTCCTGCCCCGGTGAAAAGATGCAAAACAAAAGAGAGAGAGAGAGAGAAAAACAAGTTATGATCCTTCTCATAAGTGAGGATTATTAACATTAAACCAAAGTGTAATTTCTCTGAAGCAGCTATAGTATCTGCATAACTGAAATACCTCTGAGGTTTGATCTTCTGAGAGAATATGAGTTGTAAAGGAAATCATTAGTCACCAACCTAAACCTAAAACAGAGTCTTACTCCTGTGTATACCTGTGGGAGAGAGGGTTTGTATAAGTGTAGCGTATGATTTATTTTGCACTATGTTGAACCATTAGTTGGAATAACTGCAAAATCAAATAAAACAATTAAAGATAAAATAACACTGTTATGATTTGGCATTGTCTTAGTTCAGGGTTTCTGGCTGGGTAGCCACTGTCCTGTGTTTCCCTGCCTCAACACGCCTGATTCAAATAAATGGGTCATTATCAGGCTTCAGCAAAGCTTACTGACGAGCTGGCCATTTGAATCAGGTTTGAGCAGGGAAACATCTAAAACATGCAGGACAGTGGCTCCACCGGGACCAGGAGTGAGAAAACCTGCCTTCGTTCCTAAGATCTAAGTTCAGCAAAGTCGTGTGCAAAACGAAAAAAAAAAGGAGGTCAACTGAGTACCCTAAAAGCAATTCTGCATTGAACATATGGCACATTTGAAGCTAAATGCTTTTGTTTGATGGGCAGTGTAGTAGTTCTAATTGGGAGGTGGTGTTACACAGCAGTCTGCATCCACAAACATTACTAATGTTGCTTATTGCTTTGTTCTTAATCACCCATTTCATTGGGTTTGATGTTTTTTAAAAGACTTAATCATTCACAAAAGATTGGGGTAATTGTGAAGGGGTGAGGATCATCTGCATAGAAAATAATGATAACATTAGTGTAATTTGAAGATTTAGTCGCAGAGTTAAATGTTAAATGATGTGGTGACAAAATGTGTTTAGCTTTTAATGTCGCCGCTAATTGTTTTTTTTCTTCTTTTCTGCATTTATCTCCTGTTCTCCAGTCATTTTCAAGTTGTGATTGTCTGCTTCCTTTGTTGGGAGCTGCTTTTGTTGGGAAAGTGAACCTGATCGAGAATGAATGTGATCGACGGTTCATTGCACCTGTAATTTGCCCGTCACTCACAGAAGCGAACTCACGTGGCAAGGAAATGACCCTTCAGCTGAAGTTAAACAGGACTGACTTATACTAAATGATCGGTCAGGCATTTATTTGGAGATTAGTCATTATAGTGACGCACAAAATGTTTTAAGTGAGTGACTTTACTCAAAACTAGTGCATACCTTTTAATTTAAACAAATGTCCACTACGTAAAAGTCGTTGTCAAATGAGTTCACACAACTGATTAAGCCCATCAGCTTCACATGACTCTATATAGCATGTTAAGCTCTTGTGTCACTCAACAACAGTCCTATGCTGCACATTGTTGTATTTCAAGAACATACAGGTTGGAGTATGAATGAAAACATTAAGTGCCCACAAAATATTTTAGATGGGAATTCAGCAGTTTAATCGGAAAATATACACACTAACTCTCCCTCAGTCAGATAGTATTGATAGTTTTGACTCTGTTCACACCAAACAGAGGCAGAATAATAACCAAATGATAGGCACTACAGCTTGAAATTCATTTACCACAATGTGACAATTTTTAAATGATATGCTGCATAATCTGTCCAAGGACCAAGGACCAAGTGATTCCTGCTTTGGATGCTGCTCGTGCATCTCCTTCCAATTTCCATCATTACTGGTAAGTTCAATTAATGCAGAAAACGGAGATAATTCTGTCCTGGTGAAAACTAATTTTGACATATCATATCCCATCTACTCATATGATGTAGTAGGAGATATGTGGCATTCCTTGTTTCACAAACAAGCCTGTATTAAGAGCACGGTAGATATGTTTCTCTTATCGTTGAATCAACATCCCAAACATCGTCACAAACCAATCAACTCACACCAATAGAGAGGAAATATGATTTTGCCTGGTGAGCTGGTAGCTGATGCTATGCAGTGTTAAGGGTATTAAATGAGAATGAAGTTTTACACCCAGGTAATAATTCTTTATTTAATCTATAAGGTCTTTCTTTCCCCTTCAAAGGGTACAAATAAATCACCTGCAGTGTGTGAACTGCAGCTCATGCAGTATACTTTTAGAAAAGGACCCCTAACCTTTGGATTGCTTTTCTGATTTTCTACACTTTCTACTCCTAAATAAACATAATGACACGTGCAACTCCATCTAGAAGGTCAGTGCAACCGTTCATAAATGCCAGGGGCATCAAGCACTTTAAGGGGTGTCGGAGCAGCCGCTGGGGGAGAGTCAGTGAAAGAAGGGGACCACTGAGATAGCTGAACATTGCCTTGTCCAAAGCCAAACCACCACAGCTATCAATTCAGGTCTGGACACAAAGATGCTGTGTGCTTTGGGGCCAGCTCTGGGATCAGCTGGCACTCTAATGTTTGTTACGTCTCTCGTCCCTGACAAGATTGCAAAGAAAGACGTTAGAGGATGAAGCATCGGGGCCATATTTACCATGGCCACGAAAAAACGTCTACAGTTTTATTGCTACATATCTTCAACTGTGCTAACTGAGTCTGCTCAACACTTTGAGTAACATTTGGCCTTATGGGTCCATTGAGGATTCTGAATAACACTGGTCTTTGAGAAAACCTCTTCCAATGACTTTATCATCCCACTGAAACATACCATAAAAGCGATGGAGGCTGTAATTTTCACAAGCAGTGAAACTGCTATTGAAAATATGACTGAGGCAGTGTTGAATAGAAATTACTCTTATCTAAACACATACTTTGAGTCTTAACATTTATTGTACAATGTTTCAGAAAGCGCTAGTTATTTCTTTGAGCCTTTTGATTATGCCGGTTTGTCGGTGAGGAACGGCTTCTCATTCAGAAACATTTTCATAAATGCAGTACATTAACAGCTGGACACTGTCCGGTGCAGCTACAGTCTGGTCTGCAGGTTTCTAAGCAGCCTCTCTGGGCCTGCTGGGGTTTAAGGCGTTGCTCATGGGCACTGCAAACTGTTACACTAAACTATATACATTTGTGCCATTTTGTATACTGAAATCTCAAAATCATAAAAAAAATAGGTACCTGTCCATCTGGACTCAAAGACGGCTGGCAAGATGACAAAATGGCTAGTGTATCCATCCATCCATCCATTATCTACCTCTTTATCCTCCACCAGAGGGTCACGTGGGGTGCTGTGCCTATCTCAGCTGACATTGGGCGATAGGCGGGGTACACCCTGGACAGTTCGCCAGTCCATCACAGGGCCACATATAGACACAAACAACCATTCACTCACACTCTCACACCTACGGTCAATTTAGAGTGACCAATTCACCTAATCCCCATATTGCATGTTCTTGGACTGTGGGAGGAAGTCGGAGAACCCGGAGAAAACCCACGCACACACGGGGAGAACATGCAAACTCCTTGGAAATAACTGTCGGTAATCTCGCTGTTTTGACTGCTGTTAACTTGATATCTAGCATGTTAGTGCATTTACCACCCAGCTATAAGTAGTGTTACCTCCATATAAAAACCAAGGCTTGGGACCCAAACTACACTCCAAGACTACTTTCAAGATGGGGAATGTACTGTCATGCCTCAGTCATCAGCTGTTTTGGCCATGACTCAGAGTTTCTACGCAGCATGGAAAAGTATGTAATTTATTTTGAGTAATTTCCAGGTCTGGGTAAGTATGGAAAAGGGGAAAAAGGTATGGAAAAATGTTTGTGTTGTTTCCAGACTATTATCTCACTTTCTAAAAATAAATATATTAATATATACAAATCAAAACAAGTTACTAACGCAACATAGCCTATCTGTAGATGATATGAAACCAATCAAGCTGGCTGTAGAATGGTGTTGAGTTACCATGGTTACTGTTACTGACTGTGATTCTCATTTATTTATTATTTTCCATACGCGTTGTCGAGCCAGCCACCTATTGTCGGCCGTGACAGTGTCATCGGTCGATGCTAGTTTTCCGGCTTGGCTTCATGAAAAATGAGCAAAGGATTTTAAAACCATTTATTTACATAATAAGCATCTATCAATTGGTATTCAGATGTTTAATATTGACTGAAAAATCCTCAGAGAAGTCTGGACATTTTTAGTCTGGAAAAGTATGGAATTTTGAAATGGAAAATGTGTAGGAACTCCGATGGTGATTATGGTGCATATAAACATCTGATATCCCAGCTTCACCAAATTATTGCATGATGCACTGGGGGTGACTTATTTTTCAGAACTACATTGTATGACAAAGACTAAAAGGTACTGAATTCAAAGTGCCAATTGAAGTGATTCCAGTATCAACAATAGAATCAATTCAAATGAGGATGGTATCCATTCCTATACAGTACACGAGATCTGCACATTTGACCACAAAGAAGACAGACGCATTTATTTTACTTGTCATTCTCTTTTCTCTTGTACCGAGTCATGCTTACCATGACTAATAAACTGACCTTGTGAAAAATCATCGTCATTTTCCTTTATGTTCTGGTTTCATCTGGTACAGGGCTGTCTGGGAAGTAGAGCTGTGCCATTTGAAGCTGACAAATATAAGTGTTACTTTTACTTTGCACAGTAATGCTCTCCCTGGCTTTGCTGTGAATTTGGATATACTAACAAAACAAAGGATCTATAAAGAATTACTCAGGATCCTTCATTCTTTCACTTTCAATATCAGTTAGCCCGTATCAGTATCAACATTATCTGCATCTGAAGCAACTAAACACACACCAAGCCCCACTGTTGGATCATGCACTGCAGGCTACACTGGGATACTTTTACTACTAACATGAGCTGGTCCCTCTGTCTCAAGGAGGACATAATGTCACAAGACCATGCCACATGTAACTGCATGTATGAAAGAGCAAGCAGGGAAAAAACAGTTTTCCTTAAAAGAAGTTGCATGACAGATGAGCGAGGAACACAGAGTGACACATTTTTGTTTTGTGGGATGCTGAGGCGCTGTCAATACGAGACAGCTATTGTTGCTCACAGGAGAAGCAGCGATTAATTCAAGCAGAAGAATGGAGGAACAGTTTCAGGGACAATTTCCCTTTTTACTGAAACCGAAGCACCCAGACAAAGCAAAGCTCAGCTCGAGTCTGGCAGAGCATCGTTAACTAATCACCTACAGACATTTGGAGTGTCTGTGTCACGTACACCATTTTCTATATTTATTGTGTTACTCATACTCATGTTATACAGTCACATGTGGTAATTTCCACACGTGTGCACCTGATGAGTGTCCAAATTATTGGAAAAAAACAACATCGCCCAGGCCACGATCGACAACCTGGTGATGTCAATGTGTCGCCGGGGTACCACTCTGCGTGAGGCTAATGGTGGACACACACGTTATTGAAGTTTGTGAACTTCGATCATCAATCCCCATTCTGTACTTCCTGCCATTACTCCAGGGCTTTTGTTTTGAAATTGATCCTAATGTTCGCAAATTAAAGCCACTTTATTGATAAAGTTTGACTGTTATTTTTGGATAGTTACTCAGTTTTGTCACATAACAATAACTACAAGATTTTGTTTGTGCTTTTATATTTTTGTTAAGTGTACACACACGTATATATAACGTATATATATATATACACTACTGTTCAAAGGTTTGGGGTCAGCTATACAATTTGTTTGTGTTTTCCGTTACAACTCACACCTTTATTCACTTTTATCAAAAAGAGTTGCAAAATGAATATAAAATATAGTCAAGACATTGACAAGATTAGAAATAATGATTTTCATTCAAAATAATCATTTTGCCCATCAAACTTTGCTTTCATCAAAGAACCAGTAAAACTGTTTTCAGCTGTGCTCACATAATTGCACAAGGGTTTTCAAGGGTCTCTAATCATCCAATAGTCTTCTAACAGGATTAGCAAACACGTTGTACCATTAGAACACTGGAGAGATGGTTTCTGGGAATGGGCCTCTATACACATATGCACATATTCTATTAAAAGCAGCTAGAATAGTTGTTTACCACATTAACAATGTCTAGAGTGTATTTCTGATTAATTTAATGTTTTATTTATTGAAATAAAGTGATTTTCCTTCAAAAATAAGGACATTTCTAAGTGACCCCAAACTTTTGAACGGTAGTGTATATATGCACATATGTATATATACACACACATATATATATATACATATATAATCAATAAAAAATAAAAAATAAAAAAAAATAGGCACATATAAAGTTATTGGCCAATTCATAAATATAAATATGTTTCACATACAATATAAACAAGCTTAAGATATGCAATATGTAAGCCAGACTTACCTCCTAACTAGCATCAGTTGTAAACACCATGAGCTGTTGCCTAGTGAAGACCAGAAATTAAACATTATTAATTACACTACAATAAATTGTATCTAGTTATATATGTAAAATGTACTGAGAAATCAAAACACTTGCATAACTAACATACATTTGCTGGCTTACAGAAATTAAAACAAGATGGAGCATTATGACAAGCTATTGAAAACAGTATACGCATTTCACATTTTAATTGCGCAAATACCATAAAACAATCACAATATAATTAAATGACACTACCACGTATTATTGCCATACTTGCATGCAGCAAAATGCTCCTGAGACAACATGTCCTTGCTCAGGTGGGTGTGTAAAAGCTAATTACTGCACCTTAAAGGGACAGGGATTCTGGCACATTTGGTTTTCAGTGTTATTATCTGACATCTCCATTTAAAAAAAAAAAAAAAAAAAACCTCTGTTGACACTAGATCTTTACTGACTTGTTCACTGGCTCATATTCAACCAACATAAATACTGTCATAAAATCGAACAATGAGTTGAAATTATCGTCTTTGCTGAAGTAACTTCAGTCCACCAAAATGAGCATATTGGTTGCACCACTTTTGGCAGCACTGGGCAGCTAAATGACTATATGTCAGTACTTGCTTTTAATTCATCAAGGGAAAATTGAGACAGGAGATGAGACTGGAACAGTTGCGGGAAAGCTACACAACCCATCCCTACATGCACAGCCTTGTTGTCTCTCATTTGCATTTTTAAATTCGATAAAGTGGAGGGACTGATGGTCACATTAAGGACAGAGGCGGTCACATTTTACAAAATAGGAGCTCGGTGAGTGATGATTACACATGTAATGGCAGTGTGGCTGCATGATGCAACGCCATTTTGATGAAGGCTTCATCGCTGATTGCAGGCAGTACATGGTGAAGAAGACAATCTCTCAAACTGGCATCCACACACAGTACAATGTTCCCTTCTGTTGTGCTGATTGCATCCACCACATTCAATCACCGACTATCTATAATCACAGCCTTCTACATAAACAATGCTCTAAAATTGTATTTTACAGTTTAAAACACAGTCATTCTTCTTAAAATCAAATTCGTAAAAATCTTTGCCACAGCACATGTTTCTCTCTCCAACAATTTTAAAACATAGCCATAGCCTATAGATCCTCCTCATGCAGAGGCCCCAGGTGTGATAATGATGGAAGATACCATTTCTAAGTAGGTCATGGGTGATGTTGCCTGATTAATGAATTTACGTTAAGTCATGAAGGATATTTGGCCTGAAAGTGATGATTCCTCAACACTTGCATTGGTGTATTGGTGTAATAATAATAAAAATAAAAAACGAATATGTACTATGCTATATATGATGTGTGTGTATTCTAAATGTTTTTGTTGTATCATTCATCATTTTTGAATATAAAATTATTCCAAAACTTTTAAGACAACTGACACAATCTTGATTGTAAATTGAATATTGATTGAAACACAATCACAATCACAATCTCAACCTTTTGCTGTGGCAGGTCACATTTTATAGTTTAACCATTGCATTAAAATATGAGTCCAGAAACTTGCTCTAGTGCAGACAGGATAGATATGAAGTAATAGTTTTAACTGAAAGGCTCTCTTAATTTTGACTCGTGTTTTATTGGGTTTCGTCTACAGCCCCGTTTTGAGCCATCAGGCAGTCAATGACCACCCATAGCCAGGGTCGATGTGTGCAACGTGGTCAGCCCTTGTCAGTGTAGGCAAGGCTATTTCTGGCTAAATGGCCAATTCAGCAAGTTGAATCGGTGTCCCTGTCATTCGATGACAGATATCACTTAGATTGGCTGTATAGCTCAAACCAATCAGAAGACAAGAACAGACAAAACGGAGGCAAACGACTTGAAAATAAAAAGGCATACAAAATATACCATACATTCATCCATTTTTCCAGTTTTATCCTTTCTTTCTTGAAACTATGACAGGGCCATCTGGAACAAAAACAAATGTTGCTTTTTATATGTGGCGCTGTTGAACCTGTCCTCCAGTTTCCTCTTTCCAATGCCGTGAACAGACTACAAGCACATGCTGATGAGGAATGCAAATTTGCTGTTCTCTGACATCCATGTCCGAGGCCTTAATTATTTTCTTTTAGGTTTCTTTGCAGCATCGGCATTTGTTGCTAGTAGCAACCATTCCCCCATCACAGGAACCTGTATGCAGAGTAGGTGGAGTGGAACATAGAAGTGCCTGTTCTCTCTGAACTGAACTGCCCTGTGACTGGTCAAACCCTTCCCCCATGATGTGACCAATTTAGTTTGAGGCTGGAAATGGAGCCAAGAAAGCACATAGTTGTCATTCTCTCTGTCAGATCACTTGACTTACACCATGCTGAAAATTCACTGTGTTTAAAAACGCATCCATTCAGCCCACATGACATAAAAGCAACAAATTAACGCTTTGTTCCCGTTGTTGACATCTAAAAACAAACCCGCTGTGGGATCATATGGACTCTTTTCTGTGTTCACTTCACCAACAAAAAAGAAAAGATAAATGCCGGCTGTGATGTTTTGTTGTCATTTTCCTGCCACACACCACCTGTTGGGAGCAAAGCTCAACATCTCAATTCACAACAATATGGACATTGCTGCATGCTGTGCATACTGAGACAGATCACAACCACCGCCTCATCAGATGGGATTACACAGGATGCAGTGAGCACTCAATACTTGCTGCTGTTTAGTGTTGGAATTCACACAGGCACACACTGATCAGCAGAGGCCCACAGCACCAACATGTTTAGACTCTTACCTAATTTTCCCTATTTCTGGCAGTTTTCCCTGCATGCTGGGGTATGCTTGCCAGCAGCTTAATACAAATTACTAATTACTGCACAATTACACCACTTTGGGTAATCATGTGGAACACGAGCCATGCAGTGCAACACATCTTGGTTAATCTTCAAGGGATGCCAATTAAATGGCTAAATTTACGCTATGTAACAACAACATGGACTAATATCAGCCTGGGATCTGTATAATGTTTTACTTTTGTCAACACAGAATGTCGTGCAACTGCTCAGAAACTGGACTGAATGAATCACAATTTACTCGAGCAAAACAGTAATTGACACATTTCAAGCAAACACTGCTTTCTTTTGTGCATAAACTTTGCTGGATATTTTAGATTAAGTGCTGTGCTAATACGAAAAGGAGCACATTATGCACACACAAACTATGTCACTGTCAACTTTTACATTATACTTGTACAGTATATGAACAAGCAGCACAACATGTGATGTGCATCGCATGTGTTCATTAATAAATGTACTGTCAGGAAAACAGCCAAGCCGATCACAGTTTAGCATGACGACAAGCGGTAAGATGGACCACTTCTCTGGAAAACTGTTAGTGTTGTACACATCATCATAAATCTGCAGCCAAAGACAGATGGTGTTTTTCTTTTTCCTACAGTTGATTAATGACAATGGAAATACAAAAAAAAATGAAACCAATCAAACATGGAAGCTGCTTATATAGGCAAAATCAATCTGATTTTCACTTATATATAGATATCATTCACACAAATACCCAGACGCGCAGCTTGTGAACAGGCAAGGCAGGTAACTGCTTGGGGATCTGAGCTGATAGGGGGCCCCCGATACCCCCCTTAAACAACAATGGGCGATTTGCAATGACATCTCAGTAGATAACCTCCCTAAAGGGCCCCGTGTCCCACCTCACGTTAACCTGTGGTGAAGTTATCGTTCTGCAAGTTGGAAATGAAGCAGAAGGAAAATGAAAAGGAGTTATCAATCAGGTCGTTAGAAGAGGAAGAAAAAAGAAAGACAGTTGTAGGCTAAGTGTTGCGCTGTTATTGCACTGTAACATTAGCATCAGAGCGCTAGCTGACGCTAATGCTAACTAGTAGAAGCAGTGCTTAAAAGGTGCTGATGAGGAATTGCCTACTGTGGGTTTAGTACCCCCAAGAAAACGATTTTAACACCTATACTGTACATTTTGTTTGTACATTTATAAGATGAGTTATTTACAGTGTAATGTATATTTTCTTTTTACTAAGTTATTTACAGTATTCTGTTGTTCTATACATATAAACTGGCATATATTTTCACTTTACTTTATTTACTTTCAAAATTACAAGGTTTTCCCATGTTATTTAATTCATTTGGAATAAAAAAAACCTTTATACTTCATACATTTTTCTTTGGTGTCAGATTTTTTATAACATAACGGTGATGGTCGGAACACTGGTCGGAAGGGGACCCTGGGAATTGTTGCTTAGGACCCCAACAGACTCTAAAATCGCCTCTGCAGATACCAATTCTATGCAGCACATGTTACACACTCATCAAAACTGTTCTATACTTTTTACTACACAAATCAACGATTTCACAATGTTGAAATGTGAAATTACAATATAACTCTACTGAGATTTAACTGCTTCACTACCATCCACAATTTTCCTTTCTGGGCAAATTGTGTTCAACATATCAGTTAGTTATCACCTTCAACTGCAGCCAAAAGGAGGTCATATGAGCTTTGCAGCAACATAATCCAGTCTATACAGTCTATAACCATGTGAGTGAAATACAAATGTTTTCAGGACGAATATTTATTTTTATTTTAATACTTTACTACATGCATTCATATAAATTGTATGGCAAATAACTGTTTCTTCCAAACTTCCAAAACTAAAATTCAAGAATGATGGTTTCGGACATAAACAAAACGTACACTGATGTGTATTTTAATGACCATACAGTGAAAAACATTTCACGTATTCCTCAGCTGAATGCCTTGAAAAGTTTTATGTACAAAAGCAGCGTCAGGGGAATGATGTGAGCAGGCTTTTGGTTCACTCAGACAAGGAGCTGTAAACCGGCTGTTGTGAGACAAGGACAGCACTTTGAAAAGAAGCCATCAACAGAGCAATCAACGTAGAGGACCCGAAAAGAGCACGGCAAGATTAAAAAAAAACTGCTATCAATTTATCAAAGACGCTGCTGAGAGGGAACTTCAACTTTCAGGAAGAAATTGGGACATTTTCTGCCTAATGACTGCAATTTATAACCAAGCATGTATAACTCGAAGACCGCAAACTTGAGAGCCAATTATAGTGAGCACTGAGAGTTGTATCCATTATAATTTGACTTATCACAATGCAAAAGTGGACGTGAATCGAGGGTCCAGGCATAAATGAAAATGTGAAACGTGCACAAGAAGTGTCAAAACTTCTGAAAGTCATAGACACTTGCAACACATGAGGCCAAAAAGCTGTGTAACCCAACATTAGCAGGTAGCCATGTTGCTCCTGTCTCCTTCTACTGCCTTCAGATACTAGAAAATAACCAGGTGAGGACCCAGGTACGGTATGACCTGAGGGTTAAGTGTAAAAACCAGGGTAGGTGAATGCGGAGCAAAATCACTTCTCTAACCAGGCCATGCCGGCAACATGCAGGAAACAGGATAATCAAAGCCAAAATGACGACCGGAAGTACATTCCAGTCATCATGATGGTAAATGATGCTAAAAATCCTGCATCAAAACATGTTTTTATTGATTCATTATTCAGCCCAAAGAACTGAATAATGCTGCTTCAAAGCTTTGACCATTGCCATGGTAATTGAAATACAAACCAGACTGTGAATGCTGCTTTTTCAGTGATCATTATTTGCCACAAAAATTCCCCACAGAACACAACAGAATTGAAGCCCGACACTGTTTGCGAAAAATACTTCTTTAACTTCACAAAAGTGAGTGACACCAACTAACTAGTGTTGAGTGACACTAGCAACGCATCTGGGTGAACACATTAAACGTTGTAAACATTTAACAATAGCTGTTGGCAAAGTGTGACCTGTGTTATAGTAATTTGAACATCTTTGAAGAAACAGCATCACGTTGGAATCATTCAAATTTATTTTTTTTTTGTTGGGGGGGGGAATGTGACAGCCCTAAACTGTGCTTACAAAGTATAACCTTGAAGTTGGACTCTCTCTTTTCTCTCTCTCTCTCAGGACAGGCCTGACTGGACCCAAGAAGAATATCTCACTTCTCATCGATCCTTTACATTTTCGGCTCTAACAACTCGTGCAGCAGAATATAGAGTCGCCTACGGTACGTGTCCTGGAAGTCAACCTTTTAGGCCCAGTTCTGGTAAATCTGACTTCCGTGACAAAAAAAATGTCATCAATAACACCCAAAACGGATCTCTTTTTGGCCATGGATCCCTCATGTAGACAGTTTTACTGCTATTTGCCAATGAAGATGAGTCATTGCTTCTGTCTTGTGTTATTTTTTTTTTCTCCCACCCCCCCCCCCCCACACACTATTTCTTTATTTTGCTCAGGGGCTTAGGAAGATAAGCTTTTCCAACCCCTCTCTAAATTACAGCTTCTTCACAGAGGCGACATCCGCAGCAAAGCCTGAATGTTATCGCTCCACAGCGGCATGAGGAGCTCTCCATTTTAGATCTCTGGAGCTAAACAGTTTTTGTTGCTAGCCGCGGGGCCCAGTACACATCAGCGAGTGAGAGGAGTCGGCTTAACACAGCTGCTGTGACACTCTCCGTGATAACTTTAGCAGCGGCTGTGTTTTTAACACCACAGCGGGGTCGTGTGGTAATGTGAAAGAATTTGCGAGTCTGTGTTTGGTGAATGAGTGTTAGCAATAAGCTATGTTATGTTGACTTCAAATTAATTCCAGATATTAAAATACTGTACAGTGTAAATATGTAAATCCGCAGATTAGTAATTTTTGTGTCATTAATTACTACATAATAGGAAGTGGGTGTTACTGTTTAGGAAGTCATGCTGATAAATGTATGCCATTGTTGCATCATATATTCAGACCATATTACAGTTCAACATAGTACTATTACTAGTAATGTAATGTAATGCTTTATCTTATCTCAGAGGCTGCTCTGACAAATATATTCCATCTGGAGTATTGTATATGATACCAAACTAAATTAAAGCAATAATCAGTGTTCAACTCCCCTTGGGTTTAGATAGAAACAGCTCACATACCTGCTCAGAGCCAAACACCACTTCAAAACCAGTGCGACATTCTCCTTTAGACATGATCAAAAAAAACAAAAACAAAGCAACATTCTTATTTAACATTGCTATGATAATGTTACTGCTCTGAAAGAAAACTTTAAAGGTGCAATTATGTAATAACTCTTAAGCAACTGGCCATAAATTCCTCCTAATATGTCACAGAGACTCAGAAATAATGTTCATATAACAAACTGAACTCACCAACAACAACAGTACAGACAAAATATTTGCATTAAAAAAAATAATTTGCAGACTGCAACCAATCATTGCAGTCAGTCAGAGTCTCAGCTGCCGAGCAACCACGGGTTGCCAGTAACGTCAGAAAACGAAACCTAAAAGACCTTGGTATTTTGAATTTGAATGTAGTAACCGTTTTTGGCCACATTCTTACATATGGCACCTTTAAATATTCATGTTTTTAGCCAAATGAACCAGGTTTTAACATAACTGATAAGGTTGGGTAGAGACCGATTCTTGAACGCAACATTATTTTCTCTTGTACAATTATAATACTTGCAGAAAAAAAATCTAACATTGTTTCATTTATACAACAGTATATTCACATGAATCTCAGCCAACAATTAATAAATAAATAAATAAATAAATACATACAGAAAAAAATAGAGGGGCAACACATACATACATAATGAGGTGGGTAAATACCCCCATTGTGGGCCAAAAAAAAAGGCTTATCTTATCCCACCAGGCCTGTGTGTGTTGCTCACAAGAGTGGACCACATACATGTGTACAAATGGGTGAACAACCGCTGCTAGTAGTGACTGAATGTGTTGTGCAAAAAAATCATTTGTCTTAGAGACCCACAGCTTCTTTTCTTGGCTCCCCCATAGATAAAGTGTTCCGGTAGACACATTTGTATTAAGATAGAGATCTGATTATTACCTTCACCTAAGAAGTTTGTGTTGGCCTTTCTATATTTGTGAGCAGAATATGCTATAACAAGTTTTTAGAACATATTCTTGGGATCTAGGTGATTCAGATACAGAACGAGTGTTGAGTGTATTGGGAAATGTTTAAACTGACCTCTCTGAGTGTAGTCTGTAGTGCCAAAGGTGAGCAGAATTTATGTATAAATATCTCGGTCTGAAATTAGCTTTGTTTCAAACACTGCAGCAACAGCCACTAGTGTAAACACACAGTTTTTTTATTATTGAATTGTAGCAGTTATGACTCACATCATGGCAGTCCCTCCTTCTCCTCTGTTTGTTGTCTGCTTTCCGGTGTCTGTCTGTTCCTCCTGTTTCTTCCCCCCCCCCCGTCTGTGTGCTCTGTGTGTGGGCACGGCTAAATCTCCCTTGCAGGCAGCACCAGGTGAAACTCATTTTCCACAATCAGACCCACTCCATTAAGCCTCTGGATTTGCAGCCAGTCATCGCCAGGTCGTTCTGTTTCTACAGTGTGGTACTCAGTGTTGGCCAGCTCTCTCGAAACTTCTGTGTGATTTTTGAGAAACCTCAATTTTTTTTTTTTCGCCTGCCTCTGCTCGGATCCAAGTCACCCGTTTCATTCACCTGCCTGCTTGCCTTCCTGCCTGCTTCCTGTTCGCTCTCCCTGTTGGACACTGTCGGCTATTACATGTGGAGGAGGCCAAATTAAGAGACACTTATTCACTTGTCACCTTCACCATACCACGTGGGACTCCACTTTTTCACCGTGTCACAAATAAATATTGGCTTAACTTCATTACTGAGTTCCGTATCAAGTCCCTGTTGTTACAATAACATAAGCCCTCTATATCTAAATCAAATTGTGAGGTTCTGAGCGATTCAAACCCACATAACACCGTTTACCATGGCAACTAATTTAACTTAGATAATAATGCAATACTTTCTATTCAAACTATCATTGAATTGCTGTAGCAATGTACAACTGAATTCATTTTTTTTTTTGTGCATTATGTAATAAATTCAAAACAACTGGCCATAAAATCCTCCTAATATGTCACAGAGACTCAGGAATAATGTTCATATAACAAACTGAACTCACCAACAACAACAGTACAGACAAAATGTTTGCATTAAAAAAAATCTTTTGCAGACTGAAAATCATGTTCATGTTTTGAAATCATGTTTTGGCGTCATGTGGCGCCGCCTACCGCCGTCTACCAGTCATTGCAGTCAGTAGAGTCTCAGCTGCCGAGCAACCACGGGTTGCCAGTTACGTCAAAAAACTAAACCTAAAAGACCTCAGTATTTTTTTATTTCAATGTAGTAACCGTTTTTGGAATTTTTTTTTAGATATGGCACCTTTAGGTATCAGACTATGGAATCCAAATTTGACTTGGACTGTCAAAAAAGGTTGGATCCTGTAAATCATGTCTTTTTTTTTCACCCGAGACGCTGTGACGCATGGATCTGTGAGCTGTAAAAGACGAGAATCGTGACGCCACAAGTTAGATGACGCACACGATTCTGAGAACAATGCACCATGGGAAAGGCTAAGACTTACAACTTGACAATCAATTCATTCTGTCATTATGTATTTACCAATCCAGAAAAGAACACCTCATCAATTCCACTGAAATTCTTCAGACTTTTTAGACAAAATGTAGCCAATAAAATATATATATTTTAGTAAAGTGTTAGACACCTGAAACTGCAGATTTACACTCAGTCTGTACTAAATGCTCAGTAAGCAGGAAAACCTAGACTGCGGGGCATTTAAAATGTTTGTTGAAATGCAGTTTGCCTGAGTGAGCTGCAACTGCTGACTATGATGAATGGAGTCACCATTAAATGACACGGGCCATTGTATTCAAAAAAGTGCGACGACGACGACGGCACATTTCTTGAGGGAGAGCAGGGTCACAGGAAACCTGAATGCTAACTCTCTGCACTCACATGATGATTGAACGTAGAAATTTTCCAAAATTAAAGCACTTGAAACTCAAAGGGGTGGGGATAATATTAATGAAGCATAGTGTAATCTGACTCTCAGGATAGTTTTACATGGGCTATTTAAAGTGCTTATTCGTTTCAACAAGTAACAAGAGTTTGAGTCATACCTCAGACACACTGTCGGCCACACTGGTTCCATATTCACCCAGAAAATGCTGCTGCAATGACTTTAGCTGTTCTCAAGTTTCACATCCGTATAGCTGCTCCTGCCCGTGTCCCCAAATTCATATTGGTCAGTCAGCAGCGACATCTTAATGTCCCGACTAGTGTTTCACAAAGGAAGGCAACCGTCTCCAGTATGTAAACGAGCCCGAGCATTTGTCTGAAGCTCCGCCGTGGCCCTGCCCTCAGAGTCTGCAGCTCACTTTGATATACTCCTGAATAAAGTGCTGTCCTGCTGGGAGTAATAGAAAAACAGAGCTGAAGCAGTATAAAGCGGGTGAACAAACATCAATCCAGATGCTTCTTTGTGAAAATGTTAAGCTGCTTCCCAAAGGAAAGGGGCCAGAGAGAATGTGCACATTCATTTCTTTACTTGTTAATTAGGCTATCATTCACTTTTGAGGCCCAACTCCTACATAACTTTGAGTAATTAATGTTAAATGATGTGAGGTCAAGCAAAATAAACTGAAATGGACACAACACATAAGCTAACATTCTTGTTCACCACTGGAGGCAGCTCTTTATGATGAAAGAAGATTATATGCCATAAGTGTGCTCATGCATGTGAAAACGCTTTGACTTAATTTACAGCTAATCTTGAACCATTTATTGTTCAAATTAGCTGTTTTTTTCCGACTCTTTTCCATTGAGATATGAAATCAGTTCAAGAGAGCAACTTTTTAGCTGATAGTTAAGGCCACAGTATACTTCTCCGACTGCTTAATGCGTTATCCGACTGCGTAACCACGGAGACCCCTCGAGCCTTCACACTTCTGGGTCGTGGTGACGGATACGCGCTGCAATTTTCCGCCCGATCAGTAGGGGTCGCTGCGCAAGGTTGTTGCGCTTTTGGCTACAGTGAGCAATGGCGTCCGAGAGAGAAATAGAGAGAGAAAGACTGTTGTTGTTGAAACAGTGGCCGTTTCTCACTTTTCTGTGTCACGGAACGCAGTTTTGAGATAATTTGAGGCGAGTAATTGGCCCTTTAGAGTCTAAACATGTGGTTTGTGTATTAAGATATGACGTATTTATAGTTTGACAGAGGGCTCTGCGTAACTTACGCAGAGCACTTTACACTGGAGTATAAATTGGGCTTTAGGGGTTGTAAGGACAATCCTGGATATTGTGTTATTTAGTTGCAGTGCTGACAGGTTCCCCAAGACGCAGCTATCAGGGGACAGAGGGATGTGGCAGTCCAGTAAGTAGGACAATTCATCTGTGACTTGGGTCCAAAAGTGTCTGATTCGTGCATTTTGTGGGCATGACTGCATTTGTCAGACTCTTTGAACCCAATTTTGTGTAATCCATCAGTGTCATGTTTTCTGTGGAGGATCTTGTAATGTTTTTGAAGTCATTTAATCCACAAAATGGGCACTGGTACTGATAGAGAAGGCCTGTTCCACTAGGGAGGTTTTGGAGGTGTTTAAGTGATATTAACTAAAAACACGTTGGCTTGGAAACACTGTCTACTGGCCCCAAGATAATGACAAATATTATATTTGTTAGATTCAACCAAAAACCTAACCCTTGAAAGCCATGCATCAACAATGTCCGATGTAGCTTCAAATTCACCACCACTGTTTGTTGAATCAGGTTAATGGGAGTTATTGTTGAGTGTCCTCTAAGATGGGGACTGGGTTGAGGCTGTCAGATGTCCCTGTTATCTGTGTGACTGCCTGCATCTTAATTTTGCTATCAAAAAATGCTAATTGATTCATTGTCGCAGGGTTTTGCTGAGGGTGGGCCAAGAAAAGCCGGTGTTGACTCTTCATTTTTTTTTTTTGCATGTCCGGTTTTCAAGAATAAATATTTCAATTGAAGCAATCTCCATAAATTCTACACTCAACGTGCTCTGCGGAACTACAATTGTGGCAAAGGAATTCACGCGAACATTGCTCTGTGAAATGTTGACTTATCACACAGTCACAATTGGAGGGTGATTATAACCAGCAATTTCCTCCTCCAATATTGAAAAGTGGACAATAAACAATAAACTGGAGCAAGGTAACAAATTCTAATGATTTCGGTGTGAAGTTGTATGGATGTTGATCACAAAAGTTAGATTAATACAGGCCAGACTATCAGCCTTTACCAACAGGCACTGCAGCAATACAACATGCAAATAGAGGAAAGATGCAAAGGGAATTGCTACACCAGAAGTGCATAATTAGAAATCAATTTCCCATGAGCACATAAATGCACCACGTGGAATACATTTCAAAATACCCATACTTCTTGCACCTGCATTACTATGCAGTAATAACCCAACTTTGACTCAGTGTTCCATGTGAACAGAAGATAAGTATGAGCTAAATCAAAAAAGTGTGGACTGTAATTGTTAGTTTTTATTGGCAAAGCGTGGGGGGAAAAGGTATTATGGTCCTTTTGAAGACCATCTGGTTATTTTTATGTGATTACAATTCCATATGATGTACAACTTGGTACAAAAACATGGTTCAACTTTAATCAAAGGTTTCCATCATTACTCGATTATTTTGTCAACTAAAAAAAACAAGCGGTATGTCAGCAAAGCAATAATATGTGTGCATTTCTGTACGGGCTTATCAAAAAAACTAGATTTTCCTCCTCCTTTACTAAGAGCTGAGATGATTTCTCAAAACACTGCCAGGAATGCTATCTTCACACTGCACATTATGTCTTACCAGCAGCTGCGGAGCTAAGAAGTGTTAATTGTATGTGTTACAACATGTCAGGCACATCTGACTGCCTCAACCCAATCCACTTTGTCATATATTGTAATCACAGGTTTCATGCTGAGTTCACACCGGACGCAACGTAAATTAAACTTTTGCGACTTCCGGAGCTCCGTTTGGATGAGCGCCGCTTCCAGCGATACTTTTGGATGACAAGCTTCATACAGAGTTCCCGTAAGTTAATGGTGAAACTTCTCATGTTGTGTTTGGCCCCGTATGGAGTTGTGAAAGCATGCAAGACGATGGTCTCAACAACAGTGCAACAATGCTTTAGTTAACGGTGAAAAGAAATGCCTGTTACTTCTGTTTAAAATACGCCTACTTGGCCTTGGATCCATTTTCCAATGTGTAAATGTAAATGTAGATGTGGCAAAGTAACGTACAAATCACCTGTCAGCTGCTTAGCTGCTGGATCCACCCATGTGAGGAAGAAAAGGAGGCATCACAGACAGGCATGCAACCACTAAATAACATAATGCTATCACAATTGTGTATATGTAAGGTGTTTAAACCGCTTGTGGCTTTTTCAGCCTTTTGAAGAAATGAGGACAATAAAACCATCCCCAGATTGTCAGTGTTATTATTAGTAATGGACAAAAAGCACCTGGTGAGAAACACCAGGATGCTGCAACATTCGGCCCCAAATCTCTGCACAAACTGCGTTCACTACAAAACTCACCAATCCTCCGAGTGACAAAATGTGTGTGTGAGACAATTTCACCAAATGTTTAATTAATAATCAAAAACTTCCACGACACCAGGCTTTAGTGCCTGCACATTGGCTCCTTCTAGCTGTTTCTGTTTGGGATGTATTTGCTTTACTTCTTGTAAGGTAGTGAAAGACAACAAGAGATATATTTTTTCCTGAAGAAGGATCAATCTCTCTTTTTCCCTGTTACAGTAGACTTGGAGATGAGACTCGTGCAGAGACATCACGGAGGGGTTCACACCAAATCCCTAGTCATTTTCCACTTAATTTCCGAACTACAATTGCCTTCCATCTCAGCCATTCCCCGTGAACCAGAACTGAATACGAACTGATTTGCTTTCTATTATTTCTGAGAGGATTTCAGTAAAGGAATCCGACAATTTCCATTACTCCCACCTCTTTGACATAATTTTCCGAGCAGAACAACGATTTTCTAACATTCTCTGGGAACCTTCTGAGAGACAGCAAGCTTTTCCCCAAGGTAAATCTGGCCTACTTCTACTTGTGTCCTCTCCAGCATCCATATGGCTTACCATTAAATTGCATTTGTCTTCAGTTGCAGGTTATCTTATCTGTCAAAACAGGTCTATCAATTTCCCTGAGCATTCTCCACCGACGGTATTAACCCACCAGAGTCACACTGGCATCAAGAATTGACAGAGCCTGATAGTGATAGCGATGTATCAGATGAGCTTGTGTTGTGACTGCTGGTAATGAGAAACTAAAGACCCGAATAACACTGAATACAAAGAGAAAAAAAAATGATCAAAACATCATTGTGGTCTTCTTTGGCAATAACAGGGTAATTATCGAGTTGGAAAGGACAATTAAACCTTTCTACTAGGCCCAAAAATTACTGCAAATGTCTTACACTTACTGAGCCTTGGACAGGGTAAAGCCCAGTAGTATTCAAACTGTGGGCAATTATATCTTTATAACTGTTCATTGTTTCTTTACGCTCGTCCAAGATAACAGGGCTTGCCACCGATGACATCTCCAGGGCAACAGTTTTTACAGGGTGACTAGCACTCCATTCAATGAGTAAACACATCAAGATGTTTTTACATTCACATTTTTTTTTACATCTTACTGTTCTTTTTAGAAGTCAACCACCTTTGCAGTTTTTTGGTTTTTTTTAACCATGTCTTTTTGATGTGTAAATCATGGGTTAAATCACAGTGGTTATGATTAAAACAAGAAACCCTAACTAGTTAATTCAAAGCTACATTTTTGATTCAACATTTTTCACATCAGTGCAAAAAAGGCATTGTTTTTCACATTATAGTTGACACACAAAGAGATGCCAGAGAAACACACAGTGTAGCACGGGTCTCCTGTGGGGAAATCTTACAATCAATGTTGCAGTCACAAGATTTTTTGCATTATTATGAGCATAATGATTGTGAATGTGAGTGAATTAAATGATGTCTAGATTGCCTGGATCTTCACTTTCAATTATTCCCTTAAAGATTTTTCCTCTCTCCAATACAACAATTCCTTTCTTACCAGATTAAAGTGTAAAATTAACCATTTTAAGAGCATATTTTGACAATTATTGCGATAATATTATGATTCGCAATATCTGATCAAAATAATAAACTTGACATGGCAATGTCTTATCATGCCATGTCTATCTGATCTAAAGGGGTGAAATGTGTAATGATGATTATCTGTAGGTTCATCAATGATGCCCATTTTCCACAGGTCAAATAAACCAACATCTGACTTTTGTCAAAATGGAAATAGATAAAAATTAGCATTCACATGTCTAGAACTGAGGCAGGGTTTTCTCAGGACAAACTACCATGTTCACCTGGTGTTCTGGCAATGGGAAATCACCTTTTATATAGTGGGTTTCCCCATGTTTGTATCTGCTAATTTTGCTGCCACTGTCCTATTGTGGAACTGAATGATAACGCCTCCACTCCACAGTGTATACAGCTTAGAGATGAATGATTTGGCACTGTAATTTCATTTGCAATATAATGTTTTACTGTGTTGTACATTTAAAACATAAACTGCAATCAAAATATTAACTAATATAGTCTATTGCAAGAATTAGTGCTGTATGCTGTTTGTTTTTTTAATGCCAAAATTAAATTTAGTAATACAAACTAAAATTATTGCAGCTTTTGTGAGTTTTAAAGTGCAATTTTCATATGAAAAACAAATAAAATGTCCGAACCTAATATAACTAGGTGTTTATTTACTTATTTATGGGTTTATATGACCCAAAATCCACTTTTGTATACATATCATGTGCTCCTGCATTGTCTAGTCGCTGTATAATATTCTTTGTTTCATTTTCGTAGTGTTTCAAAAAGTCATGTAAAATAACATGGTCGCGGGCCGCTACTGCATTGCCACGGCGCCATGTTTCTACGGGAGCCTGTATAGACAAACGCGAGAGAACAAATCAAGCGTCGCTTTACTTGTAGCTGAAGTCCCGCCTCCACTCTCTCCGCTTCGTCTGCTACGGCCGCGGTAGCTCCGCCCTCTCCCTCACCTCACGAACCTCATCTGCTGACACGGAGAAAGACGACGAGGACGACATTTGACCGGCTGAGGATACCGTAGCGCTCAGGGAAGGGAGGGGGTGAGCAGAGGAGCAGTTCTTTGTTGTAAATTTCAGCCTCTCCTCTAGATGGCAATATAAACTACTTACTTCACCTTTAAGTAAAAAATGTATATATGAAAAACAATATACTGTTCACCTTGTTACATGTTGTACTTTTACAAAAACATTTTTAATGTGGAGTTGAGTTTAACTGGGACTACTGACAGTGGACGTAGATAGTGAAGCTTGTGTAAACTGTAGAGTGTGCTTGTCAGTGAGTCACTGTTCCATTTGCAAGTATATCACACTGTTGAATTTCTTTTAGTGTGTGTGTGGGAACACCCCGTGCTCCCGAGACAAATCCTTAAATCATTCACATTGTGATTTTTGAGGAGAATAACAGCCATGCAAAAGTCGATTAAAGCCCCCTTGTGGGGGAGTGAGACTGCTCTGTCTGTCCTTTCCCTTTTTCTGTGCGCTGTCCATGGTGCTGAAGTCTCCTGCCTGACCCACAGCAGCTTCCTGTACAGATTCTGCAGACTTGGATTTCTTATCCTGCAAGTGTCATGCTACCACAGCTAATCCACAAGAGGGTGGTGATTACAATGGGTGGAGGTGGCGTTCTAACACTGCTCACTGCTGCCTGTATGTGGAGCCTCATGGTGGACGTCAATTCCGGCAGCACACAGTTAATCCTGTATGAGAGTTTAATGAAATAATCAGCACACGGGGGGAATGCGATGCAACGCACACAGCAGGCCATCTGTACAACTTAAAGGGAGTTCATTTGTATTAATGTGTTATGTGTT
>NC_139822.1:1348028-1395528 GCF_963457635.1 Microchirus variegatus
ACGAGCTATGATGGCGCACTTGTTTGGCACAGTCCTCGCAGAGAGTGCCGTGTTTTCCGCATGAGCTTAAGGACAGACCACGGATTAGTGTGTGCGCTTAAAGGGTGTTAATCGGGCACATCTCGAAAGTGACCAATCAGCGCCGCGGCGGCCAGTCTCCTGCTCGTATTGTTATTATTATGGCTATTGTGTGTCAAGTCTGCTTTGGAAAGTAGACGCACGTGGAGTCTCTTACTTTCTTTCACTTTGCTGCTTGAATCTCGTTAGTTTGAGCTTCAGGAATTAGAATTAACTTCTATCACAGGAAGGACAAGAATAAATGGAGGTCAGGAACCAACTTGTGATAAATCAAGTCATAATTCCAGGGTGCCGAAAAGTATCTAAGTACATTTACTCAACGTTGAACTTTAACTACATTTGATTGAGATTTTGACATGCTGCAAAAAATTCCGTATCAATATTCACTGGATATAAATACAGTATCAATCAACATTTTTAATACATTATTGCAACGACAAATATTCCATCATTTCATTACTTTTCTCCCTTAAAAGTTTTTCTTTTCCCATATAAAGCAAATGAAAATAATATGCATTATCACATATATGAAACTTGTAAAAAAGGGTGGGCTGCCTCACTTTTACCATTCTTAATAATAATGCAAATTCTCCAGTTTATTTTTGCGAATATTCTCTGCTGTCTTTACATCCTTTCTAATTGTGAACACCTCCTGCTCCATATTTGAAGTTTGTTCTGTTGTGGTGCTCTATAGCCACAATTTTGGGGGGTGGGTTTGGCCATTTCCATGTCCTTGTCATCTGCATCATTGCTGTACCACAAGGTACAAAAAAAGAAAGAAAAAGGTAGTCATTTTCGTATTTCACACATTCAATTAAATTAAATTAAATTCATCCGATACATAACATACATTTTACATGGTAAGGTCAATGCCTTACAGTTATTACAGAGACAACCCAACACAAACACAATGAACAAAAAAAAGAAGCATGGAAAGGAAAGAATAATAGAGACCAGGAGGATTTCAAAAAATCAGTAACATTAATGACAATTATTAGAATCACTGCCATCTTCATTATCTCCTCCATGATGTGACATCATGCCTCTTGCCTGGATTGGTTCCAGGGTAGCTATATAGTATATAGTAATAGTTACAGTTGTAATATAGCTGTGGTGTTGAAGCTCTAGAATCAGGGATATGTGTGAAAAAGAACAAAAGGCGGGTGAAAGGAGGAACACACAATAGGGGAAGGGAGAGAAAACAAAGTTATTGTCATGATAAAGTGTGAGTGCTCTGAAGTAGAGGCAGAGAGATACAGAGACAGAGCAAAAGAGACGGAGCCTATTGCAGCACAGCTAAGTTTAACCAGCCCAAAATACGATACGCTTTATTACATAGGGGCGTTTTAAGTTGAACTTTAAAAGTATTTAAAGTTTTTTTTTTAAATATATTTTCTACACCTCATCCCAAAAGGTGTCCAATTTGCTTCTCCAGCAACTACACCCTCCTGAGGGGTGAAATTCCACGAATGCACCGCGCTAACATGTTTAGATATACAGCACATAATTGCCATGAATGTTTTTGCTTGAGGTGTGTGAAATGTTTCAATTTTAAAAAGCAACAAAATCATTTCTGCACTCTCACCGTTACATTACGTCACAAATTCCTACACACTGGAACATGTTTTGCTTCCACTCCAATACTTAAAAGTAGTTAGTAGAAGTTAATACTTATTATACTTATATGATATAATATAATATAATATAATGTAAAATGTAGCCCCATTTGGATATCAGTTAGAAATACAATCTTTTGTCTTGTTTTTCTGGTTTATTTCTGATTTTCCTCACTCTCCCTCTGGTATTTACTACAGGATAAAGTGACTGAGAAAACATTTTACAAATTATTTTTTGTAAATTAAAAATGATGTAATTTACCATGAAGTTGCTCCAGAAAGCCAGAAATTAACAATTACCTGAGCACTTACCAAGGAACATAAATGCTAGATAGTGTTTACTTTTATGAACAAATGCCTGTCTGTTTAAATCTCCTCTCTTTGTGGTCTCTCAAACATAGTCACATGTATATTGGCCTATTGTTTTTTTTTTTTAATATATATATATATTTATATGCATTAGCCTTTAGAGCTAATCCCCTTGTCTCTATATGCTGGTCCTGTAATAAACTGGTGTCCAGGATGAACCTTGCCTCTCATCCAGTGTCTGCTGGGATTAGCTTCATGCTCCCAGGTAACCTTCAAAGGCTAAACAGATTATAATATAATATAATATAATGTAATATAATATAATCCCAGTGTCAATACACTCTCCAATATTGCAAGATTTTGCAATTGACAAACATGGCTCCTTATAGGATAATAATGTATTCCAAATTACTGGCTTGACATGCCCTTAAGTTATGTTTTCCAGTCAACACTGATTACAACCAGTTTAACCAGTGTATTACAGTCTGTTTTTTTTTTTTCCACAAGAAAAACAACAAAAAATCCTTTAAAATATAGTGAAAAGAAACAAACGTGCGCCAACATACATGTATTATAGTCTAATTGAACTCTGCTGTGTTGAATATCAAGGCAAGTCGAGCCCAACATCAGAAATACAATTTGCCTCAAAGCGCTTTACAGTCCGTACAGCAAGTGACACCCTGTGTCACATCGAGTGAGGAAAAACTCTTAGCCACAGTGAAGGGATCCCTCTCCCAGGATAGACAGACTTGTACAGAAACAAGTTCAGCAGATTACAAACATTCACAAAGAGAAGAAACACATACTGTAAATAAAGGGACGTAAAGTGTTGAAAAATAGAAGGAGCTGTAACGGAAGTAAATATGAGTCAAAAGCAGTGTCATGATGAGGACACAGAGGCCACTGGTGTTTCAAAGTTTTAACAATCTCCAGAGTTAACATGAAGTAATGAACCCCAACATGTCATTAGTGTGAAAGGGATTCAGTATTTGAACCACAATTATATCCTGGCTCTGTAGACAGAGCTTGAGGATGCTTTCATACCGAGCTTGTTGTTCCGAAACCGTGCATTTCTACCCCAAGATCGTTTCTAATGGGCTTATGTGAACACAGTAGTCGCACGGCGTTCCCGGCTTCGGACCAATTTCTTTGCAGCGTGTGCACAATTTACGAGTTGTATTACGACCACGAGTTCGAGCTGCACATTGAAAAGATTCTCGGCTTATAAATGGGAACCAAGCACCTTATCTGATGCATCTTCGGTATACAAACTCTCCGGTGAATAGGTCATCATATGCCTCCAGAACACATCTTCTCCTTAGGAGGAGTCTGGCTGCAGCAGCAGTCTGTCTTCTTATCATCATCGTGAGATATATTATGGCATTGTTTTCTCGGCGTAGCTTAGTTCCTTTATCATATTGGAAATGTTCATATACTGAACGCTGGTATGGGACATCGAACTATGGTGAAGTGCAACATTTGTAACATATTACTCCTTGAATTGGATTGAAATACAGGTGTGAAAGCACCCTTAATGTACAGTCATTCACTGTGCCACAAACACATGAAAACAAACACATTACATTTCACGTCGAGAATGTGTTCTCAGTAACTGGTTATAGATTTACACTGTGTATATGTATATATATATATATATATATATATATATATACAGTATATATGTGTGTATAAACACATATGATGGCCTTTTTGTTTTTGTTTAAATTAATTACTGTCGTAGTATTTGATTCTTGCACTAAATTGAGGAATGTCATGGTTTCCTCATCAGTCAGCTCAAACTTCCGCTTTCACTGTATCCACCATTTCCACTATTTTTCCGGAACATAATGTGGAAGTCATGTGATTTTTTTCCATTGTACTGATTGACACCTGCATTTGATATGACAGCTTTTACACCTGCCTCTAAGGTTTTTCTAATCTTCAGTGTGTTCATGTGTCAATTTAAAATGAGCATAAAACAGGCTGACGGGAAAACCTTTGAGGTAAGGGAATTTGTAAGTTGAATGTGTACCTATTATGGTATCTATCAGGGCGTTACCCAATCAGGAGCCAGAACTCCACAAAGAAGCAATCCTCTCTTCTTGTGAGGTTTATCAATGAATAAATGCCAAATGCCCTCATCGTCTTATCAAAATATTCCAGGAGGATAATCATCATATTCACACCACTTGCAGTGATGCTGTTGTCCATATTAGGAAATCGATGTTTGTTGTCCATTCTATCACTCAAATGATCATGTTGAATGTACTAGTGCAGTGACCGTAGGAAGTATGTGCACACCGCAAATCAAATACGCCTTTTAAAGAGATTTCAGTGTGGCTGACAGTCACAAAACAGCTAGCTACGCTAATGCTCGCCAAGTTAGCCGCCAAATAGTAGCATGCTAATGCTATATAAATATGTCCTTGCTTATTGACAGCCTCTTCACTCCCACCTCCCTGCTGCAGACAGCGCAGCTTCTGCTGATGAGCCGCTGCCTGCCTGGTGTAGTGTGATAAATCAGCGAAAATTAAAATTACTCCAAAAAAAGTGAAAATCAATGATGCACACCATCGGGCCATTCTCAACCTATATCCTAAAATCTTAGATATGCCCAGACACACAGACACAACTTTCTTTATAGAAAGATACCTATTTCATTGCAAACAGCTACATATGAATTATCCCAGCATTTCACTCTCACGTGTCCAACATGTCAGAAGTCATTGTCTTTTACAATTGCAGGCCATTGACTTCAGACCTGTGACAAAAGGAGAGATTGTCACCTAAATGGAATTACACTGTTGAGTTTCTGATTTCTATGCCTTTGAGCCAATGTAGTGTGTATCTTTTTATAGCAGGAAATTATTGATATACTGTTGTTCAAACGAGTGCAGAATTGACGTTTCTCCCAATAAACCCTCCAAAATGTTACACATTGGACCTTTAATAGTAAGGGACTAAAAGGAAGGTTGTTTTTTTTCGGCTTCTGATTTTCATCAGCTCCAGTAAAAGTGAGTTCACTGAAGCTGATCAGAACGTGGAAGATTTTCTTGCTTTACCAAGACCAGCAAATATGATTCCAGGCAGTGACTATGTAGCTGCTGGACTCTGTATGTGGAGTGGAAGTCTCCCCTTCCTTTCGTCTTCCTTTTCTTTACTCCCCCTCTGTTTGTTATCAATGGAAATGGTTGCTGTTGCATGTCTTGCCCACTGTGCCATTGATTTCATGTTTGGATTCTCTTTTTTTAACCTCTTTAAAGCAGCAGTCAGAGGGCTGAAATCTCTCATTATTCCAGTTTGTTCACATCCCTCCAATGGGACTATTAAAGAGTTTATAATGAAGGAAAAATATCGCTGTTATGCGAGTGTGTAAACACTAAAAGCAGTTGAGGAAATTTCAGCACAGCAGCACAAAAGTTATTTTATTCAAGCAGATCAGGCTTCTGTCACGGTGTAGTTACTGGCAGAGGAACACAATGTTCACATAAATTGTGTCAGTAGCACACAGGCAGTATTTCAAAGTTTGTGCTCGTTTCATGATGCTTTATGAGACTGGTGAAAAGGATAATAAACCAGACTGTCTACTATTTCATGTTGACACATGGCTGTGGTTGTTGTGTCTCTTGTGCATATAGCTTTCCCAGCTCTTGTGAAATTGAGTTCATAATGATCCCAATCATTACATTTAGCTACATTACAGCAAATGTGCTGGAAGTGGGCTCCAAGTGTCCCATGGGTAAAAGAGTGAGTGCGAGAAAAAAAAAAGGAGATGTTTCATTTCCAGAAGGCACATTACCTGAGCAAAATCACAGACACACGGTTCCATTCTAACCTAAAAAAAAAACAATACAATACAAAGTACACTGTTGGACGAAAAAACAGACAATAAACACGACACAGGCTGTCTCATATCATGCTCAATAGCAAACATGACAAAGTCATGGCAACAAAGGTTCAGAGCATAAAAATAAGGGGTAATAGACAAATGCAGTATCAGTAAGTGGGCAGCTGAGACAGCAGTGATTATGGTTTTTAGTCGACCGAGTGGGAAACTAATGGAGGCAGGATGGAGAAGCCCAAGAGCGCAGATGGAAGTAGTTCAGAGAGATTTTTATCATCCACTCTTTAGAGCATCATTTGTCCTTAAAGAGTAACTAAACCTCGAAACCACTTTTTCCAGGTTAAAACTAGTGTATAATATACACTAGTTTTAACCTGGAATGTGGTGAATAATAATCACTAGATAACCATATTATGGTTATCTAGTGATTATTATTCACTGATCCAGGTCAAACTCTTTGTAGTTTTGTGTAAAGTATTTGAATTACGTATGTTGTGTTTCAAATGGGTGTCTGCCTTCCCTGGATACATTACATTTGCATTTTCATATTACCTGGATCTTACCGGTTCTCCGTCACTTTCCTGGTTCTACGTCACCAACCGTCCTCCTCGAGCTACCAGTGTGTGAGCGGTACACAGCACTTCTATTTCAGGCGGATGCCGCTGCAGAGCCACATACCTTCAGTGCATAAATTCAGCAGAATTCTGTGGCGAGCGGAGGTATGAAAATAAAACATCCGGTTTCACTTTTCAGAATAAAAGCTAATCGTATTCCACTTCACTACACCACAGAAAGAGTCCTCGCTAGCTTAGTGTGCTCCTGTTTATTCACTTGGTAGAAAAAACTGCATTGTTTGTTGTTTACAACAAGTATTTTCTGTGCAAGAAGAACTGCAAAAAAAATTATAAACAATAAAAGTCATTTGAATACTTCTAGATGCATTCAAATGTAATCAGTTGTGTGCTAAAACATCCACACCCACATGAAAAGCTTATATTTCTTTGATAAGCATCTCACATCTGAAGTGTAGCAGGATTTCCCCCCCCGACGTTTTTGTGTGCTCCCCGCTTTCACAGCAGCCTGTCAACATTACGGTCGAGATTCACAGCCCCGATCCTTCATTACTCTGCTGTGATCCATCAGCGCTGAAGTGGATAGAGTTCAGTTTGTCACTCTGCATCTATCGATCTCATGTCTCAAAGCAGGGAATCGATTGGCCATCGAGGTAGCAGTGTCTGTGACCTGCCCCGACACTCTGGCCACTGTGTGGAAAATGTAACCTAATAAGCCAAGTAAAAGCAGTTATGATATAAGCAGTAATAATGAGTTTATGGGGGAGGGGAGGATGTCGGGAATTAAAGGCGTGACTAGGTTTATAGTCACCACGGCTGATTTTGTTATTCAGTCAGATGAGCGTCGATTAGGTTTGTTAAATTAGCTGAAGTTGATTGATGGTGTTCACTGTAACCACATCACAACCACAAGGCCCATGAATAATGGGTCGATCATGTAATTGTTATTGAAGTGTTCGGCAGCTTGTTCTGCCATTTCATGGACCGACCTTCTGATATCTCATTACATAGAGAGCAGAGACTTTTTCTTTGTTTAATAATTAGGCTCTGATGTTTGTGCTTGGATTATAAGGGCTCATGCCGTGGACTGGTGCAAAGACCCCATAGAACCGTTATTTATTTCAATAAATGTTCCTCTCCATTCTGAATATTTAGCATGCATATTCACTAAACCTATGAATGATTTGTTTGGTGTTTGGTTTTATTTAAATCTAAAACCTTTCAGAAATATAAGGACAGGCATCCGTGGAAACGATAACAAAAAAAAACACTGTTTCACTTTTTTCAGTTCCAGTTTACGATAATGGTTTATTTTGTAAGCTTTCTTTCTGGGTTAAAACTACAAAGAGTTGTTATAATGAATATCTGTACTTCAGCCTTGTAGTTCTTGCAAGATCTATATCATATTTTTTTTTTTTTAAATCAGTCATAACAGAAAATAAACTTAACTTGCTGTTTCAAATACAATGTTTGAGTGGATCACTTCTCACTGTTTGATCTTGCACAAGAGGAAGTAGAAAGGAGAACACAGCATAAGAATAAGAGATATGAACGAAAATGTGTTCAAAATCAGTTCTGGGTGTATGTAGCAATTTTGTCATCTCACTTTTACCTCTTAAAATGCTCAAAATCTGTGGTGGTATAGTAAGAATTTGTCAAACCAAGTTAATCGGCACAGTTTGAGAAAGGATCTTGCACAGCTGCAGATGCCTTATTGCTTGTTCAATATAAATGTGAGCCAAAGCAATGCACTGTGTGTGAGTGACCTGCTCGTTAGTTAGCTGGCATCCCTTGCATGTAAACGGTGACATGATTTATTTCACTACTCCAGCAAATCTGTAATAATGAAACCACAGTCGCCCATTTCCTCATCTCCAGCAAAGCAAATGGGTACAAAACACAAACCTCTTTTCTGGACTGTCACTGTATCTGTAACCCTAACCCATATACATCTGATATATACAGAGAGTAGTTGCCACTAAATATTTTGGGTTTAAATTTTCTGCAAAAGTCTTTTGGTATTTAAGATTTTTCAGCCATATCCTTTTGGATCATTCATCTGTTATTTTGAAATGGAAACACATTGAACAACAACAGTTTTTTTTTTCATCTAATTTTAGGTTAATTCGGTTGTTAGAGAAGTTGCAAACTTCAAAAAAATGTAACTGTTATTTTTGTTTAAAGTTAAGTCATTGGTATTAGTATTTCATAAACAGCCACAGTCGCCTTGGTTAGCCACTGGAAAAAACTAGCTTACTGCTACTTCAATCATTTCTACAGTCGTGACCCCAGGAGTAAGGTGGAGACTTATCGGAAATATTCACTACTGGACTTGACAGAGTGTTGCCTTTTAAAAAAGATAGCAAAGTTTTTCAAAACCTTTTAAAACATGTCCTGACAATTAGCTTAAAGCGGACCTAGACCTGAAGTTCCAATAAACTCTGTTTTTTAGTGTGTATTTGCGACATTTCCTTGTTTAAGAAGCCCTGAAGGTTCAAAACAAACAGTTCAGTTCCACTGCTGAGAACGCAGTGTTTTATTGTAATCTCGGGCTCAGCAAGATCTCTGAAAAAACCCGGTCCGGTTACATAAACAACGGTTCTCGGGAACAGCAGATCCTCCTGCTCTGGGCACTAGTCTGGGCACATCCGGTTGCGTACATTGAACCGCAGAAGAAGAATAACGTCCGTTGTGGAGGTGTTTCACGAGCGACAGTGTCTTCTGACTCTGGGTCTGACTCCGGGTCAAAGTCATAAAAGGGACTGCGGCGGGGAGTCGTGAAGAAGCTATGTTTAAACATTGTTAAAACAATGTTTTGATAATGAGTAGCAGTGCATCCACCGTTTCAGAGGGGGGAGCTGCGCTTCTGAGAGCGGGTGTGCTGAATATGTCACTTCCGGGTACTGGCCAATCACAAGACAGTTGGGAAGCCGGGGTAAGAGTTTAGTGTGAAATATCGCGGCTGGGGAACACCGTCAGAAAAGAGGATTTCTATCGGCTCGTTTAAAGCAACTAGGAGGTTTTTGACCATAAAAACAAAGTTAATGTATGTAAGTAGACCTCCATAACTAACATATATGTGCAACAGGACCACTCTATGTGAGCTTTAAACAAAAATATGCACCTGCATGTGTCTTCATATGGGCCATTAACTGACTTATTTATGTATTTAAAGCAAATGTAAATACATGAATGTGAGGGAGAGATGCTTCAAACCCAAATCATGCTTTCCACGTCCACAAATGCATGTGATGTTAATTTCATCATCTTCCCATTACCATGCACACCGCTTTTATTCTATCCCAACTGTATTGTGCAAGCTCATTGTAGCACAATACTTTCCAGTCCAGTTGGTTGTGCACTCTTGTTTCAGTCAAAAGAGACAGCGAGGAAGACAGTAACCATGGAAACCTGCACCAGGTGACGTGGCGATGTCCACTGATAGCCAATACATGTACACGTCAGCAATCAAAGAATACAATGAAACTAAATGAAGAGTGATTTTAGTGTGTGGAGAGCTTGACTAATGCAGACTCTTGCTTAAGTATAAATGGAGCTATGGACTTGTACGCTTGTACAGAAATGTGAAGTGGCTCTCCACAGAAACAGAAGGTGATAAGTATGACCTGAAAATTGTCCACATAGCAATTTACAAAAAAAATAAATTTTGCAATGACCAATTAAACATTTTGAACTTCATAGGTTTCACATACACTACCGTTAGAAAGTTTGGCTTCACTTAGAAATGTCCTTATTTTTGGAGGAAAAACACTTTTTTTCAGTGAATATGAAATGAATAAATTAATCAGAAATACACTCTATTCATTGTTAATGTGTTTTACGACTATTCTATCTGCATACATCTGCTTTTTAACGGAATATGTACATAGGTGTATAGAGGCCCATTTCCAGCAACCATCTCTCCAGTGTTCTAATAGTACGTTGTGTTTGCAAATCGCGTTAAAGGCTATTGGATGATAAGAATACCCTGTTAGCATGTTAGCACCGCTGAAAACAGTTTTGCTGGTTCTTTGACGATAGCAAAATTTGAAGAGCAAAATTATTATTTGGAATAAAAATCATTATTTCTAATCTTGTCAATGTCTTGACCATATTTTCTATTCATTTTGCAACTGTTACGATCTTGTAAATGGAAAAAAGATGACAGCCCATATGGAAAACTATGGTCAGGAAATTAGATTTAGGGCAGATGTAAGATCAAATTTTGTCGATGTAATGTGATGAAATGTGATAATTTGTTTTATTTTATGTAACATTGACTTAATTGAGATTACGAAGTATGTGGATGTGGGGCGTATAAAGAAGACAAGTTCAATGTGGAGAAAAAAATGATAGTTATACTAAAAAAATATCCAAGATTTGACCACAGAAACACAAATTACGGCAGTGGCATCTCGTGCGACGTGCTGAACTGCTGATAAGCAAATTGGTAAACTTAAGAAGTGCACTGGTCTTCCATTCAGCATTTTCGTCTGTTCGCCTTCTAAAACCAGGACGTAATGTCATGGCTTTTTGCATTTGACTTTTCAAATGATAAGAAGTATGACTCGGAGGCAGTTCACAATGTACTATATTGTCCAGACAGTTCACATAAAAAACAACATTATATGCCTACACTTTCATAAAAAGAGTAGTTAAATTGCAGCTGGTCAAATTCTAACCTTTCACATTGGTCATGCAGCACTTACCACCCCCACTAACCACTTTCTTGGATGACACCATGTAATCAAACTATCCATGTGTGATAATATGTCACTGTGAACAATTTCTACAAGACCCTTGCCTGCTCTCAGGTCAGGGCAAATGTCCATTCAGTTTTCCCTCAAAAACAGTGAACTCATTTGTTTTATTATGTTATCCTGATGATAAATCTCTCACACATGCTCTTTTAACCATATGAGCAATTACTGAAGCAGTGCAGTCAGTGCCACTGACACGCAATGATGAATTTACTGGCCAGGTGACAGCTAATGCCCAAATCAATCAGTCAGTCGGTCCATGTCTCACCCTAGGGAGACAGAGAGACATCTTCTTCTTTTGACAGATGATTTAGTTACTGATCAGTGACAATGTGATCCCCAGGGAAAATGTGTTCATCATGCTTTAAAGCAATAGTCAGAGATTTAGTGTTGCATATAAATTAGACTGTGAAGAAACAATAATGGTCCCTAAAGTAAATCTAAGGGGTTCATTGTTTAAGTATTGTCAACTGTGAAAGCCAAAGAAACCTGTGCTTCTCACCCCATTTACATCATGCGACTGTTTCTAATGACAAACAGCATTTTCACACCATCTTCAGAAGTATTCTGTGTCCATCACGTGACCATTCAGGTCCACTGGCCATATACAGTGAACAGGGAGTTGGTTATCTTCTCTGAAAGTGTTTGCTTCTTTTCTGAAAATACTACCAATTAGAAACGACAATGGCGAAAAATAAGAACAGAGATTTGTGTTATTTGAAAGACAAGCTGAAACTGAAATTCGGTGTTGACAGAGCTTTTCAATCACAGCTGATGGTCGAATCGATAAGAGCCATTCAGGAGGTGAATGTAGGTAACTGTGTCATTGTTCCCAAAGGCCCTGTTTTTGTCCATCGAGACTAGAACTTTCTCATTTTGCAACCTATCTGTCTTTACGATAAAAGGATGCATTGCAAAGCATGGCAGTCGCCAAAATTGCTCAGGAGCCTGTTGAAACCAGAAGTGCTCTCTCTGTTGTGCGTCAGTGCCATAAAGAGAAAGCTTTTCTTTTTTTCTAATCTCATCTAATCTAATCTAATCTTTTTATTTATTGTTAAGTACAACATGCGCACAAAATATTATTTTATGGCCAAGAAGTAGGTATAATGTGCACATGAACTAATAATAATATCATTCCCCGACAGCTGGTTAAGCTGCTGAAGGGAAAAGCAGCTTGAAATGTAAACCGTATCTGGTTTTGCCTTTTCGCCACTCGTGTTGGTCACAGCTGTGTGGACAGTGATCATAAAATGCAGACATGTTTTTGTTTTGGCCTGACTGACAGTGATTGATGCTTTGTCACTTTTCAGCACCTGTGTGGAGAACAGCGGCATTTGCATCTTTACGCACGAGAGAAGCTCTCTTCTGATTTCCAACCAGGCGTGTTTTCTTGGCTTGTGATGTTTTTGCCAACTCAATTGAAGTAAAAAAGTTATGTCCCTGCCCTTTCCTGTGTAAGTCTCCACCATGCACCATGTAACTACAGTACTTTACTTGACTAGTAACACACTTTTCTGCGTTACCCATGCTGTGTTTGCCTATAAAGTTCTGATCCATTTAAGTGATGTGTGTGCATGCGTGTTGCTTGTGTGTGCACTGTTGTCATGGAGATCGATTTGAGTGACGTAGCTGCTGGTGCGAAGGAGGGAAATAGAGATGGATATGGAGACGCCGGAGAACAGGCTTTTGGCCAGCAGGGCGTCCAGGTTTCCTCGGGGCCCTGTACTGAAAACAATAAGAAATTAGACGCCCTACTTTTAGGCAGGATGTCCTAAAGACACCCTATTTTCACCCGGTAACCACCGAAATGATGTTGTGATGACACATGCAAAAACTGCCTCTATACCTGCTCAGAGTCTGTCCAAGTTCAGTTTGGAACACCAATAAAATGATTCCAACAAGTTGTGAGAACACTGTGGAACAGCACCTATTAAATGCTGGAAAGTCTCTTTGCGCAAAAGCGAAACTTGGCTGCAAACAGCGCAGATTATGAACTCTCTTCTCTCTCTCTTTGAGCAGTTAGCTAACGAGATCAGCTGATCTGATGCGTCTGTTATTCCTTTAATTACAGCGATAAAGCGTCTACTACACAAAGATTGAGACCACGGAGTGAAAATAATGAAAAGTGCGCGCTTCAGAATTTGTCAACACATTTTACTAAGATCTACTCTGATCCCTTGTATTTAATCGCGACTTCGTGAATAAAACTGAGCATCGAGAAATGATCCAAGTTTGTCCATGTATCTACACGGTAAAAAGAAACGGGAAAGTAAAGTAATAAGTAGTGAAATTACTTTTCAAATCCAGTAACTACTAAAGTAATCTCTTACAATTTACAGAAGAAACTAGTAACTAATTACTTTTTTTGAGTAACTACCCCAACACTGGTCTTTAAGCCTCTGAAGATGTGCGTAACCATGTCAGGTGGTGCAGAGTGGAAAACGTTCTCTCTGATGATTACCGGGAGCGAGTCGCTGAAGACGTCTCGGTGACAATTTATAATTATTAGTTTTCAGTTAACTTTTAGCATTAGCATATCTCTATCGTGGAGCTGTCGCCCCTCTGCCTCTACCTGAGACCTTCGAGAAGGTCTCAGGTAGAGGCAGCGCTCAATTGTGTCTGATGTCTCTCTGTGTCCTCAACTTCTCAAAATGAGCTTCCCTCACATCTTTCTTCACTAAAGTGTGAAGTTCTGGGTCCATGACATTGCAAGTGAGTGTCTGCTGATGCAGCAAACAGTGCATAGCAATAAATTACATTGTTGTCAGAAACTTCTCCATGCAGTAAGTCCATTATTTTCCCCCTGTCGTCACCTCTGCACCATCTGTACAAACAAACAGACACATGTTTTTTTTCCAACTCAGTTGTTTTTTTTCCAACTCAGTTTTTTTCCTCACTCAGGAAAGAATCAAGAAGTCTAACAATGGCCTGCCGAATAAAGCATGTTTTTTTTTTGCAAAATAATAACCGTGTTGGAGACCCGGACTTCACTTTGAGAACCACTGCTCTAATTAACCTAACCACAATTTCTATACAACATAGACCAGGGTTCTTCAATCCTGGTCCTGGGCCCCTACTGCCCTGCATGTTTAAGAAGTTTCCTTGCTCCAACACACCTGATTCAAATTATCAGGCTTCTGCAGAGCTTTGGGATGAGCTTAACATTTGAATCAGGTGTGTTGGAGCAAGGAAACATGCAGGGCAGTGGGTCCCCAGAACCAGGATTGAAGAACATTTCCGGTGCTGTAATTCCAATTCAGAAATGTTTGACAGTGACTAGTGCTGGTGATATTGCTTGTATGATAATATTTTGACTGAAATGGGCTGTTTCTATGAGGTCTTAAAAGAGTTTATAGAGGTGTGTGCTTCTCAGACAATACATTTACGAAATGATGTAATATAATCTGAAATGAATGAAATTATATTTACATATATGTATTTATATTTGTATTCTGACTAATCAGGATAACGTACAATATGGTTTTATCTGGTGTCATGTACACGTGTAAGCAACAATGGAATTGCCTTAAAAATGATTCAGCTCTGCTGTCTTTTTTAATCAATATTTGTTTGTACATCATAAATACAATAATATTTGAAGAAATGTGTCAATATTAACCCTGCAGCAGCCTTTCAAACCGACATTGCAGGCACTTATTTGACATTGATATCCTTCCTCATGTCATGATGTTGAAACAATATTGATATTGACAATATCTCACACCCTGTAAAAAAAACATACACATGCATAAACAATGCAAGTGATATTAAAATGTGATTTATTATTAATACTAAATACTATACATACTTTATAGCAGCTATACACTGTTCTATTGCCTTTGGATTATCTTGGCAATAAACTGCCACCAAGCAGTACACGTGAGATAAAGGTTAGCGCTATAGGGCCTGAGAATAATTCACTCCTGTGTGAATACATGTGGAGTTTTTTCCCCTATGCGTCATGTAACAACATGGAGGCTCCTCTTTCTGGATATGTGACATTATGTGATCCCTGCAGAAGAACATTAAAATCTTGTATATATATAAAAAAAACGGTTCTATGGTGGTCTTATATCAGAGAAGATACACAGTCTAATTACTGCAGTTAGAATAAATATTGTTCTGCCACAATAAAATGTGGAAGTCTAAGTAAGGTAGTATTTGTCAAACGGCCAGAAACACCAGCAGTAGTATTAGCTTTCAAATGATTTTTTTCTTGTCCTCCTGTCACCATCACACCTTTATTAAAATGCAGGTTCCCTGTAGGTTCTCTTCATTACTTTTTTGCCCTTTCATTGGATATTTTTTATTGACTCTTTCCTCTGCATGTTTGTTAAAACCTGTCTGAAGCACTTTTCTTCTTATGTTGTTGTTAATCCCATAGATGTGTTTTTATATCTTCAAAAATGTTGTATTGTTAAGCACTCTGTGCTGCATTTTATGTGTGGAAATGTGTTATTATCTTAGTAGCAGAACCAGTTGTAGTACGCCATAAACCCATAACCTTTGTGTTTTAATTATTTTATAGCATGAAAACTTGGTTACTGGGTGTGTACTTGTACATCTGAGTTCAAATAAGCTTTTGGACATTGTTTTCAACCTAAGGACACAGTTCAGTATATATACGCTCTTCAAAACAGCCTCATAATTCAGTGAATAATGCATAAATTGAGTCCAGTGTGATCACATTTGCTGGTGGTTGCTAAAAACAATGTAAATTTTAATGTGTGTGTTGTCTGTGGTGGAAATATCAGCAGAGCAGAATGAAATGTCACAGTTTGAACTCAATGACAACATCTGAAATGATCCCAATACGCGAGTACATTCCCCCCTACCAGCCTTTCATAAGCAAAACATATAATAATAGTAATGGTAATCTGTTGCTTATGGATGGATTGGCCCATGTTTGGCATAAACACATTACCTGCATGGCTGGAAATTAAAGGAATCCGGCTTTATCAACATTTTTTTTCCCTCAATGTATGGATCTTTGAGGGTATAAATATATTCTGAAGGAGCATCACATTTACATATCCCCCCATGAGGCACAGCCTGTCAGATTAGGTGAAAGAAAAAGTTTCTACAATTATCTTTTTTTTTCCTGCAGGCCTCTGTGAAAGCCACTCCTCTGCTGCTGTCAGATTATCACTGGGACATTTGTCCACACAAGCAGATTTTCAATGGTGCTTCTAATTCATGGGGAAGCACAATTGAATGTTTTCAGCATCTTCTGGGCAAATTTCATTTGGCTCTTGCAGTTAGCAATTACCTCCTCAGGTCTGAATGCTGACAAAGCATTGTGCTACGGTTGTTCTTTAAGTGGCTAATACTCTACATCCGTGTATATGAAATATATTATAGAGGCACTCAGTAAAATGTAATAGCTGATAACTAGCTATGGCTGCAGCAGAGTGACGTGCTACTTAGATAAGCAAAACATGTGGTACTGTTTATACTTTACATTAGAGAAGCATCTACATTTATAGTGGTAGCAGGATATATTGTCTTTCATCATCCATACTAACACAGGACAATAAAAAAAAACCTTTTATAAAAATTTAAAACCTACCAAATATGTCACCTGGCTGTCTTCCAAATGGGCCTATAAACTAAATAATGCAAACCTTGTGTCATCGCTTCCAAGAATGTCCCATATAACCGCCTCTGTGCCTATAGCAGTGGGTGACAACATTTGCATTCATTACTTTTTTCTTTCAAAAGGAAACAATAATATTCCCAACACTGACCTTGCAGAGTGTGCCACCGTGCCTGTAGACTTGTCTGTGAGCCTTCTCCACCTGGAAACTGAAGTTTGTAAACTGTGCATTTTCCCGCACCAAACGCCCTACAAAAAAAAAAATATATATTTTAATCACAGCACGGAGGAGTTGTTGATCGACTACTGCATCCGTCGGTAAGTTTAAACGTCAACATCCTGTGTCTTAGGTGTTTGAAATTCTCTGTTCAATGTTATCAAAGTCATACAAACCTAGCAAACGAGGCAGCAGTAGATCGGCCGCTCCTGTGTCATGCAGGGTAAAAACATTGATTTCCTCAACTGACTTTGGTGCAGGAGTGGGAAGCATTTGCAGCTGCAAAAATGGGGGTAAGACTTTACAATAAGCTAACCCTAACCCTACAATAACCCTAACCCCAACACTCAACCCTTAATTAAAGCTCACATAGAGTGGTCCTGTTACACATATATGTTAGTTATGGAGGTCTACTTACATACATTAACTTGTTTTTATGGTCAAAAACCTCCTAGTTGCTTTAAACGAGCCAATAGAAATCCTCTTTTCTGACGGTGTTTCCCAGCCGCGAGATTTGAGACTCAACTCTCACCCCCAGATTGTGATTGGCCAGTACCCGGACGTGACATTTTCAGCACACCCGCTCTCAGAAGCGCAGCTCCCCCCTCTGGAACGGTGGATGCACTGCTACTCATTATCAAAACATTGTTTTAACAGTGTTTAAAAATAGCTTCTTCACGACTCCCAGCCACAGTCCCTTTTATGACGTCGCTCGCGAAACACCTCCACAACAGACGTTATTCTTCTTCTGCGGTTCAATGTCTGCAACCGGATGTGCCCGGACTAATGCCTGGAGCAGGACGATCTGCTGTTCAGGAGAACCGGTGTTTACGTAACCGGACCGGGTTTTTTTAGAGATCTCGCTGAGCCCGAGTTCAGCAGTGGCTGAACTGTTTGTTTTGAACCTTCAGGGCTTCTTAAATAAGGTAATGGTGCAGATACACACTAAAAAACAGCGTTAATTTGAACTTCTGGTCTAGGTCTGCTTTAACATTAGTATGTACATTATTAAGTATTAATCAGCTGTTTACCAATATATTAACAATCATTATTATGCATTACTAATGGTGAAATCCCTTTGATTATGTTGAGCACCCTTTCATTTCGTCCCATTGACGGATAAGAACGCAGGCCGATCGAACTCTGCTAACGCCTGTCGACCGAAGGGCAATCTTTGCATAGACCGCGTCTATGCCACCACATCCTCAAATCACCTCTGAATGCATTTTTTGTGATTGGATCTACAGATGCATTTAGGATGCATTGGGAGCATTCAGACCTCAGTCATTGTAATACCAAGTCTAAGGGGGCCTAAAGCCTTTAAAGATAACGTTGCAACTTGCTCAGAATGTCATAATCATCTCTTACAAGCTTTTAAACCAGGATATGCCAAGATAAAGTTGATATTTGAGCTTCCTGCTCCCCAATCTCACCCCTTTGCCAGTGTGAATAGTTTAATCTCATTCTTACATTTATCTTTGTAGTGACAGAGCTCATGATAATGGAGGGTGGTGGCGCTTTAAAGGTCACCAATTTCAGTGGTTTCGTTTTGCAGTCAGGTGAAGATCGCAATTTAATGATGCTGTAAGGCTAACTTTTGGTTTTAGACTAAGGGCCTGATTTACTAAAGCTTTGCGCGTGCAAAAACGTGTGCAAACTGGATTGCACACGCAGATTAGCGTTGATGCTGATCTACTAACAGAGCGCAACGAGGAGCGCATCCCTCAGACGGGCAAAATAGCACCCGCAACCGATTTAGCGTTCTTGCCTTAATGCATATGCAATATGGGGCGTTTACACGCTATTTTGCGTGTGATGGGAGGGGAAAATGTAAATATATTATTTTAGCACGCGCAAAGTGATTTATCAAACCTGAAACTGATTGCGGTGTTTATTTTTGCGTCTATATTTAGCACGTTTGAAAGGCAGGTCTTAACTGGCACAGCGGTGCGCGGCGCGCACATGGCTGCAGTTATTTATGGTTATATATATTTGTAAATCAGGAAATTACGCTTTTCCAGAGCATGTTCAACTACACGTTCAAAGATGACGCACATTAATTTCTTATTTGGTATATCTGAATAAATTAAACATAGATATCCAGAGGAGAAATGCGTGTTTGTACTGGTATGGGCTTACCTTGGTCTGCAGTTTGTGGTTCAATGAGGGGTCGTACCTATGTTCCCCGGTTAAGACCGGAGGAACGGGGAACCCCGCTTTACCTTAACGGGTCCAGCTCTAACCTGGTCTACACGGCGAAGCGCAGGTGGCACAGTGTGCACACGTCACCAAAACCTCACAGGCAGGTTACCCTAACCCTAACCCTTTCAGTTCCATGCACATTTAAATGCAATAAATAATCACAACAATCACTATTTAATGTAACTATCTGAATCAGCTATAGATATATCATCTATATCGATTGTCCCGTCGCCTCTGACGTCAGATCAAAGGCTGTTGGCACGCGTAATGGAAACTCAGCCTGACTGAATGAACACAGATGAAACCAGGGACGGACTGGGACTAAAAAGCCGTTGTGATGATCCACTTTATTTATTTATTTACTTATTGACAAGAAAGTCACTCATCCATTAGATCCATAGAAACAGCAGAACTCGCTCCTTGGCAGCTGTCAGTGAGCTGCAGGTGAGTCAGGAGGAGAGCGCAGCACCTTCTTTTTTTTTTTACGGTAACATCCATAGTCCATATTTTTCTTTGTTTGATACGTCAGGTAATGATGGAGCTGTCCAAAATACCGACGCAGGATTATAATAATAATATAAAAAGGTCCTATGGACCCGGGGAACAATATGTCATATATGCCTCGATCCCAGTTATCTGCTCATAGCAGAACGTCACTTTCTGTTCAGTGGCTTCAAATTTAATTCAGCACTTCCGTTGAGTCTGCTCTTTCTCCATGTGGACAACTCTTGACTCGCGCAAAATCCTCATTTAAATAGGGCGGTCTTAACCACTTCTGCGCCTGTAGTCAATTGCGGCCGCAATGTTAGTAGTTCACCCGCAAAACGTAACCCAGTAGCGGGCGCAGTCTTTCTGCTCGCGCAAGCAATTTAGCGCTCGCTATTTGGAATCTTAGTAAATCAGGCCCTAAGTGTAGCCATATTTAACTTGCTGCAGGAATTCTATTTGTGACTCATTTCCTTTTCATTTCTGTACAGTGATTTCTTGTTCATACATTTCCCAGCAGACGCATGTCTCACTCTCTGCTCTTTAATCGGTAATTCCCAGTCCAGTAGGGATGGAAGGATTATCCACTTGTATTGATAGATGCATGCAGACACAATGCAAGTGCATCTGTATAGGTGTGAATGGACAGATAAGAAAAAAGTAATCGCTTATAAGATATTTGAATTGATACTATCAAGAGTTATTAGATGTTTTTTACACATTTATTTAGAAATGTGTTTGACCCAATAATTTGATATATTGATATTGTAATTCCTCCTAAATTAGACCGACTTCACTTTTATGTGGACCCTGGTTGAGAAAATCTCCCTTTAAACTACACATCAAAAGTGTACCAATACTACTGGTTTTACATAAGGCTTGTTGCTTTGTAAGCAGGAATGAAAGAAAGCCCTCATTTGCTTTGTTTATATAAAGTCAAAACCTATATATAAAAATAGCCATTGAATCACATTTGCATCCTCTGATTTCATCAGTGAATTGCACTGTGTAGAATCAAATTTCATGACTGTGGTGTGAATAGTACTGTGTATATAATCTTTACTGTATCACATCCTTGAAAATGTATTGAGATATGTATTGTATTGGCCTCACACTAGAGATCCCCAACCCACAGTCCAGATAAATCCGTCACAACCAGTCTGGTCTCCGAGGAAAACATTACTATTATATTGTAAAAGTTGCATTTGTTATCGATTATGCCATTGATAGTTATCTACTCACTGAATGGCTTAGATACAGTCAGAAGATGTCTTCATGTATGAATGCAAGACTTGTGAAAGTGACTTTTACTTCTTGGTCAAACTAAATCCACACCTGTGCGGCGAGTGCTTTCTTCTTCCTCACATCCCTCTGACCCATGACAACCTGACCCAGAGATTACCTTGTTCCGAACGTTTCCACTTGATTTGTTCCCTGCGGACTACTTGAAACAGAATAAGAGCCCAGAAAGACCACTAGCAGGATGAAGCTTGTTATTTTCAACTCACACAGAGAATCAGACGAGCTTTAAGGACCTGGATCGACCTCAGCAACGAAGCATTTCAAAATTTCAGAGACCCTTGTTGAGCGTATTGAACTTTCTTTTGTCTATAATGCTTTCAGCTGCTCCAGCTCCACCCCCTAGGAACAGAAGTAAAATGTCATTGGTCATGTGAAGCATGTCTTGATTTTTTTTTTTTTCTGTGTGCACACATACTTTAGATCTTGTCATTGCCCAGACAATGACAAATGGCCTCCAACTGCTGCTGTTTGCTGATAGGAGAAGCATTTGTACCTGAAGTGAGGCATAATGTGCAGGAGACTGTACCACAGTTATTGATTATGTTGTTTTTGGAGTCTTGAGTTCATAGAGGCAAATTAATATTCCTGAATGTAGATTCCCCCAAGGCAAAGAAGAATCTGCCTTTAAATGTTGCCTCTCAGGCATTAAATAACATGGGTGTGACTGAATTAATGCAGCTGCGTCACAAAAATGTATCAAATCTATAAATTAATTACTAGATTCAGATTTGGAATGTCAGATTTAGTATTCATGGAGTGTTTGTTACGTACAGCAATAAACACATATGCCAACATCGGAGTGATATTAGACTCACATTTTAACATTAGAAGGTATGATTTTGTATCATAACCATGGTGAAGAGAACAGTGTGTTCTGTAAGAAGCTGATCATGGCATGGTATTCCTGCTGAGACACAGAAAAAAAAGTTGCCACCATTCAGCTCAAACTTGTTCCCAGGAATTCTAAATGTGAGGTGTCAGCAATGCTATCAGGAGGTGGTAGATCAGATTCTCGGGGTGGACATGGACCCTACGTATGAAGCAATGCATCTGTCAGTGCTGCACACATTTCCAAAAAACTTTGCTTACAAAAAACAAACAAAAAGAATGGAAGGCAGGGAACTGAAATGCAGAAGGGCTTTTACTTTGAAACAGGAACAGGACGTGTTGTGTTTGATATTATGCCACAAAAATAGAGGCTGAAACTGAAGAAAGATCATCTTCATCTCTCAGATGGGTGTGGCTCATGCTAACGCGGCTAGAGTGACACACATTCGCTAGTGTCAAAAGGTTACATACGGCAGCTTTAAGTGATGACGAGCAGTTTGGATCAAGCTTCATGGGACTTGTAGACGCAGGATTCAAGAGATTAAAAGAGTCTAATAAATTCTCTGCAGCATTTCTCACCTCGACTTTGCCTTCACAATGCTACACTGGATATTCCTCCCCTTGTTAATCAATATTTCGTATCCCAAGGATAAATAATGAAAAAAATATATATTTTTTAGCTCAAAGTGAAGCAGTACAATATAAGAGCCATTCTTTGTATCCAGAATAAGATTGGGGAAAACGTATTCCCCAATCTTATGGGGGAATGAGAATGGGGCTCAGAAATTGGCTTGGAAATTTAAATATTTGATGAGTAAATCAAGGTTAACTTAAGTTAAAATAACAATTTGAAGGTAAATAGGAAGAGCAATATAATTAACATTTTAACTGACTTGTTGGAATTGTCTTTTTGTATTTATACTAAAGCTGCTGGTGTGAAATAGAATATACAGCTTTCTAATATTTCCATTCCACCCAATATTTAAGAGGTAATATTAAATTATATATAAATCAGGAACCTGAGCACTTTTTTTGACTAAAAAGAAAAAATAATTATATATTCCTGGCAGAGCACAGTGGCAACATTCAGTGTGCCATTTCCTCACTTTCGTGCAGTTAGGCTATAGCTTGCACCTTCTCTATATTGCATATGATTGGACAGTTGTCGAAGGTGATGCAGCACTGGCAGGTTGGTCCCCACACACTTGTCAGATATGATGCCTATACATTGGCAATTAAAACACTGCAGCTGCTGGAAACTCAGAGTTCATTTACTTCACTCTGTGTTTCTTCCAGTCAGGTCCTGCAGTTTTACCACCATACTGCACTGTTCCATGTGCACATCCATGCAATATTTGCCCATTTGGATAATAATAACAATGATAAAAAATAAGATTAAAAAAATAACAACAATACTACTACTAATAATACTATTCATTCATTCAAGAACATGTGTCCAGTATGCATTGGAAAATGGCATGTCTGTTTCTGCTGCTGCTAATGAGTATTAATTAAGACAACATGACAAAGGAAAATGTGGAGCATCAATAAACAATGGGTTTTTGATGCTCAGTGACTCAGCAATGCAGAAAAGAATGGAACCATTTTTCTTGATCAAAAGGTGCATCCACAGCTTAGCCTCTTGAAAACATCTGCAGCTATCCAAGCTTATTCTTCAGGTGAGTCTGACATATCTTGTCTCAGCAGAGTGTCTGAAAATAAAGCAAATTTGGCTCAGAGCACAGCTGTTCCTAAACAGATAAGGTGGCAATATTGTATTTTTTTTGTTAGTGTGTATTCCCATGTGACATAACGCTCTGCTACTGTCAAAAATGATCAAAATCACTTCAGTAAAAAGGGTTTAAAATGCAGCAGTGTCATGGAGAACTTGCATAAACGCGGTACGTAACTTTAAAAGGCTGAATCACAAGCAATGAAAGGGTCCAATTATCAGCTTAATTACAGCAACCCATCTTTATTTCTCAAACACACACACACCTGCACAAAATGTGTAAATCTAGTACATCTACTACTCCCAAACTATAATTTGTGATTCAACTACATGTGGAGTCAGAATTTTTTTTTTAAAATTAATTAATTAATTAATTATCTGTATTAAGTTATGTAACACAGTAAAAGAGCAGATATTTTTTTGAGCCCAGTGTGCAATTAAATATACCTCCAATAAATGTTTGTCGGAGCAAAAATGAAAATTAATATCATCTGGTTTTCGTAACCGGGGAAAAAGCCTTTTATATTTACGTGACTTTATATGTACAGTGAGATGACAAATTATTACACACTGCACCCTTTAAGATGGCGGTTGAGGATCAGATTGTAGCTTAGGTAGGACAGCTACCATATTAAAGTACTCCTAAATTTTGAATAGTACACTTTTGTTATTTGCAGTCACATTTTTCAACATAGACCCACCCCAATTCACCCCAGCAAAAAAAAAAGAAAAGATTGTACTCTTTCTCCAGTGACCCATAGCAAGAAGCAGAAAAAAAGGGCTTTAAATATGTATGTGTTCAGAAGAAAATGGACTTGGGGTTGAGGCAGAGTGTCAGACTGAGTGGGGGACTTGGAAATTAAAAAATGAGTTGGGCTAATTTTTGTTGATAGTAACATGCTTCTATTTTTGTCTTAGTGAACAGAAATGATGTAACATTTGCATTCTGGGTCATTCACTTGAAAACAGACAAGTAATACCATCACACCCGACTGAGGGAGCATTTTTTTTGTATACAGCAGCAGTGCAGTTCCACTTAATATTCCATACTGTTTGTTTGCAGTTATCACACTTTACTATGTTGAATCCGTTTGCCTGTTGCAAATGGTAACAAACCAGACGTGTCCATCTGTTTCCTGACAGGGATACGATTTAAGTGTCATCCTCAGTTTGCCACATTCCAGTGCAGGTACTTTTCTCCACCTTTGAATGGCATATGCTTTTATATGCTGCTGTTATCTGTACTGAGATAACACCAAGAGGGGTGACGTTGCCCTGGGACTGGGCCTGTCAACCTCAGAAACATCAAAGGACCTGATACCTGTTCTCAGGCTCTTAATGGGTGACAGTCTCATGTGAAAGGAGAACAGACTGAGTTTCAGAGAGGACTGAAAGATCGCAGGTCAACAACAATTGATTTTTTTAACAAAGGAGGATGAAATGCAGGGATCAGCTTTGAAAATGTTCATTTGTCACCTCTAAATGTTTACATTTTAAGACGATAAACTTGAATGGTTACTTCAATGCACAGTATTCACAGTAGAGGGGGCGTTTCACTCAAATCAATAACAAAGTAGCTAATTTGACGTTGGATAGCAGAGAAGGATGATGGGAAGCGGAAAGTGCAAAGCACAAAATGACAATGAGTCGTGATCCAAGAGTTACAAATACACACAGCAAACATAAAACAATAAACTGGCTAACTAGAACTGAACATTTGCTTCTGAACTCTGTTTCATATGCAGTTTATCTTGGAAATTATAGCAGAGACTGTAAAGAAGATGATGTCATTAAAAGGCGACTAAAGCAAAAATGGTCCATTACCTTGAATAGATATAAAAACATCTGATTTAAATGCACAGTATGCAATCTCTGCCACTAAACCAATAACCTAGTTTGATGAAGTCGGGGAGCAGTGTGAGATCATGGGTTTCAGCTCACTGCCTTATTAAGTGTTATATATGTTTTATTTATGTATATATATATACATATGCACATATCGCCCTACCTTTGCTCTCCCCAGGGACTGACGATTCATCCAGATATGGTGACAGGAGACCGGTCCTCTCCACAGGAGGCATAAAGATGTCCTCCTGGAAGAGAGAGGTTGAATTTGTGAGACTGTGACAAGCTTAGTTAAACCTGGCTAGGGAGGTAGGGATGTGTGCGCTTCTTCGCGTTCTGATTTGTTTGATAGAGCTCAGGCAGTTTATGATTGTTGTTATTTTGGCCTGCATTCACCCTAAAGTCGTGTTGTTTTCCCCCCTCTATGTTAAAACAAAACAGCAGCAGCTCCACAAAGCAGATGCCATTCAAGGGGATGGATGACACCAACCTTTACCTATAATAGTAAAGACACTACTTACATATATGTAACATCACTCTCTTATTTGTATTTATTTATTTTAATGCAGAACTGTTGCATGTTGCATCTTTAATAGCGCGGTGTTTTGATGTGGTGTTCGGGAGTGACTGTGACTTTGTGTGCATTCAGTCTGTCACTTAAAGGGAAAACACAATATGTGTAACTTTTCCTATTTGGTGAACAAAAGGCTGAAGGAAACAAAAGTACTTGAGCAGCTTGTCAGCTTCACCTGAGTGTGTTGCACCAACCACCTCTGCCATCGCAGACAGAAAGCTTTAAATTGAAGGCGATACTTTGTTTTGCACAGCCCCAGGAAGCAGGGATTCTATCTACTGTTGTGCCCTTTAGAGTGTGAAAGATATGGTCCTATAAAGACAGTCAACACTGAAAATAATCAATGCATATGATATGCCTTTGCTTTGTTTTCAACATTTAAGATGTATAGGAATAAGTCAGTATGTTCATATGTACAATAGGCTGCATGATAGATGATTTCATTACAATGGATAGATTGCAGATTATGTTTTGTTTTTTTTAATACACATCGGGCAAGGTGAGATGATGGCTAGTATAACATTAACACACACGTAATATTAACTTTACAATATATATAATACAGGGATATTTGCAGGTTGTAGAAGAGGAGAGAAAACCCCAGAAAAACAAGAATAAATTAAAGATGCTCGCAGTGTTGACTGAGCTCCTGTACTATACAAACGCATAAGGCTGGGATCAATTCTGTTCAATTTCAAAAAGGGAAAAAGTATTAACAGCAGAAGATTTTGATAAGAAAAAAAGTGATATAATATTTTTTTTCAAGGATTCAGAAGTTTGGCCAAAAGTTTCATCAGCGTTGTTTACTGTGCCGTCCTTCTCTGTTTATTGTGTTGTCTCTGTAAAAGTGTATTTTAGTCGTTTAAAAGGTGCTTATGAGTAAAACATATTATATACAGATTTTATATTATATTATATTATATAAAAAAAAATAGGAAAATATAATTTGACAAAATAACAATAACCCTGATAAAACCTAAGCACACAGGGAATAACATGCAAACAGCATACAGAAAAGTCCTCGGTCGAATCAAGATTTGAATCAGTGACCTTTTAACTGTGCGGCAGCAGTGCTATACCACTTCATCACCATTGAAGGAATAAGGGCCTAAAAAAAGATAAATATATGGCCTTTCAACATAACATTAAAATACCAAAAATCAAAAGTGATATTAAGTAGAAAAACTTAACTAGAAAAAGATTTGTCACTCACAGCTCATGGGGAGAAGTTGAAAAAGAGAAGACTGAAGGTGTCATTTATCTAAAAGGGGCTGCCAGATGTGATCAGATTTATTGGTGGACACAGATAGGCCTCGTTTGGACTAATTTTTATGCACATCTAGATTGTATCTAGCTTGATGTTTTGGCAGACCGGACAACAAAAAAATAAAACAACATCTGCTTTTTCCAAAGCGGATTCAAAACACATATGGAGGTGGTTTTGAGTATGATTCTGATTGGATTTGTACAGATCTGTTCCGTCAATCTGGATGTCACTTAGGTAGGATTTCAAAGCGTCTTCTACGTCACTCGCAAGCGCAACTCGAACAACAACAAAGATCCGGAGAGATGTGGAATACAATAGTTTAAAAAATACAAAGAAAGAAAGGTTGTGCCACATCTCAATCTATATGGGATGTCAATATGGACACATTCAGATCAGACCTGATCAGTTGCAATATATACTGTTAACAGTTGGTCAGGAAAATCATATTCCGATGGCATGTACTTACATATCCGAATTGGGCTGCAAGTAAATCTTTCATCAATTGTGTGTGAGAGGGACAAGCAATCTGAGTACAGTTGAGAAGTACAAGATGTTTCACTAAAAGCATCACAAAGGCAAAATATGTCATGTTGATAGGTGGGCAGTGAAGGGCCAGAAGGTAGAACTGCAAATAGACCAGTGGTGGGAGAAAGTTCAGAAGGGCTTACAATTGAAAGTTGCAGCAGAGGGGTATATAGTGACAGGAGGTTGATGGCAGCAGATACATATATATGTGAGGTCTAGACATGGGTCTGTGTTTCTGTCTTTTTCATCAAATTTTTTATTTGGTCCATAAACTGAATGTATGCATGAAGTAGAATAGAATGCTTCCTTTTTAATCAGAAAATACAACAGGATCAATGATTTTAGCTCATTATTTTCAATTTTACAGCCTACAACTTTACCCCTTGGATTTACTTGCACAATCTCCTTTTGCAACAACCCTGATAATCTCTGTGCACACTTGGCTGCCCTGGATAATGTGGCATAGGCTCCAGGCAGAGTTCAACTAGCTGGGTGAAGACATGAAAACATTTAGCAGCTGAAGAGTCAGTTATAGAGAACAATAGCAAAGCTAAAAGCAAAGCAGTTGACCTTTGCACTTGTGTTCGCAATGCAGTGTTATATTAATGCCACTCTTAAAGTGATGATTTTTAAGTGGTGTTATGTAAGGTACTTATACATAGTTAGTGACTTGCTGATGCTTGCTTTGTGTGCTCCCTGGGCCAGGAAAGCCAGTGCAAACGCTGTGAAAATGTGTTTATGGCCATGTACCAACTGCTATGGGGATTACAGCAATTAACAAAAGGTTCACCTTACCAAAATAAGCTCAATTCTATCGTGAGTATACTGTATATCTTTCCATTTTTTATCTCGCTGTGAGGCAGCCTATTCCAGCTGGAAATTTGTGATGCATTCTAAGTCACTCACTTCCCCTCACCAGTCTTTGACAAAAGCAGCAATCTTAAAGCGGACCTAGACGGGAGAGAACGCTGTGTTGTATTGTGATCTCGGGCTCAGCGAGATCTCTGATAAAACCCGGTCTGGTTACGTAAACATCGGTTCTCCTGAACAGCAGATCCTTCTGCTCCGGGCACTAGTCTGGGCACATCCGGTTGCGTACATTGAACCACAGAAGAAGAATAAAGTCTGTTGTGGAGGTGTTTCACGAGCGACAGTGTCTTCTGACTCTGGGTCTGACTCCAGGTCAAAGTCATAAAAGGGACTGCGGAGGAGAGTCGTGACGAAACTATTTTTAAACATTGTTAAAACAATGTTTTGATAATGAGTAGCAGTGCATCCACCGTTCTGAGAGCGGGTGTGCTGAATATGTCACTTCTGGGTACTGGCCAATCACAAGACAGTTGGGAAGCTTCTACACTGGCTGGCCAATCACAACACAGTTTGTCTTCTGGGGGTGAGAGTTGAGTCTGAAATATCGCGGCTGGGAAACACGGTCAGAAAAGAGGATTTCTATCGGCTCGTTTACAGCAACTAGGAGGTTTTTGACCATAAAAACAAGTTAATATATGTAAGTAGACCTCCATAACTAACATATATGTGCAACAGGACCACTCTATGTGAGCTTTAAGTGTGCAGGTCATGCAAGATGCTGGTCTACTGCTTCATCAACTGACACGTTCCATTATGTGAAAAGACTTTGGTGTTTAAAAGCCTACGTTCATCTATCCTTTGTTTGCGGTGCTGCTGGTGCCAATGCCAGCTGACATCAGGCGAAAGGCAGGGTACACCCTGGACAGGTCACACACTCACACCTAAAGGCAAGACATTTTTTTTGGACACGTGGAAGGAAACCGGAGAACCCGGAGAAAAGTGACGCACTTACAGGGAGAACCTAAAACTTCACACAGAAAGGCCTAGACTGGCAGTGTTAGCCACATGCCCAACGTTGGACCCCAACCTTCATTCAGATTTACAAAGGTATTACAATCTAATCACAATCTATTAAAATGTCCCGGACCAAGGAATCATGACAATGAGCTGAACTTCTAAACCCATAAACTAAATTTGATAAAATCGTATGTATCTTTGACAAAACACCAGCTATTGCATTCAACATTTGCCATTGTCTTTGTCTTTTTTATTCTCCCCTTGTGTCACTGGTGCCATTTATTGGCAAGATAATGCTTTTTTTTAACCTGTATCCAGCACAAGTGTGCTTCATATTCTGACAGAAATTCCCTTTTTATATTACTGACTTTGTTTGTTTGGAGCAAAGTTGACTTCTTTTACTAAAGTTTGGCTTCCCACTGGTACACGTCTAACCAATCACAATGCATGCTGTTGATGTAATATTTAAAAAATATTCCGATTTGCAAATCCGACAGCTGGGACTGTTTAGATAAACAGGACCTTCCTCAGTCCTTCAAGATCTTTTTGACAAATCCTGATCATTTTTTTTCACTTAATGTGAAATCTCATTTGATGGGTGTGAGAGGTTGTGTTGAAATTCATCTTTAAATTATTCTGCTATTATTTTGTGACTGATGTTGAAGTTGTTCTCACAATCCACTCAGTCAAATGTTTTATTCTTCTTTTATGACAAAATACTTTTTTTTATAAGCCTGAAAACAGTTTTGACAGTCTAGTGTCAGGCCCATCACGATTAACAGGAGTTGACCCATCAGCTTTCACAACTGTCGCTTCGGTTTTTACACTTGTCTGCAACAGCTCCTGCAGAAGTTTGCGCGGGGGAGGCATTCACATGCTTTTATACTCTTTGGAATTTTGGTTGAAATGAATGAACATGAATTTCATAAATATTACATAAAAGCTTAATGAACACATCGGGGCCACACATGATTAATATTTAAAGAGTTGTGTATGATGTACAGTTTACTATGTGGTTTGTGTTGGTGGCTAAATTTGAACCCTGTGCCTATCGTGTTTCTGTTTTCATATACGATTTGTATTTGTATTCTGATGTACTTTTTTATTGTGGAAGACTGAACATTTTGAGGTTCAATACTGACTTTGTTCTGCACACATTGGATTGTTATGTTCGAAACAGGGCATTTATGGGTGCTGTTTTGATATTTCTTTGTGCAATCAGTGAGGCTGTTTTTCCTCATTTATTTTTCATTAAGAGAGATACGATCTGATTTTAAAGAGTTTTCTTTTTTGATTTTGGTTTCCTTTGATTTGACAGATCCCATTATCCCCTTTATGCTGTCTTGTTTAACCCCCTTTAGTTTTGTATTATATCAAATTACAATGCAGTTAAATAACTTTGTTTTAACCAACACCATCTGGTCTTAAATTTCAATGGAAACCAGGTAAGTGAGTCACAGTAATTGCAATGCTGCTACATGATAGTTGGAGTAAATTCTGGGCTTCAGGGTGTGATTTATTCATGAACACTGACACTGGACAGCAGAGTTAAATGCTACATAGCAGGAATGTCACACCTGTCAAGCCTTAGGAAAATGGAAAGCAGTACTTTTACAGCAATCATCATTACATTGATCTGAATATAACAATGTAATGTGGTTTTTATGTCCCTTGTGCATTTTCATGAAGTTCAATTCCAGAAAAACACTGAGGTAAACATCAATGGAAAAGTGAAACAACTGACATGATGATGGGGCTAAAAGGAAACAAATTGAAAGAATCATCAGTATTGCTTTGTTTTTTGTTTTTGTTTTTTTTTAAATGAAGTTTCCAAATTTGGCAAACATTTGTTCTATGTTGCTGTGACAGTGATAAAGGTTCTCAGTTCTCCCTCTCATTGGATAAATAAGCAAAAATAGAAGCACAGCTGAGACAAATTGTACTTGTTGTCTATGATTACCACACACAAAGATTCATCACAAGCGCATGACACTCTAACTGGAGGACAAATTGTTTGCTGTGAACACCTGAAGTGTAATGGTTTGTTCTATTGGTTAACCACTCTGGTAAATGGATCACAACACGCTTCTTATAAAATGCATTTTCCTTTTTGGCCTTTGAAATGGCATGAAAAAGAAACATACTGGTTTTGTGTTGATGCACCTCAAAGCATATATTTGCAATTTTGTTTTGTTTATTTTTTGGATGTGTGTGTGATGTGTAAGTTCTGTAATTGTGTTGTCCAAAATGTATCTCATGTTACTTACTCTTCAATTGATTTAATTAAAAAATGTTAATAAAATGTTAAGTTCACTTAAATGTATTAAATGTGTACTTGTGCCAAGCTTTGATAAATCACTAATGTCTGTACAGTAATACACTACATACATGTAATTCTGTAATTTCAAAACCCATACTGTCTTTGGATAATGAGGCATGTCAATGATCCCTCGGTCACACGGTGTCCCTTACACTCCAACTGCTGCAGCATGTTTTTCAAAACCTGGTCTAAATGTCTTCTTTTAGATCAACTAAAGTTCCTCCCTTTCTAACACCTCTGTACATTCCTCAAAGGGCAGTTTGGAGGTTTAAAGCTTGAGACTCACAGCATACAGCATTTTAAAGTTTTAAAGTGTCATTTTTCAAGTGGAACTATTCTCTTTCACCACAGTTATGACAGTCTTTTTTTTTTTTCAACATTACAAAGTGAGTGCCAAACAAAGTCGCAAAAAGTTTTCCCCTTTTTGCAGTATTGTCACTGAAAATAGTATTTTACTTGTATTATTTATTTTATTTGATATGGGAATAAATCGAAAGTTACGTATGTAACTACGGTTCTATGAATCCTGGATGACCGCCAGAGGCGGTGCTTTAGCACTGGAATATCTCCATCTCGCGCATGCGCAGGTCGAGTGTTTATACCAACAAAGTCACCCATGACCCCTGATGACGCCGGCTAGCCTATATCTTCCGGTGACATCAGAGGATCTGTTCCTGCAGAATCTTCTCGCGAAACCACGAGGATTCTGAGTGACGGAACGCTCTGGCGGTCATCCAGGATTCATAGAACCGTAGTTACATACGTAACTTTCGTTCTATTTCATCCTTACTGACCGCCAGAGGCGGTGCTTTAGCACTGGATGACCATAACAACAAAGTCACGAGGAATACCAGTACGTACCTCAGTGAGAGTAAAGGGTAGAGGCGGCAACGGGGCCGCACCCAGTGGGTGGGGGTGGCCACATTCACCCTATAGAATCTGGAGAGGGTAGCTGGTGATGCCCACCAGGGGCACGCCGTGCAGAGCCGCCCATGATGTAGCGACAGCCCTAATAGAGTGGCACCTCCCCCGGATGGCAGGGGATAACCACCGTAGAAAAGCCCGTATTCGGCCACAGAGTGACCCCTGAGCCATCAGTTCGACCTCAGACATGAGTCCCTCACAGAGAAAGCATGTAACTCCTCAACACTCCTTACTACAGTGATGGTGAGGAGAAAGGCAGTCTTCAGCTCAGGGCCTCAGGGGGGGGGGGGGGGGGGGTTGCAGCACCGGGGGCAGACCCCAAGCCAGAATTCTCTGTACCCTTGGTAGTTGTAGCCTTGAGGCTTCCTTTAAGGAAAGGGACACGAGTCTGTGGCACTCCACGGTGTTGTCATCGACCTGAGTGTGTCAAGAGGAAAAGACCGCCACATAAGCCCTCCCGTCCGCCATTCGGGAGTGGCTGTAGGAACTACAGAATTGTTGTAGTTGTATAGTAGACGGGGTCCTCGCCCCTGTCGGAACACCAGGCAGACGGTTTACACCTGTTCACATACTGCATTTGGGTAGAAAGCTCCATAGTTTTCAGCGTGGTACATTGGGCTGTGTCTGAACACTCTGCCAAGAGGTCGTGCCCTGCAGTGGCCGACCCAGAGCTGGAGGCAATGAGGGTCAGGATGCCAGACCTGGCCCCCTAAATGAGACAGGAGATCCAACCTGTCGGGGAGACGCCGCGGTGAGCTGCAGCAGAGCCTGTGCAGCAGAGGAAAAACGTGTCATCCCTGGCCAGAAAAGGGGGGGGGGGGCACCAGTAGCAGGTTGTGGCCCTGCTGGAGGACCCTCTGCAGTGTTTGAGGAATCAGCGGCTCTGTGTGAAGGCATAGATAAGAGCTTCTGGGCGATCGTGGGCGAGGGCATCCTCGCGGTTGAGAAGGGCTGGCCTTCTCTGTCAAGGAGAACCAGAGGGGGGCAATGGGTCGACTCCTCTGTGGCAAAGAGATCCACCTCTGCCCTGCCGAAAACATCCCAGATATTAAATACCACCTCTACATCAGAGTGTGTGCAATTATGTCAGAGAGACGGTTGAGACATTGTCTGACCGTACTAGCACATGCCTCTACTGAAGGAACTGAAGAAAAAGCTGCAGTGCCATGTGCACTGCCCGTAGCTGTGAGGAATACATATGTGTGACAGTCTCCTGAAGGGATGTTATGGAGCCCATGGGCGTGCCCTGAAGAAGAAACAATCTCACCCTCCGTGGGGCCAGAGCAGGCCGAGGTGGCAGGAGGCCAAGGAGGCAGCGTTGTGATGCCTTAAGCTTCCTGTGCTGGTGCCACTTGGCATACAAGTGGAAAACTGTTCGGCCACCTCTGAAGGGGGCGTAGTGACAGTGGACCTAAGGGAGCCACAAGCTGTTAGCTTGCCTAAGAGGCCCATATACTGGGTGTAGCGCAAGCAGCGGCCCTTCTGAAGAGGAGAAGGAGGCTGAGGATGTCGTCCACACGCCGAGGTGACGGACAGGACTTCATGGCAACGGCATCCAGTGTCAACCCCCTAGAAAAGTGTACTCTGAGAGGGTACCAAGCAGCTCATTGTGAAAATCACTCTGAGGATCTTCATGCCCTGCGACTGCAGGGGTGAGAGGGCTGCTGCCACACACCTGGCAAACACCAGTGGTGAAGGGAGAGGCCGAACGGGAGCAGTGAGCACCCCGGACTGATAATGGTGGCCCTGAGAGCAAGCTGCAGAAAATGCCTGGTGCTATGGGGACGTGAAGTACGCGTCCTTCAGGTCCATTGAGGTAAACCATTCCCCTGTAAAAGCCAGTACGCAGAAAATGCAGTACTGAGTATGTGGAACTTCGTGACCTTCAGGAACCGGTTGTCCCCTCAAGTTGAGTGATAGGGCGGAGTCCATCGTCTTTCTTTTCCACGAGAAAGTAAGTTGAGTAGAACCCCCTGGTGACAGGGGTTTTTTCTGCCTGGTCACGTATAATGGTCATCTTGACCAGGCTGTAGGTTGGGGGTGTCGGAACTGAGATTTGTACTCGTAGGGTTAAGGTGGAATCACCTAAGTGCCTGTGGTGAAAGCAGCCCAGTAGCTGAGCTGCTGCTGGAAAAAAGAAGCCGATAATCAGCCCCAGACTCTCCCCTGAGCTAGCCACTGGCGGCGAGTCCAAACAGTGGGGGATCTGGGCTGGTTCACGCCTGAAGAGGCACTGGCGGGAGCCGGCTGAGCCTGCGGGGCCATGCGAATGGTGGCACCCATGGAGTTATACCCGCCACTGCTGGCTGGGGAGCGGGAGCTCACCCCAGAGATGTGCGAGGCAGCATCTTGGGGAACCACATTGGCCCCATAGTTGGTGAACTCGGTGGCTGAAGCCGCCACGGAGAGCACATCTTCCTCCGGTTCGACCGTGGCAGCTGGGAAGCAGAAAAATCCTCGTCCACTGCACCGGTCCCAGAACTGGACGACTATGAAGAGGGTCTTCCTGCAGAGAGGCCATACAGGTCGTGTAGGAGTGGTCACCAAGCATGGTGACAGTTGGCGTCTGTAGAGTGGAAAAAACAACAGATGCTGGGAGAGGGAGCGAGAGCACTGCCTTTGCCAGCATAGGTCAGCTTGCTGCGCCAATACGGACTGTCACCACCGAGCAGACGCAGCTCGATGTGGCTGTTACTGACGGTAAGTAGTATACACCTGTGATGGGAGAGGGAGCGAGCACACTGCCTTCACCAACAGGTGTCGCACAGCCGAATACAGTTAGGATTAGTGGACACTTCTGCTACCTGGAGGGCAACAGCACCCGCCTATGCTGGGAGTGGGAGCGAGAGCACTGCCCTCACCAGCAAAAGGTCGGCTTGCTGCGCCGAATACAAACCATCCCCGCCTAGCAACACAGCTCAAGATGTGGCTGTTACTAGAGGTAGTAGTATACACCAGCGATGGGAAAGGGAGTGAACACACCGCCTTCACAACAGGTATCTAATACAGTTAGCCTTAGTGGAACACGTCCGCTAACTACAGGGGACTAGAATGAAGAGTACAACCAACGGTGTATCATCATCATCAACACAGTAAAAACCCAAAGCAAAAGCGGTACTCACTGTACAGTTACTCCCAGATAACTGTAGTACAGATGTCAGGAGAGGGAGCGAATACACTGGCTTCACCGACATATGTATAATGTACCGATTACACATACGCGAGGTCAAGCAAGCAGTGCTGACACTAGCGCCGTAACTAAGAACCACAGATGTCAGGGGAGAGAGAGCGCACACACTGTCTTCACCGACACAGGAGAGTAAAAAAGAGAGACAGTACACATCGTACAGTTACTCATACATACAGCAGAAGTACAAAGTTGAAAGAGGGAGCGAGTACACTGGCTTCACAAACATACCACCACAACGAGAGGTGGGCCGGGTACAACCAGCTGTGTACCGATTACACAGACTCTAGGTCAAGCTTCTACGGATATAGCAGAAATACAGATGTCAGGAGAGGGAGCGAGTACGCTGGCTTCACTGACATTTGAGGCTACAACTGGAGGTGGGTACAAACAGCGGTGTAGCGATTACGCAGACGCTAGGTCAAGCAAGCAATGTTGACCGCCAGCGCAACAACCAAAATGTCGGGAGAGAGAGCGCACAAGCTGTCTTTACCAACACATGAAAGAAAAAACAAAGCGCAAAACGGTACTCACTGTACAGTTACTCATAGATAACAGTAGTACAGATGTCAGGAGAGGGAGCGAGTACACTGGCTTCACTGACATGTATAATGTACAGATTACGCAGACGCTAAGTTAAGCAGCAGTGCTGACACTAGTGCCTGTAATTAAAAAACACAAATGTCGAAGAGAGAGCGCACACGCTGTCTGCGCCGACACATGACAGTAAAAAGGAGAGAGGCAGTACACGTTGTACTGTTACTCATAGATACAGCATAAGTACGGATGTCGGGAGAGGGAGCGAGTACACAGGCTTCACCAACATACAACTACAACGAAAGGCGGGGTACAACCCATTGTGTGGCGATTACACAAACTTTGTGTCAAGCCTCTGCAGGTATAGCAGGTACAGATGTCGGGAGAGGGAGCGAGTACGCTGGCTTCACCGACATATAGAGTACAACCGAAGGTGGGTACAACCGGCGGTGTAGCGATTAAAGCAGTGGTGACCGCTAGCTAGAGACGCCAATGTCGGGAGAGAGCGCACACGCTGTCTTCATAACATGGAAAAGTACAGATAAAAAACGGTACAAGCTGTACAATTACTCACATATATAGTATAAGTACAGATTTCGGGAGAGGGAGCAAGTACGCTGGCTTCACCGACATAAAGTACAACCGAAGGTGGGTACAACCGGCGGTGTAGCGATTAAAGCAATGCTGACCGCTAGCTAGAGAAGCCAATGTCGCTGTCTTCATAACATGCGAAAAGTACGGATAAAAAACGGTACAAGTTGTACAATTACTCACATATATAGCATAAGTACAGATGTCGGGAGAGGAAGCAAGTACACTTTCATCACCGACATAGGATTACAACTGTAGGTGGGTACAACCGGCGGGTGTAGCGATTACACAGACGCTTGGTCAAGCAGGCGCCCTTAACAAGAAACGCAAATGTCGAGAGAGCGCACACGCTGTCTTCATAACATGGTAAAGTACAGATAAAAAGCGGTACAAGTTGTACAATTACTCACAGATATAGGAGAAGTACAGACGTGGGGAGAGGAAGCGAGTACACTTTCTTCACCAACATATGACCGCAACGAAGCGGGCTTACGATCAGCTGTGTACCGATTATACAGACGCTAGGTCGAGCAGGCAATGCTAACCGCTAGCGCCCGTAATTAACACACATAAATGTCGGGAGAGAGCGAGCACAACGCCTTCACCGACTTAATTTTACAGAGAAGACATATTCTCAAAGGAGGCGAAAGACGCCTGGTATACTCAGCCAGTTGTAGCGTCGGCTGATCCGACTTCTATTTCGGGGTGTTCACGGCGAACCGTGACGAACCTCCCGTCTTCGCTCGTCGCAGCCCTTGGAGGGCGAGCAGCTCGCAGCTCCGACAGATTGTCACAAGGCTACCAGCGACGGAGCGGCAATGGACGCTTTTAGTTCAGCTAGAATTTCGCTGACATGCATCTACCTGCGAAAGCGAGAAGAAAAAAGGAACAGATCCTCTGATGTCACCGGAAGATATAGGCTAGCCGGCGTCATCAGGGGTCATGGGTGACTTTGTTGGTATAAACACTCGACCTGCGCATGCGCGAGATGTAGATATTCCAGTGCTAAAGCACCGCCTCTGGCGGTCAGTAAGGATGAAATAGAACTGACATTTCACCATATTGTACATATTGTTGTGTATATTATACACAACACATCACAACAAGAAAATGACATCCACCAAGCAGTGGATCACAGTTCGAGACCATGTTGAGACCAAGGTGCCTGTCACTGTGTTTTAACCGTTAGAACATAGAGCATTTTTTTCCTGCTTTTTTCCATTACTATGTTAACATTATATACAGTGGCTATAGGAATGTGCAACATAGAGTGTCTTATATCCTTTTGTTCAGCACACCTGAGCAAAAAGTACTCAAAATAAAAATCGGATTGAATTTGTGAAATTTGGAAATATGTCACAGTTAAATTCAGCAGCAATGAGAGAGAGAGAAAACAAAGCAAGGTTCTGTGAAGCTGGCATCTATTGAATTCTTCAAAACTTTGAACCTTTGTGACAGGACAAAATAATCATATTTCAAAGATCAGTCGATTGTTTTGAAGTTCAATTCAATTTAATGTGTGTATCTGCACATTTTAGCATACTGTGAGGGCACTCAATCTTCTGGTTCTGTGAGAGTGGTGGGAGAATCAACTCACTGCAAACAGGTGTGTGTGGCACTGATTAGCATTGATTAAGCCCAGGTGTGGGGAGTCTTCATATACCCTGAGTCTCCAGTGCTCTGTGCTGACTCATTGTCTCACCTTCAGAGATAGTGAGAGGTTCTCCCTGTGGCTTCTTAAGTTGTCAATGTATCTATAAACACCAACTCAGAACTTTGTGTGTGTTTGATGTCAATTGCATGTTTCCCAGTGTATAACTTGTAGTGCTGGGGCCTGTTTCACAAAGCAGGTTTAGTGAAAACTCGGAGTCTGTTAACCCTGAAATGAGGGAAACTGAGTTTTCCGTTTCACAAAGGGAGGTAAGTCAAACCAGAGAAAGAGGAGTAACTCTAGCCTGTTTCACAGAGAGAGGTAACTTAAGCTCTCGGTCAGTTACCATGGTAACATGCTCTTTGAACCTAACGGTTTTTCTCAACAAACCTTGAGTTTCTCTCTGTCTCCGCCCTCTTTCAGACACATACGGTATTTGATTTCCTCATTCATTCAGTCAGCAGGCAAGTTTTGAAGTCTGTTCTGCGTCTATTAGAAGTTATATTAGGTGGAGACTATTTTCACAACCATGTCCTTTTGACAATGATCGTGTGGATGAAGGTGCAGCATTACTGCGCAGAGAATTAAATATTCGTCAGGAGATGATTATCAGACCTCATAGATGTTCTTACATTTCCAGACACTTATCTTTTTGAGCGGTACAGTTTCAAGTCAAAGTTCATCATTTACATTCACAACCTAATCAGTCCTTACATTTCAACATTACCAACCGGAGTCATGCTCTCACATCACAGCAGAAATTGTGTGTTGCGCTGCTTTTTAATTTTTTTTTTTTTTTTAACTTACGATGTCGTCTCCCTCTCTTTTGCTGCTGTTACACTTCCTTCTAAAAACATGCTCAAACTCACCGTATGAGCGCATTAATATTTCCGACTCCAGTGGGTGAATAACGTCGCCCTCCGCTTCCCTGTTGTCATGGTGACTTGTTGAAACGGGGCTCCATTCATGCTGTCTTTTTATACTTGTGGTGCATGCGCTTAACTCGAGGTGAAACTACTCTGAGTTGAACAAACTAACTCAAATCAGCTGTTCTGAAACCCAAAACTCAGAGTTTCCTATCTCAGAGTAGATCAACTCAGAGTTCAGGGTTAGACTCAGAGTTTGTTGAACCTGCTTTGTGAAACGGACCCCTGGATAGTTTACTGTGACTTCAGCCTTTTGGGTTATCAAATGTCTCTCGGGCAGCCTTTGCTTTTTATTTCATGTTTTCTGGGTCTCCTGGACAATTCTGGTTTTGAGTCAGCTGCTTGGCAGCAGTGCTTTAGTTAATCATGTTAGTGCTTTATTTAATTAAGGAAGTCTGTAGTGGCTCTATACAGTTTTGTTTTGTCCCCTTTCCAATCTATCGCTATTGCAATTTTTTATTTTTATTGTGGTTATCCCTTATAATTTGATAATTTTGAGACACCCCTGGGTAACCCCAGTAACATCATGTTCATACTATTATTATATAGAAACCCAACAAGAACAAGCACTTTCCAACAGAAGAGAGAAGAAACCTACATGTTAACAGGGAGAAATCTCTTATACCTAACCTTCACCAGTTGGGATAGGAGAGAGGACAGAAAGGATGTGGGAGAGAAGGGTTTGAGTGAAGGAGCAGCAGGTGAAAAGAAGAATGGAGAGGAGAGATACACATACACTTCAAGAATGAATAAGATTAATAACAACTATCATTATCATCTTCATCATTTCGTCCAGGGTGTGACATCATGCCTCTTGCCCCAATGGTTCCAGCTCCTCATATGACCCTCAGAAAAGTACAAGCTGTAGATGAAGGATGTATGAGGATAATATCGATGTCGGCAATTATGAGTAGCTATATAATAGTTATAGTAATTGTAATTGAGATGTGTTGTCAAGTCTGGATGTTGAAGCTCTGGAATCAGGCAAGTGTTACGACACGACTCTCGGTCTTTGACTCAAATGCAGGAGAACATGAGCAGGTTTCAAAAGTGTATTTGTGTCAATCAGCAGTTTTAAGAAGAATAACAAAACCCAGGAAGGGAGCAAAAATTGACTCGATTACTTTACTAAAAAAAAACAGAAAACAAGCAACAGCCTAGCTGTGCGAAACTCATAAATGAGAAAAACGAGGCACGAGTATGGATTTGACTTCTCTGAGGAAACATGAACAATGCACAACAGACAAGACATGAGGGGAACACTTTAAAGTATGGGGGGCAGTGTAGGCCAAAATTCATTTTCTTACCTCACACACAATTTTACCTCTCACATACACAAAACACACCTCTCACATACACTCTTTTAGCTCTTACATTCACTTTTTTTGTACATTGGGGTTCACCCCGGTAGACGAGAGGGTAGCCTCCCTCCGCCTTCGGGTGGGGGGACGGGTGCTGACTGTTTGTGCCTACGCACCGAACAACGTAGGCACAAGTGAATGTGCTAGAAAGTGCCCCTGCTGGGGACTTCAATGCTCCCCAGAATGGTGCTTTGTTATTGGACTTCTATGCTCGTCATTGATTGTGGATGAGATCTGCCCCGGGATCCTTAAAGCTCTGGATGTTGTAGGACTGTCTTGGTTTGTGCATCTCTGCAACATCGCTTGGACATTGGGGACAGTGCCTCTGGATTGACAGACCGGGGTGGTGGTCCCTCGCTTTAAGAAGGGGGACCGGAAGATATGTTCCAACTACAGGGGTATCACACTCCTCAGCCTCCCGGGTAAAATCTTTTTGGGGGTCATGGAGAACAGAGTCCGTCAGATAGTAGAACCTCAGATTCAGGAGGAACATTCTTGTTTTCGTCCTGGTTGTGGACCGGTGGATCAGCTGGAGGGTGCATGGGAGTTCGCCCAACCAGTCTACATGTGCTTTTTGGATTTGGTTTGGAAGGCGGTTGATCATGTCCATCGGGGACTTCTGTTGGGAGTGCTCCAGGAGCCATTCGGTCCCTGTACGACTGGTGCCAGAGCTTGGTCCGCATTGCCAGTAGTAAGTCGGATCTGTTTCTGGGAGTTGGACTCCGCCAAGGTTGCCCTTTGTCACAGATTCTGTTATGGACAGAATTTGGTGGTTTGGTGAGCTCAGGATTGGGTCTCTGCTTATGTAGTCCTGTTTGCTTCATCGGGCCGTGATCTTCAGCTCTCTCTGCAGCGGTTCGCAGCTGGGTATGAAGCGGCTGGTATGAAAATCAGCACCTCCAAATCCAAATGAGTATATGTCCAAGGTCATGCAGGTGCTGTTTTGACTGATGTTGGCACACTACTTCCCAATTTGGATTTGGGAGTAATACGACATCTTTATTGAAGCACTCATGGCATTGGAGTCCCTTTGCCCTGAAAATAAAGAGACATCAATAATTATTACATACCAGGGCAAGGAATCTAAAGTGTAATATTTTTTTATATATTTTTCAGTACTGGCCTAATTTGCCTGCGTACCATAACTGATGGTTTAGTATAATAAAACCTCTACTGATACTACAAGCTAAGCTTGATTGCAATTACACTATTATAGTATCTACAGATTAGTTATCTAATGTAGGCACGTGTGTGTTAACATCTTCCTCCTGCCGGTTGTCCAGGTTCCAAAGCACTGCTGTGCTTGATAACGAGGTCCCTCTGTAGCTGCCATCGGTGGCATGTTAGTACTGCGACGATCAGAGGGGAACAGTGACGTGATTTCTCCGTCAACTGAGGCATGTCTGACTGTAGCAGGTTGTTTAAATGTCATGTTTTTCATATTGTAGGTTTGGGAATTTCTGGTAGTCCTGTTTTATTTTACTTTTAGTTCAGGGCAATTTGTGGTTGTAATAGTCTACACTGGATCTTCCCTTCCTTGTTCTTTATGGATACAATATCTATGCTCTTTGGTTTCCTTTATTTAAGTTGCATCATACTTTCTGTATGTTGCAATTAAAATAAGCATTCCCCTTTAGTGCGCCTCATCCTTGGGTCGTGTAATTTAATACCTTGTGGACTCATTAGCCTTAGGTTTATGTTTATGGGGCCATAATAACTTATGAGCCGTTATGTGAATGCAGATCACCCTGGGTGTGATGTCATTACATACAAAATAGATATTCTGTGAAATTCTGGGTTAGGTTTTTTTTTAATTATTATTAATAGTCAGCCTTGAAAGAAAGTCTTGAGTCACCTTATTGATCAGAAGCGGTCAAACTCATAAACCAGCAGTCGATGAACACTGCAGGTGACAAAACGTCAATCATTCCAAAGTGTAAACAAAAGGAACACTTGTTTGTGTTGAAGGAGACCAGTTTATGTTTCAAAGGCACCAATTTGTTTTCAGCACAACCACCTCATTAATGTCAAAACAAGATCTGTACTCGCTCTGTTGTTTACCTGAGGCAAAGAAAAAGAAGATAGACACTCAGACACATTTGCCCCATGCTAGTTCCAGCTTCAACAGTAAAACAGATTTTACAGCCACTTTATAATTAATTTGGACAAAGAAGTTGTTTCCGAGCTCCATAAAATACTAATAATGGAGCTGCCATGTTCTGTTTACCAAGCTACAATACTTTATATCACTGGCTGAAATAGCCATTGAATATAAATGTCCTATTTCCTTCTCGCTTGGAATAAATTCTTGGAATTGTTCTTTTTTTTTTCTTGCTGTTTTTTTGGTGACAAATTGTACCCTGAGCACAGGTTTGTTTTATTCCTTATATTCTCATTGTGCTCTTATTGTTAACTGAGGTTTAAAGAACCCAATTTGGATGTTCGCCTGTAGTAAACAATCCCCATGTGTTGTCTGAACTCTAAGTTTAAACTGAAAGTTTAAAAGTATTAGTTCCAGAAACCCCTCAAAAATAATAATAAAAAAAAAACAGGGAGCTTTGCAATGAGCTTCACATTGTTTCTCAGGCTATGTTTACCAATTTTGAACATGTAGTTTTTGTCATGTGCACGCAATGGCAGTGTAAACGGGCGGAGGGATGGAATCTGGCGGCTGCAGAGTCTCCATCTCGGTTCCGGAAGGATGCGTGGTTAGACACAAAACAAGTTTCTCACTCTGGCAGCGAGTGTGAAACTGGCACGGCTTCTTCAAAAAGGGCATCGTTCGTGCAGCACGGGAGAGCCGCATGCCAGAGGCCATGGCCGGAGCCATGGGCCTCGGGCCCAAGAGCAGGGACAAGAGCAGCAGCAAGAGCAGCAGCAAGAGGAGCGACAAGAGAGAGAAGAATGTGTCTCTTCTACTTTTCTATGGTTTCCAGTGAAGGGACCATAAAACAGAGACGGCCAATGAGACTTAAAAGATCCTGCCCCCCCCCACGGAAAGTCTTCTCCAGTCATAAAACCACATAGTTTATAAAATGGAGGGTGTAGGATTTGTGAAACTCAAATCAGGCTTTTTGTCTGCATACAGGCCTTAGTCAAAGAACAACAGATCACAGCCACCCACCTTAGGTCCCAACACTATGAAGTAGGATATTGTAGTTCTTTTTGTGGCATGGATTGGAAACAAGATTTGATTCAACATTTGATTGATATATTTAAGTAATTAGTGAAATCTGCTACATAAAGAAAAATCCCAACACCAATTTTTACTATTGTCTATATTAAAGCAACACTTAATGCCTTCTACACATACAAGTGTCCAAATTTGTGTTTTCTGTTTAAATCTGATCTCCATTATAGCCAACAGAAAAAAGGCTGAGGCCCGGAAGACCGGTGGCGGTCCACCACCACCACCTCTCACAGAGCCCTCTGCATAACAGACCTCCATGCTGTTGTAAGTACTCTTAATATTACACATAATTTGTCATAATGGGTAGAATAAAAAGCACATACATTCTGTTTCATTACAGGAAGGTGATGAAGACACCTTATCAGCTGCCACAGAGAGGGAAGATGCAGAGAGGCCTGTTGAAATGTACACCTTTTCTTATAAATAACTTTGGTTTCAGTTAATAGTGTTGTTCCAGAATACAACTTCTTTCTCTCTAACAGAGCAATGCTGGAAATTACAATGAGGAAGAAGGCCCATCAACATCCACAGCACAGCTTACCTCAGTAAGATGTTGTTCAGCATTGAACCACAACTTACAATGACACTAAGTAGACTGGGAAATTCAACGTTGTTTATGTTCCTATAGCTCCCTGTGAAACATCTATACAAGGTGTATTTGGAGGCACAAATCCAAAAATCACCACTGGAAATGGAATATATATCAGTTGTATTTCCTTTTGCGTCAGGCTCATGGTCAGGGTAAGTTTCATGGTCAGGGTAAGGGGTCAGCAGATAGCACCGGCAGAGGTACCCTCTCTCTCCGAGTAGGTAAACATTGAACTCTCCTAATACAAGATACAGTTTAATGTTTCAGTTGCAGTAGGAGGAAACAAAATTGATCATAGCATAAAACTATATACTGTATATAAACTCACCACAGGCAAATCAGGCACTCAGTGTAGAATAAATATCTGTGAGTAATGCACAGACCCAGGCCACTTCGCGTCCACATTATTTATCATATGGGCTGCATCACATATGATCTTCACAGTGGAGAAAAATAAATAGCTGTGTCGTGTAAGTATATTCCATTTGTAATGTTAAAGGCTACTATTTAGGCCTAGCTGTACATTAATGCTGTGGACAGATTTCCTATTCAATAATCTCCATTTATTGAAGGAGATATGATAGGAATGTGAGTGCCATCTATGCAGCCAATCACACCTGGAAACCCTAAAATATATCAAATTGACTGATTAGTGCTTCATATCTCAAAGCTGTATGACATAAATAAATGATTTCTTAGACTGATACTAGCAACTATATGGAACTCTTTTTTTGAGAAGTCTGGTATGTCTGTGACTTGGGAACACTACAGTAAATGTTTCAGTGCAAGTGTCACATTTCGGACAGCCCGACAGACGGTTGCCTAGGATACATGCTCCGCTATACAAACAATTTGCACTGAACTGAGCGTGCGTCCACGACGTGTCATGTGAACGAGGTGAGGGCTGAGAATGTTTCAATAAATTATTGACGATGCAGAGAAATGGAAACGCTTGAACAGGTACTCATCAGGGAATTATAAAACATCCAATCAGGGTCTAATAATCCTCTCCCTATGACGATTTCTGCAGAGGATCTGCGCCTCGACATCAACTGGCTCTTCAAGAAATGGACACGCCATGTCTGCCACTACCTTCATTCTGCAAGCTTCAACTTAAGAGCAGGAGAAACTTGGGGTTAGTTGAAGAAAACCTGCCAGCGAGCAGGTTAAGTTCACGGAATATGTTGCCAGGGTAACTGACTCAGAGTTAAGCTGAACTGGCTTTTTGAAACCGAAAAAACCCTTCCTTCCCTCATCTCAGGGTTAACTAACTCAGAGTTCTCACTAAATCTGCTTTCTGAAATGGGACCCAGTTCAGAGTTGACCTTCACCCCGTTATGAGTTCAGCGTCATCGAATAATTTTCAAGACATTATCTGAAGGTTGAAATCCTACATTGTGTACTTTAAAATGGTTGTTGAACATAAGTTCAGTTCATACATTTGCCACACTCAAGGTCCACATGATTAGATAAAAGAAAAAATAGGTGCACTGTCACCATGTATCACTGATACAATGTGCTAAAGCATAGGACTATCATAGGATCACTATACTGTAGGACAGTGTTTTCCAAACTATTTATCCAGGGACTCTGCTACCTCCTCAATAATGTTACTACTTTTAATATGAACTGCATCTCTCTGAGATTCAGTAATGTTACAGATTATGACACATAAAATCAACTTTTACAGACTGTAACGCCAAATGTTATTTTAAATAGGTAAACCAAACATTGTCAAGAGAAGCTACAGAATTCTACAGAAGCTAAATGAACATATACATTTGTGAGGACACTCAATCTTCGTGCTCTGTGAGAGTGGTGGGAGAATTAACTAACTGCAATCAGGTGTGTGTGGCACTGATTGGCGTTAATTAGGCACAGGTGTGACAAGTGGTCATATACCCTGGCCAGTTTCTCAATATCCATACTTGTCCGTACTTGCATACTTCTGGAAAACGCCATCGATCGATAGATTTGTTGTTGACACGTCTAATATAAATATATTACTCTACACTGCTCTAATTTACCTATTTTTCACATGGTACTGTACTGTCATATGTTCATTCATCAACACTGTAGGTGGCGGTAATGAGGCTTAATTGCTTGGCACCACCCGCCATTCAAACAGTAGAACAACGAATTACACTTCCAATTGAAGAGATTGTACTCGCGTACTCCCGTACTTGGCGAGTATGTACTCCAGTTGTACTTCTCAAGTATGTACTTCCCAAGTATGCAAGAACCTGCTGGCATACTAGGGTATTGAGAAAGGGCCTCTGTCTCACCTTCAGAGGTAGTGAGAGGTTCTCCGTGTGGCTTCTTAAGTTGTCAGTGTATCAATAAACACCAACTCAGAACTTTGTGTGTTTGATGTCAATTGCCTGTTTCCCAGTGTATAATTTGTGGTCTCCCCGGCAGCCTTTGCCTAAGTTTTGTGTTTTCTGGGTCTCCCGGACAATTCTGGTTTTAAGTCAGCTGCTTGGCAGTGGTGGTTTAGTTAATAATTGTAGTGCTTTATTTCATTTAGGAAGCCTATAGTGGCTCTATACAGTTGTGTTGTTTTCCTTTCCCCTTTCCAATCTAGGGTTAGTGTTAACCCATAACTCTAACCCATCAATTAAGGATAATTTTCATTTCATTTTTG